>NC_047116.1:91531217-92131217 GCF_902500255.1 Thalassophryne amazonica | reverse complement strand
CAAACTGTATGGTATGTATCTTAGTAAATCTGTATGGAGTAGTTCCCAAAAAATGAGTGACTTTTCAAGAAGGAAATGAGGGAACCTTCCAAAACACTCATGACAACTCTATAGTAGTCATACATTTATGTGTCTGTGAGTGGAGCAACTGTACAGTGCACGTTTTGTCTTTTAATTTAATTTTAATTTCATTTTGTGTTTATGGCCATTAATGTACAAATTTTTCATTTGCATACTGCTGTGTAGTTTACATTATTGCATGCTAGCAATTACATAAAGTAACCACTCTTAATCAATCATCAACAAAACTGTCTCTACCCCAACCTGCAAAAGTTTGGATTGCCTACACAATTTTGAACTCATTCACTGGGATCTTAGTAATTTGGACCCTTAAGGTCAGTCATACAAAAGAAATGAGAATGAGAATAAAGTACTAAAAAAGCATACAAGCAAACAAAAGTAATCAGAAAAAAACACAATAAAGTAGATTAAAAGTCTTACATACATATAAAATGAGATGAGATAGTAAGAATAAAAAACCTGAGTTGCTCTCCTTTCAGGATATTGCACACTTGCAAATTGAGCATTTAAAATGCAATACCCCAACACAAAATGATATATTTTACTCACCTTGTTTGCTTAATGCACCACTGTTGTCACAAGGATTACAACAAGGCCATGAACTGGACTCACATTGGTCTTCAAATCACAACACGTCCACATTGAAAACACAGCTTGAGGGCCCCTTCACATATAGTATGAATAAGTACAAATCAGGGTAAACTGCGGTGAAACAGCTCGTATGAGCGAACCACAAAAACATCGAGCCGATCTCGGGAGGGACACGTGGACGATCCTGCTGCGTGAACAGTCCTGCTGCGACGGTTTTGAGCACAAGCATGCATGAAACCCTCACAGCAGGAACATAGTGCGAGCAGCTGGAGCATGTGTAACCACATCGCGCAGCTGCTGTGAGAAAAAAATACATGGGATTCGAACCTGCAATTTACAAAAGTTCTAATTGCCAGGCAGAAACTTTATCAATGTGCTACCATCACTGTACTATAAAGGTGCGTAAAATGCCTGAAATCAACAAGGAGATAAACATATTTAAAAAATAAAACCACACATCATAAAAAAACACCGCATTGTATTAAATCCCTGTTATGAAGTGGACAATACAAGTATGAACCGTCTGTTCTTCTGTCGATGACCCATAGTCACAGACGTACAGTCATGAAATGACATGAATGAAGCAGTGCATTCTTATGTCCACAGCTGGCCCTGGGTGCCCAGCTGGCCCTGCTCACATGTCTGGCCAGACACGTGTCCGGTGAACTGCGCGCCGCAGGACAGACACCGCGTCATGTAGAATAGAGCTCATGTGGGTGATGTGACATTCAGATCACTGCTGCGTGTTATGATCTGACCGTCCGTTTCACCTGGGGCAGCCTTTTGTCAATGTGCACGCCATGCGCTCACTCGCTGCAGCCCATCACAACAGCGATATATGTTTTTGTGGATGTCCACATAAGGACAGCAAGCAGACACACGAACGTTACAGTGAACAGTTGTAAGTTCATGTCCTTCAAAACACGATAGGTGTTCCCCAGCTGGGACATCCAGAACCAGAGACCTCAGCAGCAGCTGCTGTCGGCGGACACATCCCCTGTCATTTCAGCACACACAAAAACATGTCACTCTCTGTTATGTGATCATTATTTTTTAGTTATGTTATGTACAGTAGATTCACCCATACAATACCAGCAATACTTATAAAGATTATCAGCCCACAAACACACACTGCATGTTGCTCAGTTTTCACATTATATTCGGTACAACTATTATTTTAAAACCAAACATTTAGTAAAGTAGTGAAGGGTCACTGCTCATCTGTTGAAAAGATGCAGGATTTAGTAGAGACTTCTAAGTAAAAAGGAAAAAAGTCTGCACACTTCAGGTCTGTGAGACCTTCATCAGGCAGTCTGATGAAGGTCTCACAGACCGAAAGCTTGCAGCTTCAGTAAAGCTATTTTGCACAGATCTGAAGTGTGCAGATTTTTTTCCTTTTTACTTAAAACCAAACATTTAAAAAAACTCTGGATTAACCAATCAAGTCCATGGTTGTGTATTGCACAAGGGAACATTTAGTTCTGTATATGACTTTGGGGTGGGTGGTTGCTTTAAACAGCACAGCAGCAGAGATGAGTGAGATTGTCATTCTCTATAGCATTTGCTGAAAAATATATTTTGTTACGTCACACGAGGCTTCCTGCAAAAATCAGTGCATCTCACTGCATTTCACTCAGATCCTAAAAGAAAATCACTGTGCAAAGAAAACCTGTGGGGAATTGCAAGCAGCCCTACAAAGGCCAGATGAAGTGATAGGAAATATACGAGTGCAACAGCAGTATATGTGATGGAGTTTTGGCTGCAACATAATAGCTTTAAGAGTGGAGTAAAAGGAAGCAAACATGAATCAATGACTAATCACCATTTTTATTGCAATAGAAATGCGTTTGAATGAAATCAGTGTAAGGACATATCATGGCTATCCAAGCTGCTCAGAGATACGGCTTCAGTGATGACAACAATGGATTCATGACGTGAAGCAGTAAAAAAAAAAAGAAAAAGTAAAAAAAAAAATAAAAAAAATTCTCACAAACTCATTCTTCAATTTGTTACAAGAAAAGAGTGATTGCAAATATATTTTGGAAATTATGTTATTTTTTGGAGCATTAAGTTCACATGGCACAGATGCATACACAACACTACACAATGAAGTGCAACACAACAATCCTGCAAAGAATTCTAAGTGTATGGATTTCAACTCTGAACCCTTTGGAGTGCAGCGACAAGGACACAGACTGAACATGGCTGTGCTACTTAAAGCTGAATTTTAGGATGGATGTGTTTGGCATAGTTGTCTCCTGTGCTGGGGCTGAAGTCTGAAGGGTGCGGTTGTGCTCTAGAATGTTGCACAGGTCTTCTGAGGTGAGCATTGGCCTACCCTTTGTCTGTTTGAGGTCGTGGCACGTGGTCTGGGTCCAGTGCCTTGTGTCTACAGGCCTGGTTTGTTTTGGAGGAGGGATGTCTTGATGCACCTTGCCATGGTTTGGTTCCCATAGCACAGGGCACATGAGTAATCATGAGTAATCCAATCAGAGTGTTTCCACAACAACCATCAAATAACAGTATATATAATCAAAATATGTAATCAGCACTCCACTGAGAGCAATTCAGTTTCAACACAGTGATGTCTTTCCAGGCTAAAGTGCATGACTGTATGCACTGAAATGGACACACAGGGGAACAAATGTGAATGTGAGTGATTTAGGTCCAAAAGCATGATCCAGTGTCAGCTGAGCCTTTCAGAAAACCTCAGACAGGCAGTTTGTGGTGGTGAGGGACTTTGTTTGCACAATGCCTCCACTTTCAAACAGTCGTATGTTTGTTTGTACATGTGTGTGTGCACTCATGTACACACACAGATGCACAAACTGTACAGGCTGTTCAGGATGATAAGGTCTCAGATTCCAGCTCATAAGAAACTTGTGATATGCAGTAATTCCAAATTCTGAATACAGCAGTTACCTCCATCATAAAGGGATTGTGATCTGCTGCCTTTAAAACTCACTCAGCCATTGTCTAATTTGTTTTGTCTAACTTTTATCTCAGTGTAGATTTTGGATTAATGTCTTTGCACAACAGCCTTTGGGGTCATGGTGAAAAAGTCCTCTCTTAGGGCCCCTTCACACATAGTCCGAATAAGAACAAATCAGGGCAAATCACGGCAGAACAGCTTGTATGAGCAAACCACGGAAACATTGAGCCGACAGGTAGGTGTGAATGAATCCACTGCGATAGTTTCATGCACACAGGAACACATTGTTAGGAGCTGCGCCATGTGGTTACACATGGTGCAGCTGCTGTGAAAAAAAAAATACATGCCACCTACGGGATTCGAACCTGCAATTTCCAAAAGCTCTGATTGCCATCCAGAAACATTACCACTGAGCTACCATCGCTGTTCTGTAAATGGTGCGGGAAAATGCCTGATATCAAGAAGGACATGCATGTATTTAAAAAAAACACCCACACACCATATAAAACCACCACATTTTATTGAATCCAATTCAATTTCAATTTATTAAACTTATAGAGTGCCATATCACGGTGCAGCCGATCTGCTCTGTGTAAGCCTGATCCCATCAGATCTCAGAAGCTAAGCAGTGCGGGGCCTGGTTAGTACTTGGATGGGAGACCTCTTTGGAACACCAGCGGCTGTGTGCGTTTCTCCAGGTTACACTGGAGTTGCGTCAGGAAGGGCATCCAGCGTAAAACTTGTGCCAAATGCCAATGTGGATCTGGCTGTATCCGCTGTGGCGACCCCAAACAAATGGACAATAACATTGAGTGCCATATCACGACAGTGTCCTCTCAAGGTGCTTCACATAAAACAACTCAGCAATAAAAACTAAAACAAACTAAATAAAAAAAATCAAAGAGCATGATAAAAAGGTTAAAAACATGATAAAAAAGTTAAGGTAAAAAAAGAATCAAAGAATAAAAGCATAGTAAACGATATATTAATCATATAAAATCATAAACAAATGCGACTTAAGTCTCCACAGATTCTGACTCAGAGACTCGGGAGACTGCCTCACTAAAACAGGGAGATCATTCCATAGGACCGGGGAATCCGGAGCTCACGTGGGCGTTGTGACATTAAGATTGTCCACTTCGTGTTACGATATGATGGTCCGTTTCACCTGGGGTAGCCTGTCAGTGTGTGTGGCATGCGCTCACTCACTGCAGCTCATTGCAACAACAATATATGTTTTTATGTATGTCCATGTGAGGACAGCAAGCAGACACATGGGCGCACAGTGGACAGTTGTTACTTCATGTCTGTCCAAACACGATATGTGTTCTCCAGCTGAGACATCCAGAACCAGAGAGCTCCACAGCTGCTCCTGTCAGCGGACACAGCTCCTGTCAGTTCAACACGCACACCAATGTGTGACTGTGTCTGTTTGCAAAGCCACACTCTGTGAATGCTTTTGTACATGTGATTTCTTAGTTTTTTATTTTTAATAAATTTGCAAAAATCTCCAAAAAACTTTTTTCACATTGTCATTATGAAGTATTGTGTGTAAAAGTTTGAGGAAAAAAATGAATTTCAGTCATTATGGAATAAGGCTGTGACATAACAAAATGTACAGTTATAAATTTAATTGAAACAAATACACTGTTTTTTTTTTATGTTGGTCCAAGCTTCACTTTTATCATTACAGTGTCCTGACTGACACCTCTGACATATGGGGATGGGCCATCTAGCCTTATTTTTTATTTTTGGGGCAGGTGCTGATTCAGCATGCTTCATGAATTATTTATGTAGTACTCTGAGATTAGCTTCTGTGGATTCATATGAGCCCATCACACTTAAACAAGGTACAAGAACTTTGAAAAAGTTCATAACATGTCCTTGAATGATGCCTATTTTTACCGCTCAAGCCTCTGCATGTTCTACTCACCTTTGATGATTACACTGTTTGCAAGAAATGCTATTTTCCACAAAATTGTTTCAGGATGAATAAATGAGAGTGAACAAGGAAGATGTCCAAGTTAAAAAAAATTCCATTGGATGCTCAAACTAACAATGAAATAACACTCACAGTCCACATTGTAGTCATCACTGTGTCATCAATACCTGAAGGCGTATTTTTTCCTAATATACAGAGTTGCCTTCAATAATAATTCAGTCGTCCTGGACAGTTTGTTTACAAAGCCGTACATTTGGCTCTTCAGTGGAAATTTACAGTTTAAGTTCCACCAGTGCGTAAACAGAATAGAAAGCATTAATAACTATACTACAGGTGTTCAGCAATTTGTGGAAAAATGGATTTCTCTGATACATTGCATTTGTCACAAACAGCTAAAGCACTCAGAGGCTTAACACAAAGTTTTAAAATGATTAAGGCTGTGCAAATATGGACTTGTCCTTTAATAATGCTTTTCATTTGTACATTGTATAAATGGTCCAAAAGCCATGATAATATTGCACAAAAGATTTAACCGTAACACGGCATTGTTCTGTGGCTGGATAACTGAATTGCTTCTTTATCTAATGAGTCCCTTGGCTGATTTTGGACCTTACAGATGTATGTGCACTCAAACATCAAACCATTGAGAAACTGGGACATGTTTTTTGCTGACATAAACTAAAAAACAGGGAATACCAGTTTAGCTTTTCCAGAGTGCACATGGAAAACTGTCAGTCAGTCAGTGAGATTCTAAATTTATGTACTTCTACAAAATCAATTTTATTTACCACCCCCTCTCCACATTTAACTTTACATTGTGTCTGTCCACTGGGCAGGTTGGAGTGAGTTCTTCATTTGTATCCAGTGTGTTAATGCCACAGGCAGTGTGCCTGGCACAGTCCGGTTTAAAGGGAAGAACAGGTGCATCTCTGATAGACTGGTATTCCTTTCAGATAACAGCATCTCTGTGCCCAATGAACATGGTCAATGTAACTCCTCTGTGGCCATCTTTGTGTTGTGTTTCATTCACAGTTTCATTGGTGTTTTTTGGTCACATTCTTCTCTACAGAGCTCGCCCTACAGCTATGGAGTACAAATGTCACCAAACTCACTGCCAGCCCTTCCCCTCCCCTCTTCCCCCGCCCTCCATGTGCATTTATTTTCAAAGGAGCCGGTGAATACAATCTGTGGAGTCATGTCAACAAAGTGACAATACACAGAAATACACAGAGAACAAAGAGTTTATCTGGATATAGATGTACAGTGCAATAGCAAGAACATAGGTCTGTGTTGTACCCAGGATATGGGGTAATATGCTGCAGTACCTCTGAAAATATGAGAGAAATGATCACGAGAGTTATTTCGGGTTGTTTCTCCCACGCAGAGGTTTATTGCAATCTAAAACATGACCAATCATCATTTCCTCGTCCTTTCCCCAACACAAAATGGCAGACTCACGATAAGTTCACGTGCAGAAACATATTTTAAACCCTTAAAACATACATGAAAACATTTCTTTAGCTTCACTCCTGCATGCAATACAAACAGAAAAATACCCTAACTATGCACACAATATGTTCAGAACACTGGGAGACGTTTACCTGAAAATATGAGAGAAATGATCACGAGAGTTATTTCGGGTTGTTTCTCCCACGCAGAGGTTTATTGCAATGAGGAGAAACCCCGCGAAATCACTCCAGTGGTGTGGGAAGACATTACAAGTTGTAAAAATAAAGGATCCCCCAGGATTACTAGACGATTTCCGAGAATGCGGTCACAATTCCTTTGAATAGAATTACAAAACATTTAGAAAAAATAAAGAATAACATACTTTACATACTTTTAACCAACTCTTAACTGTATTTATATTGTTCTGAAGGCTTTTATGTAAATGTATATTTATTACAAACCTTTTTAACATTTTAAGAACTTTCCTATTTTTAACTATTTTTAATATGACATCACCTTATGAGTTATCATTATTTATTGGCGCTGTCCTGAGCATAGTGTTTAAAGGCGTGCTATCCTTCTAACCTATCACACTCTCCCCCACTTGAAAAAAATGTCGTCCCGACATTATAATCAAAACATTTACTTTTACATGTCAAAACTATCAACATTCTATATTTACCCGTTAGTCCATAAACTTGAAAGCAAACCATATCTGTGGGCTCTAGCCATCACTTCACTACAGATCAGGTCTGAAGACTGAAGACTAAGGAGTCAGTAAGCAGTCTATTGTCTGTGTTTATAACCATAGAAGGAAAAGTCTCGATGGCAGTCTGTAGATGCATCACTGGAGAGTGTCGTACCCCTGAATATGGGGTAGTGTGCTGTAGTACCTGTTTACTGTAGTCCATGCATACCCAAGGGCTGAGTGTAGTATGGCTGCAGCGTAGGGAACCATGGGGCCAGACCTGGGTACACAGGCAGCAGAGGTGGTGCAGGCTGGACACTGTAGCAGGATGGGGTCCCTAGGTAGTCGTAGGTCATCCGTTTCGGCGGGTGTCTCTCTCGTTGAGGGCGCTGGGACGTGGTCTCCTCTGCTCCCTCAGATGCAGCAGGCAACGAAGGGGCTGGAGGATCGCCAGCAACTGAATCCATCTCCTCACGAGTTGCCTCCTCAGCCGCAGGGTGACGTGCTTCCAGATGGTCTCCACCGGTTGGCCCTGCTGGAACAGCAGCAAGGGCTGGTGCTGGAGGCTGATGTCTCACTGCAGCAGGTTCTTGTTTCGTTTCAGAAAGGTCTGATGGCTGGGAACCAGGCGGCTGAGGTGGTGCATGGTAAAAGCTGAACTCATCACCACTCTCATCATCAGACACATGAGTATCTGGGGCAGTTTTGTCTCTCCTCTTCTGTTTTACAGGGTTGTCTTTTTCTGGGGCTGGTTCAAAAGGTAAGTGGTCACATGACATGAGTAGGTTTCTGTGTAGCACCCTAGAGCGTCCTTTGCCTCTCTCTGGTCTCACTTCATAGATTGGGAGGTCAGGCCCCATTTGTCTGTCTACCGTATGAATAGTGTCCTCCCAATAGTCTCTGAGTTTCCCTGGGCCTCCCCTTGGAGTCAGGTTTTTGACCAAGACTCTCTCGCCAGGCTGTAACACAGAACTCCTTACTTTCGTGTCATAATGTCTTTTGCTCTTGTCAGCTGTTTTCTTGGCATTCTCATTTGCAATGGTATATGCTTCATCCATGCCCTTTCTCCATTTTTCAACATAGTCTTTGTGGTTACTAAAACCAGGGTCTGAATATAGTCCAAAGAGCATATCTACTGGCAATCTGGGTGAGCGCCCGAACAGTAGATAAAATGGAGAGTAAGCAGTCACATCACAACGAGTACAGTTGTAGGAGTACACCAGCTTGTTGATAGAGTCCTTCCAGTTTGACTTTTCTGTTTCAGTGAGTGTCTTAAGCATTTGTAACAACGTCCTGTTCATGCGTTCGACTTGACCATTCCCCATTGGGTGATAGGGTGTTGTTCTTGAGCCGGCCATGCCACTGAGTTTCTTAAGTTGAGTGAATAACTGATTTTCAAATTCACCGCCTTGGTCATGGTGAATGCGACAAGGAAAACCAAACTTCAGGGCGTAGTCATTGAAGATGAGGTTTGCAGCAGTTTTCCCTGACTTTGAAGTAGTGGCATAGGCTTGTGCAAAGCGTGTGAAGTGATCAACAATCACTAAAATATATTCAAAACCACCTTTGCATTTGTCAAGATGAAGAAAGTCTATACACACAAGTTCAAAAGGCTGTGTTGTTACAATGTTGGTCAAAGGGGCTCTTGAATCGCGACTGGGTTTTTTCTGTTTGACACAGGAACACACACGGGTCACATAATGTTCGATGTCTGTCTGCATGTAAGGCCAAAAGAAGCGGTCACGTACTAAAGACACGGTGCGGTCGACACCTTGATGGCCCATTTTATTGTGCAGTTCGTCAAGCACTGTTTTCTTAAAGTGTTCTGGCAGTACCAGCTGTTTGCGGACAGAAGTGGTTCTGTACAAAATGCCATCACTATCTAGCACTAGCTTGTCCCATTCTCTGAATAAGCATTTTGTTTTTGGACTGCAAGTTCTTAGCTCTCTGGTCAGTGGCTTTGAGTCTGACATTTTGCTCTGTAATACAGGGCCAATAACAGGATCAGTCTTTTGTGCTTGGCTTAGCTGTTCTTTTGGGATGGGTGTGAGTGATGCTTCGGCTGACACACCTTGTGCTGTGACTGACAAAGCTGTGGCCAACATAGACCATGTGGCAGGGGTCTCCTTTTGTGCCTCTATGGCCTGGATAGCAGCTGCAATAGAGTCAGGAGGGAGTTCCTCAGAACAGTCTTTCATTAGAGTCTCTACATCAAGGGGCATTCTCGACAAAGCATCAGCATCACCATTTTCTTTTCCTGGTTTGTACTTAATAGTGAAATGAAAGTCAGCGAGCTCTGCGACCCATCTTGATGTTGTTGCATTCAGTTTGGCAGTGGACAAAATATAAGTTAATGGGTTGTTATCACTAAACACAGTGAATGACGGGGCATAATATAAGTAGTCTCGAAATTTGTCTGTGATCGCCCACTTTAAAGCTAAAAACTCGAGCTTGCCTGCATGAAAGTGGTAGTTTTTCTCAGCTGCTGTTAATGTGCGCGAGCCATAAGCAATAACTCGCAGCTTATCATTTTGTCTTTGGTACAGCACTGCACCGAGTCCCTCGTGTGAGGCGTCAGTGTGTACAATAAATGGCTGGGTGAAATCTGGAAAGCCGAGCACTGGTGGGTTCATCAGGCAGTCAATTAGTTCCTCGAGTGCACTTTGGTGTTTGTCAGTCCACATTATTTGTGTGGATGAGGGCACAACGGGACTCGTCTTCTTTTGCTTTGTGACTCTCGTGGTCAAATTTTCGTTGTCCTTGTCTGCTTTTAACAGTTCATATAGACAGTTTGCTTTTCTGGAAAAGTCCTTTATGTATTGCCTGTAGTATGATAGAAGGCCTAACATCTTTCTGAGCTGACCAACAGTTTGCGGTTTAATGTCCTTGAGTGCTCTTACAGCTTCAAAATCAGCAGGATCAACTTTGCTGCCCTCTGCTGACACTCTCCTACCCAAGTAGCGCACTTCAGGTTTAAAAATGTCACACTTACTTGACTTAAGTTTAATACCAAAGTCTCTTAGCCGCTGGAGCACTTTTCTCACATCCTCCACATGACTTTTGAAAGTTTTGCTGTAGACCAGTGTGTCGTCCAGGTAGGGGATGCATATGTTGTCGCGAAGTCCCTCCAAGCACTCCTCCATACAGCGTTGAAATGCTGCAGGGGCATTCATGAGTCCAAAGGGGATGCGTACCCACTCATACAATCCCCAGGGGGTCACAAAAGCAGTGAGTGGGCGGCTTTCCTCTGACATGAACCCCTGGTGGTATGCTTTTCCCTGATCTAATAGTGAGAACCAGGAGTTACCACCTAAACTGTCCATAATGTCCTGGACACGTGGGATGGGCTGGCGATCTGGATGGGTTTTTCTATTCAAGTCTCTATAATCTATACACAGTCTCAAAGTGCCATCCTTCTTTCTAACGCATACGACTGGTGAGGAGTATGAGGAGTTTGACTTCCTGACCCAGCCTTGTGCGATTAGGTCATGCAGGTAACTTTTCATCTCCTGATAGAGAGGGCGTGGTACTGACAGATATGTGCGTTTGACAGGCTCATTGTCCTTGAGTGAAATAGTCATTTGCAAGTTTTCAATGCAGCCTATGTCATTGTCTGTTATAGAAAAAGTCACATTCTTCTCTGAGCATCTGCTTAACTATGACCCTCTGTTCTTCACTGAGGTGGCCAAGATCTACAGGAGGATCCCACTTCTCATTAGAGCGAGATGAGGGCTGTGTGCTGGTGGGATTAATTGTAGCTACAGTGGCTTTTTCAAACATCTGGGCAGGTAAAACAGCCGTTATAGTCTGTACCGTTCCAACTAAGGTACGACCTACCAGAACAATGTCGTGGTCAGTGGGGTTAGAGACATCCACAGTTATGACAGGTAAAGTGCCCTTTTTAACTCTGACCAGAGTGTCGAAGAACTCGAGATTGTCTGGCCACTGAGGGTTTAAATCTGGCTCAAATAACATAGTCATGTCTTGTTTAAATGGCTGTGCTGCTACACGGCATTCCACTTGGATATGCCTTTGTTTAGGAACAGTAATACAGTCTTTTTTTGTTTTCACTTGAAACTCATCTACTGTATTCGCACTGACAGCCTGAATGAAAGCTTTCACCTTGTTCCTTTTGAGGCTGGGGAATGCTTTTCTCACTGTACTGAATGCTTTAGCTCTTTCAGTCCTTTTCAAGATGCATTCAATGACATTGTAACCTATAATGGGGTGCGACAGGTAACAACCTTTCATTACCAACATGGGAATGATCATTTCCTCAGGTGGTTCTGCCCCAGAATCAAGTTGGAATGTAGTCTCAATCCACCCGAGGTATGGCATGTTGGTCCCATTGGCTGCAGTGAGGCTCAGTTCAGTGGAGTCCATCATCTCGGCAACATCTCTCAGCTTTAGGTGTGGCAAGTAGTCCTCTTTCCATCTCTCGTCAATGATTGACACTTGTGAGCCTGAGTCCCACAAGGCCTGAAGTCTGTGGCCATCCAGGAGACACTCGACCAAACACTGTCTGCCCACCAGAGATGTGACCTTGTGAGGGGTGTTCACCTGGACTGGTGGCAGTGGGATGTGGACCATCTCATTTTCATTGTTTATCTTTAACTTGTTGTATTGTCTCTTATGTTCAATCCAGTTTTGCTTCTGACATGCTTTAGAACAATAGAATGTCTTTTTACACGCTGAACACCGTCTCAAGTTCATGTCTGGATCTTCTTGTTTGCAGTGGGCACATTGTTGGGACCTGTTGCTGTCAGCGATGGTTAACACTCGTCCCTCAGTGGTAACCGTTGCCCGTTTAAATGTCTCTCTCGAGGTGATTTTGTGCCTCTGTTTTTGCATCCAGCTTGGAAGTGTTCCTCACTCCCACAGAAGAAGCAGTGGGTGCAGCGCTCATTAGTTACGGACTGCTGGCAGGCATGGCACCTCCTTTCTGGACGAGCTGGGTGACCTTGGTAGTGCTGTGGTGAATACTGAGAGGGTGGTGGTTTTTGGCGGGGGCCCTGATAGAAGTGAAACTGCTGTGGGTCCCGGTCGTACTGCATAACTGGCGGCTGAACGTACAACTGAGCACTAGACACTGGCTGTTGTAGTGTCTCTTTAATTTGCGCTATCTCTGCACTGAGACCTTTCAGGGAGGCTACGTCTGTCTTTAGATCTGCTAGTTCTGTGACTAGTTCAGGAGGGATTTTAGCTTTAACTTCCTTTACTAAATTTTTGACAGGCCCGGCATCTACTGACTGAACTGCGCTCACACTAGTGGCTGACTGTGAGGCTAAACACCCTTTCTTGTGCTTCCTCTCTGCTTCATTAGCACAAGCTATGTTTAATCTTTCTAGCAGGAGCTCATCGGGAGTATCATTGTCTAAGAGCAGTGGCTGCATGTCTATCCTGACACTGTCACTCTGAAGGCCTGTTAGTATGGTGTGCAAGCACATACGCTGCACTAGTGCTGGGTCATACTTAAGACCTGACTCTGACTCCTGTGATGCAAATAAGACTTTCTGCTTTAAATCGAGGACCCTCATCAGGAAATTCTGGGCAGTCTCTTTGGGGTTCTGTACCTCTGAAGCGAGTTGTTTGTAGAGTTCAGTGGCACTCTTCTCCTGGAAATGAGAGCGAAGAATGCGGCGTAGAGTGGGCAAAGTGAGCTGGGCCTTCCCCTCCAGGTAGCTGCGTAGTTGTAGACCTGGCAAGATAGCCCTGATGACAGCATCTACAATGTCAAACTCTGAGTAACCTCTGCTCAGTCCATTTTCGATCTGATGGGCAAGACTGGAAAATGTCAGTTTATCCTTCTGGCCTGGCTCTCCTATTTGGCCTGATATTTTGAAATCTTTGTGCCAATAGGCGCCTGGTTGCTGTTGACTGGGCACACTACTCACAGGGCGGTTACTTGTTTGGGACTGAATATTAGCCACTGCGCTTCTCACTGTATTAACTGTCTCTGCTACCCGTGGAGTAGTAGTTGGCTGGTCTGTTCGCCCTGAGTCTCCTCTTTCATTTACATTTTCTCCAGGTAAGTCATTTTCAACACTTATTATTTCAGCAATCTTATTCTTCAGTGACAATAGTTCAGACATCCCTTCATCCTCCAATTCTTTCATTTCTTCTCTTTCAATATGCATCTGGATGTGCGTCAGCAGGGACAGGCGTGTTTTTGTGTCAGCCTTTATTTTCCCTGCTATACCAAGAAACTCACAGATGGACACTAACTGTTCTTTAGGCAAAGTGTGCACTCCATGCACGATTTGTTCTTGTTGCTGTTCCAGCAGTGACATTTTGGCAGTAGACAGGAGGAACTTTTGCAGGTACAGGGGAGACCAAGCTGTGGGATCCGTGCAGCTCCTGGTGATCTCTGGTCGGCCTCAGGATGCGTGGACTGGAGCACAGCTGCCAGCTCTCCTTAACCGCAACACCTTCCTCACTGTAGGCTGCCTGGGTGATGTGGGGGATTTAGCAGGCTCAGACTACGACGTACAGGCTGTGGACATCGGACATCTAAGCAGCAATCCCAGCGGTGCCTCCAAATGTTGTACCCAGGATATGGGGTAATATGCTGCAGTACCTCTGAAAATATGAGAGAAATGATCACGAGAGTTATTTCGGGTTGTTTCTCCCACGCAGAGGTTTATTGCAATCTAAAACATGACCAATCATCATTTCCTCGTCCTTTCCCCAACACAAAATGGCAGACTCACGATAAGTTCACGTGCAGAAACATATTTTAAACCCTTAAAACATACATGAAAACATTTCTTTAGCTTCACTCCTGCATGCAATACAAACAGAAAAATACCCTAACTATGCACACAATATGTTCAGAACACTGGGAGACGTTTACCTGAAAATATGAGAGAAATGATCACGAGAGTTATTTCGGGTTGTTTCTCCCACGCAGAGGTTTATTGCAATGAGGAGAAACCCCGCGAAATCACTCCAGTGGTGTGGGAAGACATTACAAGTTGTAAAAATAAAGGATCCCCCAGGATTACTAGACGATTTCCGAGAATGCGGTCACAATTCCTTTGAATAGAATTACAAAACATTTAGAAAAAATAAAGAATAACATACTTTACATACTTTTAACCAACTCTTAACTGTATTTATATTGTTCTGAAGGCTTTTATGTAAATGTATATTTATTACAAACCTTTTTAACATTTTAAGAACTTTCCTATTTTTAACTATTTTTAATATGACATCACCTTATGAGTTATCATTATTTATTGGCGCTGTCCTGAGCATAGTGTTTAAAGGCGTGCTATCCTTCTAACCTATCACATCTGCATCTGTTTTACACACTTTTTTGTCTTTCAGGTCTCACTATTCCAAGACAGCCTTAATGAGGGTCACACGTGTGTGACCCCTCAGTCAATCAGACAATCTTTTTTTCTTCGTCGCTTCCTCCAACAGCATTTTTTTTTCTTTGCCAGCTCTACCATACTGATGAACATGTTGAGGATGAGCTGATCAGACCAAAATAGGACCCACAATGCAGGAAGCTGAGACGAAAAACTAAAATGACATTTTATTGGTATGGATGATACAAATAATTTGGAATGTGCAGGAGACACCGGAGGCAGGAGACACAGACTGGACCAGAACAGGTGTGATGGCAAGTAACCGGAACCAGATAGTCGCCTATGAAGCTGACTGGGAACAGGAAAGCTGGGGGGAAACAAAGAACAAGAGACTGATCAGGAACATCAGGCATAAACAACACAAGCACTATCTAAAAAGATAGCGACGCCAGGTACCATACGATAACTGAGTTACTGGCAAAGGTGGAAGGGCTGAACCAGAGCTTATAAGCAGGTGTGATGATTGTGGCCAGGTGCAGTCATCAGCTCCATGATGTGGTGTCTGGAACAACAGAAAGGGAGGGGGAGCAGAGCAGAGCAAACACCAAGACAGCACAACAGAACATGTAAGAAATCAAGCCTTTGTTGGCTTGTTTCTTATAGCTGCTAGTTTACCAGTGCCTTGACAGGAGGGAGTGTATGTGTTGTTATAGTGCCATAAAGCAGTTCATGTTTCTTGCACAGCCCAGTGTCTTTTTTCATGCTCCCGTCATGAAATGATTCCCATTATTGTGACATAGCTTTTTTATTTTACAATTTCTAACCCTCTCCCTTCCCCTAACCCTAACCCTAACCATAACTCCCACAGAACCCCCCCGTGTCACTCTGCATTTCATGATACTGTCATGAAATAAATTCATGCTGACATCATGAAAATATGGAGCTTTTTGTGATGTTTCATGAACAATAGATTAATTTACTTGTTATGCCATCAGGAAATGGTGTGAGATTGGATTCTTCTCGCAATACCCAAGACTCTCATTCAAAGGACACTGGGTCAGCATCTGTAAAGTTGCAAGACACTTGCTGTGGGTGGTGGTGGTGGGGGGCACTTTTCCCAATTTAATGATTAAATTTACTCCCAAAGTACATAAGTAAGGTAAAAATGTTGCTTGGCTCCTCTTTAAATAGTGAAGTCGATCACATCCCAAATGTATTTTCACCGACTGCTCACCTCATTTTTTTTGACTATCATCAAGATAGGCCCCATGGTGTCAATTGTACACTCATATCATCTTCTCAGTGAATCATTGTGTTCAGGCCCTGACAGGTTCATGTCTTAAAGTTGCTGTCAGAAATAGAGTAGATGAATCACAGTGGAAAATCAGACTTTTTTGTTCTGCTGCCTTTAGCAGCTGGCTGATGGTATCACTCTCCAGACATCCTTCAGACAACTGCAATGAAGTCACAGATGTTACATAGAGATAGATCAGTGAGACAGATCTATGTGAATATTAATTTTGGTTCAGGAACAAAATAAACAATTCCCATTTATACTGCAGAACAAACTATACAATCAGGGCGATCAGTGTATTGATATCTGGGCTACAGTGGAGTTTTTAATTTGTTTGAAATGTGTACTCACTGGAGGGATTATATTTCCTTGGGATGGCTCAGGATTGCTTCCAGATTCCACAGGAAGAGTTAGAGGACTTGACTGAGGATAGGAAAGTGTTGGATGAGCTGTTTGGTCTACTAACTCAGATAAGTGGCAGAAAATGAATGAATAATGTTATGGAGTCGCTCAAGCCCACACTGACATAATGGCTTTAGTCATGTCAGTCAATGGTTAGCTGATTCCATGTTGATAACTGGTACGAAAATAACAATTTTCCTTCTGTTTTTACATCTGTTTAGAAAAATCCTTCAGTTATTAATGATTAACAGAGGAGTCTCAATCTGTATTCTTTAACCAGGTTGGTCATTATAATACAAGAAAACCAGTGATCGCTGATCCAGATGACAGAATCCCTTCAAGAGAACATCGATTTCATCAGATGTCACAGCATCTCAGTTGCTACAGTATGTCTTAAACCTGATTGGTTTTATGATAGTTGGTCACAGAGATAAATGTTGGGCTCATTGAAATTACATTATAGCATGACATAGCCTAGCATCATCATGATGTTTAGCAGCATCCCAGTGGGTAGAGAGGTCCAAAGTGTGACATCATGTGTCTATGACAACACAATCTCATTCTATCTTGTGTTTTTCAAAACAGACATTTTGTATTTTCAAGACCAGCCTTAGCCCAGGGTGTGTACTTTTATCATCGCTATGTACAGCAGATATGGATGGAACAAAGAAGGTAACACATATCTGAATATTGTGCTGTGTAAGGATGAGTGCAAGCACATTTGATGTCTAATCAGCATAGATACTGTGAACAAACATGATGGTTCCACTGGTCGGAATCCTTGAAATAACGACTGCACTCCTGATTTCAAATACCCACTTATTTAGGTAGTCCCAGATGAGGCATACTTCCTGCATCATGAAGGAGTGTTAGCTGTGATATTGGAGCCATGTGATACATTTTCTAGTGCATAATCTAGCATGAACCTGTGTCACTGCAGTGGACTTATGCTGAGTATGGACAGACGGACAGACACAAAGCCTTTGCAATACCTGATGGCCATATTTGATGGCTTTGGGTAAAAATAGGATTTTCTTTCACCCAAACTTGAAATCTAGGCTTGCATTTCAGATGTACCTTCTGACAAATTGTAGCTGAACTTTCAGGTCTTCTTTTTAAGAACATCCTCCTCTGTACAACTTCATTGTGAAGCTGTATAACTGGGGATACAAAATGCAAAATGTGCACTATGCACAATTTCTCGAATCACAGCCAAACAAGCCTATAACGTCTACTGGGTTGTCTGGGTGTCTCAATGGCTTTCCTCACTCTTCTCCTTCTTGCAGAGTCACTCAGTTTTTGAGAACTATCTACTCCACACAGATTTACCATAGAGTGCCATACTGTTTGTATTTCTTCAGAACTGATGTCGATAAAGTCCAAGACATATTCAGTGACTTGGGAATGTGCATGTATCCATCCCCTGACTTGTCTGAAGAAATTGGCAATAAAACTGGTTATTTACAGGTATTGTACCAAAGCATTCCATTACTTATGCAACCCATCACCTTGGGTTTTATATTTTTAATTAATTTATATCAAGTTTTAGAGATTTTCTTTCAGTTTGAGTTTAAGTAAGATAATTTTAGAAATTTTTATTATTTGTACTCTTTATATTTGAAATGGCATAAATAAATTAAAATGTGTGAAACACCAAGTGCTCTAACAATTTTTGAGGGCACAGTAGATGTGATGCCAACAAAATATTAAAATGTCAGTCATAATGTGTCATAAAAAAACAGACCCAGCAGATCTCGTGAACCCTGCCTTGCAAAAAATTGAAATCAATCGCATCTACAGTTTTTAAGTGAACTCAGACAGACACAGAGAGGATTGCAGGCAGCCGAGTCAAAGTTTAAAGCGAGTGAATGTCATTGGATTTTTGATAATGCATCCTGGTTCATGTTGGCAGGGGGTATGCTCAACACACGTAGAAACATCCAGACAAATTTGTCTTTCCTTGAACTAACTTCATCATATTGACCTGCCTGTGTGGTCTGCTGTCTGTCCTGCTCATGCCTCTGAAACAAACAAACTGACAATACGGGGATCAGTCCATGGCAGACTGAAAGATGGAGTTTAGAGACAAGTGTTCAAGTGAATAATGGCGCCCTAAACGTATACAAGTCAGCCTTTTAGTGTAATGTTTGTTCGGAAACAGCGCCTGCTGAAAACTACTTTTGGTGTCATGTTTTGAATTCGAATAGCTGTGAAGGAATGTCCTTTTAAACTGAAATTCAATGTCAGACAGCATCCTCACACCAACAATTGTTGTTCCTGTCTAACCTCTGTCCGGACATTTAATTGTCATATATATATATATATATATATATATATATATATATATATATATATATATATATATACGAGGTCTGTTAGAAAAGTATCCGACCTTTTTATTTTTTGCAAAAACCTGATGGATTTGAGTCACGTGTGCTTGCATGAGGCAACCTTGAACCTTCGTGCACATGCGTGAATTTTTTCATGCCTGTCGATTGCATCATTTGCTGGTAAGCAGCCTTTTTGTGAGGATGGGTGTTGTCTCTCATCGGATTTTCATTTCAAGGAAAATGGCGGAACCACTGGAGCAGCGCGACTGCATCATATTTTGCCAGAAACTGGTTGACAGCCAGGTGGAAACCATTCGGAAGATTCAGACGGCTTTCGGTGACGATCCTCTGGGCATCACACAGATTAAGGAGCGGTACAACTGGTTTAAAGATGTCCGCACAACGGTGGAGAGCGAGCCACGCTCCGGTCGGCCATCAACATGCTGAAATAACCAGATCATTTCCAAAGTGAACGCTGTGGTGATGTGGGAGCGTCGTGTGACTGTCCGAGAAATTGCGAAAGAGGTGGACATCAGCACTTTTTCAGTACATTCCACTGTGAAAGAAAATTTGGCCATGAAAAAAGTGGCGGCAAAGTTCCTTTACGTCAGTAATGTCCATAAAGACAAAAACCACGGTGTTTTCTTTTCTTTCTTTTGAAACATGAAGTTTGATTATACTTTGTGCAAAATAGTTCCATACTGTGTGACATTTCATACAACAAACACAGGTCTGGTGCTGAGTTCATGCAAAAATAACTTCTTTTAATTTAATTACAGCAATGAGTCATTTCATTAAAATATTCAGCATTTCGCTGTTGCCCCATTTGCTTCACTTAATCATTCCTGGTTTCTCAAGTTTAATCAGTGGATCTCTGCCTGACCATTTAATGGGCTTGAGAAAATGTCAAGCACCATCCAAAGTCTGATGATAATGTTTTAACATGTTTTCAGGAAAACTTTAACCAATTTCAACAAGTACCCTGCAAATTACTTTCCTGACTTTCACAGTCAACAAGTGCCTCTTCTTTGGCATTAAACTGGTTTTATTATATTATAATATTCCAAAATATTCATGGAATTATGAGAAATATGAGTTATCAGCAGGTGCTTTGCTTGTTTCACTTAGTCTCTACAGCATCGATGTAGAAAACAGCAGTGCTGTCCCAGTGCAGTTTCATGGAAGTTCATAATGCCATCACATAAAGTGGTTTAATCTATATTATAATAGCCAAGTGGTCTCTTTGTGCCTGCGTGTGTATGGCTTTGATCATGCAAAAACCGGGGAGAGCTGACATTTGCCAGTTGGTATGCTTATGTATTTTGGGTCAAGGATGAATGCTACAAAAAAGGAACGTTAATAGGACAAACATTTTTGGAGAAATTAGTAATTATAGCTAACCAATAAACAATGGATGTTGTGCTGCAATGCACCATGGGAGTTTGGGGTTTTAAATGTTGTTACTGTGGTTCATGTTAGTTTAACAGTGTTGTTAGTGTTATTTATTTATTGTGATTTTGTAGGTTTAGTCACTTTAGTTATGTTGCCGTTATCATGAGTGAATTCAGTCTCGTGTTGCTGTCACCATGAGTGAAATATGTATTGTGTTTGATCTCCACCCTGTTTGTGTCACAAATTAGAAGTACTTGTATGTGGTAAAGGCAAACAGCTGTGTGTGTGTTTGTGCAACTTTGAGGGTTCAGTAAATCATCTTTATATTAAAAGATGAGTGTAAGTGCACTTACACACATGTACGTGCACACGCACACACACACATACTCTCATCTTCAACCGCTTAGTCCAATTTAGGGTCGCAGGGGGCTGGAGTCTATCCCAGCAGTCATAGCTTTTGAGGTGGGGTACACCCTGGACATGACTCGAGTCTGTCGCAGGGCAACATATAGACAAACAAACACAGTACACCTGCACACACACCTATGGACAATTTAAAGCTTCCAGTCCACCTAACCTGAGTGTCTTTGGATGTGAGAGGAAGCCGGGGCACCCAGAGAGAACCCACGCAAATACTGGGAGAACACGCAAACTCCACACAGAAAGGCCACTGGTGGGAATCAAATCCATGACCTTCTCACTGTGAGGTAACAGTGCTAATCACTAAGCCACCGTGCTGCCAGTGTAAGTGCATATAATTGTAAATATGTTAAATATTACACAAGAAAGTGAAAACACTCATTTCCAATGTGGTCCATTTAAAAATTGAATGACAAAATAGAAGTAATAATAATAAAATAATAATAATAATAACTTTGTGTATATGATAACAACCTAAACAATTTATAAATACATTAATACAGTAAATTACCATTTAACAATTACATAATTAACAGGAAATAAGAGGGTTGAGTTCCTCTTCTAAAAATTGTTGAGGTCTAAGGTTCTAAAAACATTCTGACATGCCATTCCAACTCATTGTTTAATTTATTACCACCCTTGAAAAAAAATGTGAGCTACATATTTTCTAAACACTACCCAATCTAGAGCCCATGGATCGCCACAGACAACACGCCAGTCTGTTATATATCGTGATACCCTCACGAAATGTAGCAGATGTTTGTGACAGTATCATAATCTAATAGATTCCGAACTGCCATCAAACTGGGCTGTTTTGAGCACCCGCTGTGGGGCGTTAGGGTTTGGGTTAAGGTTAGGGTTAGACTGCCCCCATGAAAAGCTATGACATTTTGTGACGATATCAAAATCTAGTCTCATGTGACTGGGCTGTCCACAGCACCTCTGGGATTGCTCCCATTGTTTTTCAATTTGAAAATGTGATTTTTTTTTAATTTTCAGACGTGGTGACCTACAAGCATAACTCTTCTGATAGATTCAAGATGGACACATTGGCATTCCATTGTATAGTTTCTGGAGAAAGTTACAAGGCCGTTGAAGACAGCTAAGCACGTGACCGAACAATATGAACATCAGACATCCTCACCTTCCACAGACACAAACTGTCTATGACTAATGGAGTAGTCCTCATGGATCTTAACCTAAATGCATTTTCAGGTCTCTGTTGTAAAATGGTGCTTTTGTTCCATACAACAGATACATTTGACATGAATATCTGAAAGGTGAGTCATGTAGTTTGTTTGAAAAGAAACACTTCAAAACATGCATTTAAGATTCCAACAAGAATGAATCCAGTATAATTAGACTGAAAGATGACAGCCACACAGTTACTAAAGGAGAATAAAAATTTTAACTTGAATTGTGCTGCATGATGTTTGTATGTATGATATTATGTTTACCATGTGCTGTCTTCCATCAACTCAAATAATGCTCAGCTACCTTCAGTGGTCACGTAACATTGCAAACATGAAGCCATGATGCCAACAACGTTTCTTAGATACCCATGAAATCTGCCATTTTGACATCATGTATAGTGTATAAACTGTACTGGGGATGTGTTCTGGAGCACATCCTGATTCTATTCTCCACCTGGTGCTGAATGCTGCTCCATCCAGCACAGACAGACACAGAGACCGATCTGGATTTTCATTGCAGGTTATGTTATTGGAGCAGTCCAGTTTGCAACACCAAAATAAAACAAACCCATACCCACATGCACATTCATACCCATAAAACGTTAAAATGTGTAATAAATACACTAAAATATATATGTATAAATAAGCGGCAATGAAACACAACAGTTATTGCACAGAGTTCATTATTGCACTCAGTCCGTTACTGCAGTGGGTCTGGCGTGTGATAGTCGATCTGTGTGTGTGTGGGGGGGGGGGTGGACTGATTTCTGCAGCTTGTCCATAGCGGTGGGGAAAAAAGCTATTCTGGTATTCCTGTTTGTGGGTGTTCTGGGGATTTTCATTCTACCAGAGGGGAGGTTGGTGAAAAGAGGGTTTCCATGGTGTGAGAGTTCCTGCAAGATGTTTGTGGTCCGTTTCTGGAGATGGTTTGAGTTAATGTTGCTCAGCTTTAGGAAAGTACAGCCAACAATCCTCTGAGCCATCTGCAGCTTATTTCTGTCTGTTTTTTTGTTTTTTTGTGATTCACCTCTACTGGTGGTTGGCTCTCACTGCGGTATTGTATCACTTCCTGTTCCGGAGCACAGTGGTGTTTTTCTGTATCTGTTAGCTGTTTAATCTGCGCAGTTAGATTGATCTAGTTACCTAGATAACGATTTGCTTCACAGTGTGATCTTCACGTGCCTTAACTAAAGCACTCTCTCTGCTGAATCACCTCTAAATTATTTACACATTACTCATTTTGTGTGTTTTTAGGAATCCGCTAGCTTAGCACAGCTACTAGCTCTTAGCCGGTTTAGCATGGTGGCTTCTCCTGTCTCTCCCGCACTTTTCTGCTCTGGGTGTGAAATGTTTAGTTATTCCTCG
Source organism: Thalassophryne amazonica (assembly GCF_902500255.1). Lineage (NCBI taxonomy): Eukaryota > Metazoa > Chordata > Actinopteri > Batrachoidiformes > Batrachoididae > Thalassophryne > Thalassophryne amazonica. The sequence goes on along the minus strand of NC_047116.1, from coordinate 92,107,825 downwards.
GCCTCCTTTAGCAGTAATGGTACTTGTAATAAGTGTATCTTATTCATAGCTTTGGAGGCCAGGCTGGGCGAATTGGAGACTCGGCTCCGCACCGTGGAAAATTCTACAGCTAGCCAGGCCCCTGTATTCGGTGCGGACCAAGGTAGCTTAGCCGCCGTTAGTTTCCCTCTGGCAGATCCCGAGCAGCCGGGAAAGCAGGCCGACTGGGTGACTGTGAGGAGGAAGCGTAGCCCTAAACAGAAGCCCCGTGTACACCGCCAACCCGTTCACCTTTCTAACCATTTTTCCTCACTCTGCGACACACCCGCCGAGGCTCAAACTCTGGTTATTGGCGACTCTGTTTTGAGAAATGTGAAGTTAGCGACACCAGCAACCATAGTCAATTGTCTTCCGGGGGCCAGAGCAGGTGACATTGAAGGACATTTGAAACTGCTGGCTAAGGCTAAGCATAAATTTGGTAAGATTGTAATTCACGTCGGCAGCAATGACACCCGGTTACGCCAATCGGAGGTCACTAAAATTAACATTGAATCGGTGTGTAACTTTGCAAAAACAATGTCGGACTCTGTAGTTTTCTCTGGGCCCCTCCCCAATCGGACCGGGAGTGACATGTTTAGCCGCATGTTCTCCTTGAATTGCTGGCTGTCTGAGTGGTGTCCAAAAAATGAGGTGGGCTTCATAGATAATTGGCAAAGCTTCTGGGGAAAACCTGATCTTGTTAGGAGAGACGGCATCCATCCCACTTTGGATGGAGCAGCTCTCATTTCTAGAAATCTGGCCAATTTTCTGAAATCCTCCAAACCGTGACTATCCAGGGTTGGGACCAGGAAGCAGAGTTGTAGTCTTACACACATCTCTGCAGCTTCTCTTCCCCTGCCATCCCCTCATTACCCCATCCCCGTAGAGACGGTGCCTGCTCCCAGACCACCAATAACCAGCAAAAATCTATTTAAGCATAAAAACTCAAAAAGAAAAAATAATATAGCACCTTCAACTGCACTACAGACTAAAACAGTTAAATGTGGTCTATTAAACATTAGGTCTCTCTCTTCTAAGTCCCTGTTAGTAAATGATATAATAATTGATCAACATATTGATTTATTCTGCCTTACAGAAACCTGGTTACAGCAGGATGAATATGTTAGTTTAAATGAGTCAACACCCCCGATCACACTAACTGCCAGAATGCTCGTAGCACGGGCCGAGGCGGAGGGTTAGCAGCAATCTTCCATTCCAGCTTATTAATTAATCAAAAACCCAGACAGAGCTTTAATTCATTTGAAAGCTTGATATGATTCCTTCTTTATGTTCTCTAATGCCATATACCAACACAGTGCAGAGTAGCTACCTAAACTCTGTAAGTGAGATGGAGTATCTCGTCAATAGTTTTACATCCTCATTGAAGACAACTTTGGATGCTGTAGCTCCTCTGAAAAAGAGAGCATTAAATCAGAAGTGCCTGACTCCGTGGTATAACTCACAAACTCTCAGCTTAAAGCAGATAACCCGTAAGTTGGAGACAAAATGGCGTCTCACTAATTTAGAAGATCTTCACTTAGCCTGGAAAAAGAGTCTGTTGCTCTATAAAAAAGCCCTCCGTAAAGCTAGGACATCTTACTACTCATCACTAATTGAAGAAAATAAGAACAACCCCAGGTTTCTTTTTAGCACTGTAGCCAGGCTGACAAAGAGTCAGAGCTCTATTGAGCCGAGTATTCCTTTAAGTTTAACTAGTAATGACTTCATAACTTTCTTTACTAATAAAATTTTAACTGTTAGAGAAAAAATTACTCATAACCATCCCAAAGATGTATCGTTATCTTTGGCTGCTTTCAGTGATGCCGGTATTTGGTTAGACTCTTTCTCTCCGATTGTTCTGTCTGAGTTATTTTCATTAGTTACTTCATCCAAACCATCAACATGTCTATTAGACCCCATTCCTACCAGGCTGCTCAAGGAAGCCCTACCATTATTTAATGCTTCAATCTCACATTTTGATCAATCTATCTTTATTAGTTGGCTATGTACCACAGGCTTTTAAGGGGGCAGTAATTAAACCATTACTTAAAAAGCCATCACTTGACCCAGCTATCTTAGCTCATTATAGGCCAATCTCCAACCTTCCTTTTCTCTCAAAAAGTCTTGAAAGGGTAGTTGTAAAACAGCTAACTGATCATCTGCAGAGGAATGGTCTATTTGAAGAGTTTTAGTCAGGTTTTAGAATTCATCATAGTACAGAAACAGCATTAGTGAAGGTTACAAATGATCTTCTTATGGCCTCAGACAGTGGACTCATCTCTGTGCTTGTTCTGTTAGACCTCACTGCTGCTTTTGATACTGTTGACCATAAAATTTTATTACAGAGATTAGAGCATGCCATAGGTATTAAAGGCACTGTGCTGCGGTGGTTTGAATCATATTTATCTAATAGATTACAATTTCTTCATGTAAATGGGGAATCTTCTTCACAGACTAAGGTTAATTATGGAGTTCCACAAGGTTCTGTGCTAGGACCAATTTTATTCACTTTATACATGCTTCCCTTAGGCAGTATTATTAGACAGCATTGCTTAAATTTTCAGTGTTACGCAGATGATACCCAGCTTTATCTATCCATGAAGCCAGAGGACACACACCAATTAGCTAAACTGCAGGATTGTCTTACAGACATAAAGACATGGATGACCTCTAATTTCCTGCTTTTAAACTCAGATAAAACTGAAGTTATTGTACTTGGCCCCACAAATCTTAGAAACATGGTGTCTAACCAGATCCTTACTCTGGATGGCATTACCCTGACCTCTAGTAATACTGTGAGAAATCTTGGAGTAATTTTTGATCAGGATATGTCATTCAAAGTGCATATTAAACAAATATGTAGGACTGCTTTTTTGCATTTACACAATATCTCAAAAATTAGAAAGGTCTTGTCTCAGAGTGATGCTGAAAAACTAATTCATGCATTTATTTCCTCTAGGCTGGACTATTGTAATTCATTATTATCAGGTTGTCCTAAAAGTTCCCTGAAAAGCCTTCAGTTAATTCAAAATGCTGCAGCTAGAGTACTAATGGGGACTAGAAGGAGAGAGCATATCTCACACATATTGGCCTCTCTTCATTGGCTTTCTGTTAATTCTAGAATAGAATTTAATATTCTTCTTCTTACTTATAAGGTTTTGAATAATCAGGTCCCATCTTATCTTAGGGACCTCATAGTACCATATCACCCCAATAGGGCGCTTCGCTCTCAGACTGCAGGCTTACTTGTAGTTCCTAGGGTTTGTAAGAGTAGAATGGGAGACAGAGCCTTCAGCTTTCAGGCTCCTCTCCTGTGGAACCAGCTCCCAATTCGGATCAGGGAGACAGACACCCTCTCTACTTTTAAGATTAGGCTTAAAACTTTCCTTTTTGCTAAAGCTTATAGTTAGGACTGGATCAGGTGACCCTGAACCATCCCTTAGTTATGCTGCTATAGACGTAGACTGCTGGGGGGTTCCCATGATGCACTGTTTCTTTCTCTTTTTGCTCTGTATGCACCACTCTGCATTTAATCATTAGTGACTGATCTCTGCTCCCTTCCACAGCATGTCTTTTTCTTGGTTCTCTCCCTCAGCCCCAACCAGTCCCAGCAGAAGACTGCCCCTCCCTGAGCATGGTTCTGCTGGAGGTTTCTTCCTGTTAAAAGGGAGTTTTTCCTTCCCACTGTCGCCAAGTGCTTGCTCACAGGGGGTCGTTTTGACCGTTGGGGTTTTTACGTAATTATTGTATGGCCTTGCCTTACAATATAAAGCGCCTTGGGGCAACTATTTGTTGTGATTTGGCGCTATACGAGGTCTGTCCATAAAGTATAGGTCCTTTTTATTTTTTTCAAAAACTATATGGATTTCATTCATATGTTTTTACGTCAGACATGCTTGAACCCTCGTGCGCATGCGTGAGTTTTTCCACGCCTGTCGGTGACGTCATTCGCCTGTGAGCACTCCTTGTGGGAGGAGTCGTCCAGCCCCTCGTCGGAATTCCTTTGTCTGAGAAGTTGCTGAGAGACTGGCGCTTTGTTTGATCAAAAGTTTTTCTAAACCTGTGAGACACATCGAAGTGGACACGGTTCGAAAAATTAAGCTGGTTTTCGGTAAAAATTTTAACAGCTGATGAGAGATTTTGAGGTGATACTGTCGCTTTAAGGACTTCCCACGGTGCGAGACGTCGCGCAACACTCTCAGGCGCCGTCGTCAGCCTGTTTCAATCTTAAAACCTCCACATTTCAGGCTCTATTGATCCAGGACATCGTGAGAGAACAGAGAAGTTTCAGAAGAAGTCGGTTTCAGCATTTTATCCGGATATTCCACTGTTAAAGGAGATTTTTTTAATGAAAGACGTGCGGACGGGTCCGCGCGTCGGGACGCAGCCGACGCGGTGCGGCGGCACAGGAAAAACACCTCCGTGTTGATAACCATTTGTAAAATCCAGGCGGCTTTTGATGGCTTTCAGTGGAGTGAGTATATGAGAAATTGTTTAACAGCTGGACATGTTCCAACTTGTCCTTAAGGCTTCCAACAGAGGTGTTTTTCCTGTGGCGGAGCGTCGCGGCGGCTGCGAGCCGACGCTGCAATCCGCCCGCATGTCTTTCATTAAAAAAATCTCCTTTAACAGTGGAATATCCGGATAAAATGCTGAAACCAACTTCTTCTGAAACTTCTCTGTTCTCTCACGACGTCCTGGATCAATAGAGCCTGAAATGTGGAGGTTTTAAGCTTGAAACAGGCTGACGACGGCGCCTGAGAGCGTTGCGCGACGTCTCGCACCATGGGAAGTCCTTAAAGCGACAGTATCACCTCAAAATCTCTCATCAGCTGTTAAAATTTTTACCGAAAACCAGCTTAATTTTTCGAACCGTGTCCACTTCGATGTGTCTCACAGGTTTAGAAAAAATTTTGATCAAACAAAGCGCCAGTCTCTCAGCAACTTCTCAGACAAAGGAATTCCGACGAGGGGCTGGACGACTCCTCCCACAAGGAGTGCTCACAGGCGGATGACGTCACCGACAGGCGTGGAAAAACTCACGCATGCGCACGAGGGTTCAAGCATGTCTGACGTAAAAACATATGAATGAAATCCATATAGTTTTTGAAAAAAATAAAAAGGACCTATACTTTATGGACAGACCTCGTATAAATAAAATTGATGAAATTGATTGATGATGATGATGCTTTCTTAATCATGCAGGAGGTGTTCAGTCTCCAGACCCAGATAACGTGCACTCCCAGGAACTTAAAACTCAAGGCCCTTTCCGCCTCCTTCCCGTTGATACACAGACCTTTATCTGCATTCCAGGTGGTCAGTGTCTGATCATCCTCCCTGTAAGCAGCTTCATTATTATTGATTATGAGTCTTATTATGGTTGTATCATCAGCAGATTTGTTGAGGGTGTTGGAATTGCTGATTGATTACATGTGATGCAATTGTGGTTTCAAAAGCCAGATAGAAACAGTGCAGGTGTATTACCATCAGGAGTCAGCAGCAAGTGTTTGCACCACTGACCAGGAAACACCTGGTTTAAATCAGCATTCTTTATTTGTTGTATTTAATTGGTGCAATATTGATACATGCCTTAATTCAAATTTCTTATACAGCAATAAATCACAGCATATGCAGGTTCATGGCATGTGTGTACTCTGTATTTATGCACAACAAAACTAAATGGAGAACAACCATTACACAAAATGCAAGTAAGCACTCTTCATCTCAAACTCTCAAACTCCAGTCTGCTAGAAAACTGACTGGTTCAATTCAATTCAATTCAATTCGTTTTATTTTATTGTTATAGCACCAAATCACAACAACTCTGCCTTAAGATGCTTCACATGAGTAAAGTCTAACCTTATCAATCCCCCAGAGCAACCACACAGGCAACAGTGGTAAGGAAAAAACAAACAAACAAAAATCAAACTCCCTCTGATGATAATGAGGAAGAAACCTGAAGCAGACCAGACTCAGAGGAGTGATCCACTGCTTTGGCCATTCTAACAGTTACAAGGATTTTATAAATTTTGCATGATTTTCATAAAAAATAGAAGAAACAGAAAACAGAAACAGAAAAAAAAACAGAAGATCAACAAAAACAGTCCATAATTGCAATAAAAAAGCAGTCTATTTTTGGGTCTTTAATCTTATTGTGTCCGATTTCACAACACATGCTTCCAACACAGGCATCTTGCTGTCAGTCTGGCACCTTGTGGTCTGTAGTCATGGACAGAGAGACAAAGAGCAGAATCAGTCGGCTGAAAAAAAAAAAACTACCCTTAAGGTATAAGTCATCAGCCCAGTCTCACGTTTTTTTTTGTTTGTTTGTTTGTTTGTTTGTTTTTTGTGCTCCCGTGACAAAATGAGTCAAATTTTCGTGACAGCGGTTTTTTTAACTCATTATTCCTAACCCTACTCCTACCCCCAACCTTAACCTTAACCGTAACCTAATCTTACTCCTTCCCCCCAACCTAACCATAATTTAATTTAATTTAATTTAATTAGCTTATAATGCACCAAATCACAGCAAAAGCCATCTCAAGGCACCTTACATAAAACAAGTCAACAGAAAATTGAATAAATAATTAAAAATGAATAAAAAATTCAAATACATAAATAAAAACAGAAGTAAAAGAATAAAACAAATAAAAATAAAAACTATCCATAAGAAAGAGAATAAAAATAGGTTTTGAGTCTTGACTTAAAAATGTCCACAGACTCAGACTGTCTCACGGTTGCAGGAAGACTGTTCCACAGGGTGGGTGCACGATATGAAAAGGCTCTTTGACCTGCTGACTTCTTCTTCACCCTGGGAACACAGAGAAGTCCTGCATCCTGTGACCGCAAAGCCCGGGCCAGCACATAGAGTTCCACCAGATCAGCCAGATAAGATGGCGCCAGTCCATGAACAACCTTATAAATCAATAACAAAACCTTAAAATCTGCTCTCTCAGAGATAGGGACACAGTGCAAAGATGCCAAAATGGGTGTGATATGTTCAGACCTTCTGCTACGTGTCAGAAGTCTGGCGGCAGCATTCTGAACCAGCTGAAGACCCCTAATGCTGGACTGTGGTAACCCTGAAAATAGAACATTACAATAATCTAGTCTAGAAGAAACAAAAGCATGAATCAGGGTCTCAGCATCAGCCATGGACAGGATGGGGCGGATCCTCACTATATTTCTCAGATGGAAAAAAAGCAGTCCTAGTAACATCCCTGATGTGGAGGTCAAAAGACAACGTGGGATCAAAAATTACCCCTTGGTTCCTCATTTTGTCCGTATGATATATGACACAGGAACCCAGGCTGAGTGCCAGCTGGTCAAACTGATGCTGATGTCTTGCTGGACCAAGAACCATCACTTCAGTCTTATCAAAGTTTAAAAGTAGGAAGTTACTAGACATCCAACTTCTCACTGATAGAAGACAGTCCTCCAGGGATTATATGGGAGTGAAATTTCCTGCAGTTATCGGCATGTACTACAACTGAGTATCATCACCATAACAATGAAAGGCAATGCCAAAACTCCGCAGTATATGCCCAGGGGGTGCCACATACAGGGAGAAAAGCAAGGGGCCTAAAACAGATCCCTGTGGAACCCCAAATCACATGTCAGCAAGGTCAGAGGTAGTGCCATTATACAAGACCATAACCATCCCCAACCCCTGCTTCACTTTTAATTTTGTGAAATGAATTAAAATGAATTTGTGCTGCCATGATGAAAATGAGGAGGTTTTTGTCACAATATCATGAACCAATAGATTAATGTATATTTCGTGCTGCTGAATCACGACTTACCGTAAGACCAGGTTGAAGTCATCAGTATTAATTCAACAGGAAAGCAGAGAAAATACTAAGGTGATCAATGGCCACTAGCCCTAAGATTCACTAACAGACCCAGAATTTAGATAAAGTGGAGGCCGAGACCTGTTCCGTTGTTAATATAATGATGACTGGTTGGTGCAGATCTACTAACTTGCCAGAAAACCTCTCAGTTGAGCTTTCTGTCTAAACAGCAATTCATTCCCTCAGCAACACTCTGGTTTACGATGGTTTTAATGATAGGGCTTTTCACTCTTTTAGAGCATAAATCTGTTTGCATGTGCACTTCAGATTTTGTGCTGCCTAAAGCCCATCTCCCATGTTCATGGTAACCAATATTCATTGGCACTCACTGCCAATATCAGTGACTGCTGTCATGTGCCCGTTGTATGATCGCTGCCTATGTGCAGGGTTCATCTGCTGCTTTCTGGTCTTTTGGAGTTTGTAAACAACCTGGCAATGGTATGTGAGCGTGGTGTGTTGGTGGTGTGTATGGGGCAACCATGCAATGAGGGAAATTGAGAGGAAAGTGTTTTGAACATGACCAAAACATTCTCCACCCCCTGTCGAGTGACAGGAAACCATATGGTGTTGTATGAAAATTCAGTAAGGTATATCTTATATATTATATTCCAATTCTAAGGTGGAATTATGCCAGTATACAAAGGTATATCTAAATATCTAAAAAGGAAGAATAAAATAGGAGAGTAGAACAGAGTAGAGTAGAGCCACTTAGGTGCCTGGTCTTGAGAACCATGTTTGTGACCAGTTGGGTGGCAAGTGCTTACATAGGCCTCTAAATGCCACAAACTTGGTGTCTGTGTGAGACTAGCTTAAATGTCAGAAAGGAATTTGACAAGTGTCACCCTGTGCCACACATCATCATCTTTGGGCCCAGTGTTTTATTTTTTGGCATCTGAACCATTAATATGAAAAAAAAAATAGTTTGAAGATGGAATAGTGGGATACAAAGCGGTGTGTGATTGTTTTGGCTCCTGTTCAAGATCCACATCTTGACTTGGCAGGATTTTTTCAGTGAATGCCCGACTGTACTTACAGTTACTGCTGATCTGTGCTGCAGTACATTTTAACATGCACATTACACACTGCTTTAGCTCAGTATTATTATCCAAAGGTGTCAGCTGTCTAATGACATTATCTCCCACTGTAGCAGCTCAACAGAGATGCTAAAATGAATTTCTGAAGACGGCTTTGAGTTCCTGGAAGAGCAGATTATAAAATAAAACTGTAGTTGCAGTCATTCTACATATATAGACACATATGTGCTCATAACTGCCCTGAACAGTTTTCAGAATATACAGTACCTCCTGTGTTACAAGGAAAACTTTGTGTTGAAATGAAGGCTGATTTTATCACATTTGACACTTAAAAAAGGTTGCTGGGCACTGAAGAAAAAGGGAAAAATTGTCTTTTTGATTTATATCCTGTTCTTTTTCACTGACACAGTTTCATGGCCGTGCCTGTAAATGTTTTAAAGCAGAAACCTCCCTCTCAAACGAAACCTGAGAGGTGAACAACAACCAGTTACTGACTGATTGGACCTGTCATCCCTTAAAACATTTGATTGGATTTGGCTCCAGTGAGGTCTCTTCTTTAGTGACATGAGCCAGCCCAAGGTCTCCCACAGAGACAGAATGTTCAATAAAGTCCCACATTTAGCCTTCTTTTCCTCCTTCTCTTCTTATCTTGGAAGCACAATCTGATAAATGCTTCACCCAACACTGGAGATAGAGCAGTCACACTGCGAGTCCATATGTCATGTGCCATCTCACCATTCACAGCACTGAGAAACAATTAGTCCTCCGCTGGGAAAGATTACATAGTCTGTAAATGGTTATTAATATATAATTTTGTCCCGAGGGCTTTATGTGAAATCGCCCAATTTAATTATAATGTATTTACAAGTGAAGATCAGTTGTGAATTTGCTCAATGGGATTTCATATGTATTATCATCAAATTTCTGACCGTTAGTGTATTTGAAGCTCAGGGGGATGACTTAAATATTGAAATGCACATCAGACACAATCTTTCTTCACTGTGCGGTGGCACTGTAGGAAATCTTCCAGATACCTTTCAGTAAAAATTAATGATATTTTCTCTACAAGTTTGCCGGAAAAGAAATGTAGGATTGAGGCAGACTCATGTGATTTTTCAGTTAGTTCTTCTGTAATGTAACTTTGTTCAAGTTAATCCTTCAAGCGACTGCATTACTTTGATGTGCAGAGTGATTTAAGAAGATATACAGGAGTTAAAAACAAGAACAAAATAAACACAAAATGAAGCGGTATCTCCAAGAAACAGCAGAACTTCAAATGCAGCAGCAGCAGGAAAAGGGTTATATTTGATTCACTGCCAATTAGCAGGATTTTTTCACTGGTAGAAAGATAATAAAATAGAATGATCACATTCAGCTTGAAATTTTCAAAGTAGCGGGAGGCTATGATAGGACTCAGTAGCTCGTTGGCTGTTCTGTGGAGGACTGCATTCAACATACATGCAACAGAGAAATAATAACCCTGGTCTCATTCCAAATTTATGCACCATAAACCTTTCCACATACAACTTAAGTCTGAATGATGATGGCACCCATGTGACATGTCTCCAAGTTGTCTTAATGTAGGACAGGGGTGGGCAACTTGTTCCAGAAAGGGCCAATAGGGTGCAGGTTTTCGTTGCAGCCACTGACTCCATCAGGTGATTTCACTGATTAACGGATTCCATCTGCTCAAAGTGATCTTAATCAGTGAAATCACCTGGTGGAGTCGGTGGCTGCAAGGAAAACCTGCACCCTCTCACCCTTTCTGAAACAAGTTACCCACCCCTGATGTAGGAGGTCTTTATTAGACCATTCCCAGGTGTTCCAGATCTGGTTTGTCAAATCATGCAAAAGGTCAACAGCAAAGTATAACTTATGGTTAAACTGGTGTATTTATGTGCTATACCACCTACTACTCTTGGATATGTTGACTGTGTTTTTACATGTCTCTGTCTGAGGTACTACTGCTGAGACTGGGACCTGGGAGTGGAGAGTCTGGTGCTGCATGCTGAATGAATAGATTGATATGGAATCAACATACTACATATATTTACAATGTTGGTTACACTCTCTGTTGTTCTATAGAATGCTCTAAGGCACTGCTGTCCAAACTATTCCAGAAAAGGGAAAGAAGGTGCAGGTTTTCTTTGCAGCCACTGACTCCAGCAGGTGATTTCACTGATGAACTCATCCCATCTGCTCAAAGTGATATTAATCAGTGAAATCACCTGCTGGAGTCAGTGGCTGCAAAGAAAACCTGCACCTTCTTGGCCTCCTCTGAGTCTGGTCTGTTTGAGATTTGTTCCTCAAGAAAATTAAATAAATAAATAAAAATAAAATAAAATAAAAACATGTCAGAGTGAGTTTTTCCTTATTATTGTTGCCTATGTATTTGCTCAGGGGGGTTGGAAAGGTTAGACCTTACCCATGTGAAGGCCCTTGAGGCACCATTGTTGTGATTTGGGCAGTGTTTCCACCGTTGATTTGAAAAGTTACTTTATTAGTTACTTTACACAGTTACTTTACTAACCACTTTTTGCATTTACTTTATTAGCAGCTGCTCTCAACTTGTATCTAATAAGTAGCGTAACTAATAAGGTAACTAGTAATCTAACTTGATTACTCTTAAGATTGAGTAATCACAAAAGTAACTCATCAGCAAAGTAACTAATAGTTACTTTTCTGAGTACTAAATCTTATAAATAACCAAGTTAGATTACTAGTTATGTTATTAGTTACATTCAGCAGATGCCCACAACTTGTCCGCAACTGCTAATAAAGTAACTGTGTAAAGTAACTGTAAAATGTAACTGTTCAAAGTAACTAATGAAGTAACTTTTTAAAGTTACTGTGCAACACTGGATTTTGAGCTATATAAATGAAATTAGTTGAACTGACATCACAAAGGTAACATTCCTGTGACCAGTCTCAAGAGAGCATCGTGCTGACCTTTAAACTTTTACAAAAGTTTGAAGATCTTTTACTTTACAAGTGACGTCCGACTCATATCAGTTAATTGTTGCACCTCTGGCAATGTATAGTTAGACATGTCCCAAATCCATTTGCACGATATTGTTAAAATAGGGCCTAAATGTCACTGTCTGCCTTTAATGGGGCTAGAATAGAAATTCAGAAGAGCTGTGATCTCATTTGTATTCAGTCTGTGGACAAAAACATGTCACATCCCAAATGTTTTATGGATGGCTGCTTACAGCCAGGTGTCTGCATCATGTCACATTGGGCTGTATTTTTTTTAAATGAAACACATCAAACTGTGTGGGCTGGAGGGCTGTTTCCAGGTGAAAGTTGAAGCTCATAACCAGTGAAATCAGGTCCACTGGATTTACATGATTTAAACATGTACATGGGTTGCACATGACCAAAATGTGTCAAAATAACATAATTATCTTATGTTGTTAATTGAAAAAGAAGAAAATTGTTATTTGGACACAACTGAGGAGTATTTAAATCATGTTTCCTTTTTTTCAGTGTGGACAAAATTTTATCTTTCTCGTCCATCATTTATTGTAGTTACATTAATATTAGTAGGACATGAAGAAAATGACATACATGTACTTGTCTGGACAGTGCTCAGTTACAGTAATTCATCCATGTCACCACAAATCTGCAGACAAACAGAGATTGTGCTTGCTTTTGAAGCTGGACATACAACTGCAAATCAGAAAAAGGTTGGCCTTGCCTGGGGTTACCTGTTGGTGACCAAGTCCTACAACAGGATATTGGAATCTCCCAGCACCTCTCTCTAATGACCTCATGTCTTCTCAGGCATCTTTTGATCTCAAAGACTAAGGGTCCAAAGCTATGAATGTTAATGGTGAGATATTGGCACAAACACAGGCCCAACGGAATGGGAAACTTTCTGTATTCATTCATAATCCAATCCCCCAATGCTCTCCAAGTGCTTGGGTCGTGCATTTCTTCTGCTGTGGATTTAACCATCCTTCAAATGATGAATGTACGTGCATCAAGCCGGGAAGAACAAAATGAAATTCTACTGAATAAGAATATCTTTATTATTAAAGTATTCTTGATAAATGATGTAGTGTTTGTCTCAACAGTATTTGTCTAAATTCTAGTCAGGAGACAATATGCAAAAAAAGAAAAAAATATCATATAGAAATTTTCCGGCAGATGATTTCATGACTTTTATGACTGACACAGTGTGGTGTGTTCAGACTTACAGCCTTCTTCAACCGCTTATCCAGGATTGGGTTGCGGGATTCTTATGTATATACGGTATGTTAAATCAGTGAAAACAGCAAGTTGGGGTTTCATGGGCTGTGTATATCTTGAGGTTCTCTTCAGAAAATCTCATATTTAATGAATTTAAGTTGCTCTGATTTTAATTGCATGTTTACACAGTGCCAACATCTCCATAACATCACACTCAGAATGCTCAGTGATGTGTAATTCTGAATTTGTTCATTTCAATTTGAAACAGCCAAAGCAACACAAACCTTTACAGTTTTATTATTTATTTGTTGATCAAACTGAAAAATAATAAGGGATTAAGAAATGGAAAATTAAAAGTAAACAACAAACTGTTTGATTAATATTAAGGCGTGAAAATAATTTATTTTGATCACTGAGCATTCATAATAAACAAAACATTTAATGTTAACATTAAAAATTCTGCAAAAATGAAGTGTTCAATAAATATACTGAGCATGTCTTATGTTGTCTTCATCGTGGTGGAAATCCTTGGAGGAAAACTGTCTCTTGATTGATTCCTGGAATGGACAGAAAATCTACATGAAGGGTCAATCAAGACATGTCTGTGCATAGGTTTGTTTAACATGGGAATGTGGTTTCACAGGCACAAACACACGGTCCTTGACTGATCCTTAGCCTGGTTCAATGGCTGGGAAATCCCAGACGATCGGGGTCTGAGGACCTTCTACAGACTTCCATCACCTCCTCTGGCTGATCCACCATTGAGGACTTCTTGTTTCACCAGTACCTCATTACCTGTCTTGTGTTCAGGGTTTCTCTTGGGCCTTCATGGTTTCTGTAGCAGCCATAGGGCACAAACGTTTCGCCACAATATTTCACCACAACAGGCAATCCCATACTTGATCCATTATCCAGGTGTCACGACACGGACACAAAGTTTGATTTTGACACCCATGTCAACTGCCATCAATGAATAGCCCGCTGCATACTTTTGTCATGGTCTGTTGACTAGTTTTGAAGAACAGCAGGACTCCATTAAAATTCTAAGTCATATCTTCTGAATAGGTAGGCGTACATGTGAGTGTGGATGTTTGTCTGTTGATATGTGGCCCTGTGATAAACTGGCATTCTGTCCCAGGTGTACACCACCTGGCTGCTGAGATAGGATACAACAACCCCTCCTCCACCCCTCCATCCCACCCTGTGACCCTTGATTGGAGTAAGTAGGTATATAAAAAGGATAGATGGCTCTTCTTAAGAGGTGTACTTAAGAAAAATCATTACCAAATAACCTTCTTTGGCCAACTACAGCAGTCCCAGCATAATAACTAAACAGATTTCTATTTTTTTTTTAAATATCCTTGTCGATATGACATATTATCACATATTAATCCACTTAACTGGAACAAATTACTGATTGCTGTTTTGGGAGTTCACAGTGAAAATGCTCTACCTTTACTACTGTCTCATTTATTTCACTTTACACAGAGCACTGTGTGTTATCACTTTACATTATGATTGCCTTACACAACACATCTAGGCATTGTTATCTGAGTACCAAAATTAGAGCATCATTTATTTATTTATTTATTTATTTTTTTTAACTGCATTATTTGGAAGGTGTTGCAGGCCTTTAAATGCAGGAATGGATGTATATTAACAAATTAATTTCAGTTGTCTACACAAAACCTGAAATACATTGATTTCATACTCTTTAAAATAACTGCACATTGTTTTTATTCATTTGCATTTTCCATTGCTTCCCAGCTTTTCTGATTTGGCCTTATTCTGTGCATCCAGAAAGTATTCACGGTGCTTCACTATTTCTATTACGATTTGAGCTTAATCAGAGTCAAATTGAACCCCGATAGCAGACAGCCAGGCCACAGAGGATGTGTTACAAAAATCCACAGTGCTTTAATAAAACAGGTGAGTGAGCAAAAGCCAAACAATCAGGTGCAGGGACATAAGTACAACAAAGAGACCAACACTAAAACACAGAGAATAACTGGAAGGTGTGATGGTGAGGACAAAACTAATGACAGCTGGAAATTAGGTGCGTGATAAACCATATGGGGTGCTTATAACACATAGAAAACACTGGAGATACCATGAGAACAGAACGCCACGACACATCAATGAAATGTTAATCAACCAGCAAAAGATGGAGAAATGGTTGTGGCTTAAAAGCAGGAGAACTAATGAGTAACAGGTGGAAAAAATAACAACAGATAGGAAATGACAGAGAGACATGAAATCCACAGAAACAAAAGAAACACAAAATGCAGAAACAACAGTGGAACTAAAAGACAGCATGGTATATGATAAACAACTCAAACACTGATCAAATAACAACCATGACACTGCTTAATTGGAGTCCACCTGGAGTAAATTCAGTTGATTGGACATTGATTGGAAAGGCACACACCTGTCTACATATAAGGTCCCACAGTTGACAGTGCATGTCAGAGCACAAACCAACCATGAAGTCAAAGGAATTGTCTGTAGACCTCTGAGACAGGATTGTCTCGAGGCACAAATCTGGGGAAGGGTACAGAAACATTTCTGCTCTGAGAGAGATCTGAAAATGTCTGTGCACCGACGCTCCCCATCCAACCTGATGGAGCTTGAGAGGTGCTGCAAAGAGGAATGGAACAAACTGCCCAAAGATAGGTGCACCAAGCTTGTGGCATCATATTCAACTAGACTTGAGGCTGTAATTGCTGCCAAAGGTGCATCAACAAATTATTGAGCAAAGGGGGTGAATAAAATGAATTTACTCCATTTTGGAATAAGGCTGTAACATACCAAAATGTGCAAAAAGTGAAGTGCTGTGAATACTTTCTGGATCCACTGCATATTGCGGCTCTTTTTCAGCCAAGCTTCTGCATCTCTTTCCCGTCACGTCTTGCTGTGGCTGATCAACCTTCTACCTTTGTAGTTGCTGCAGCTCTGCACATCACCATTATTCTTAAAAATAGGTGCCAGTACACTTCTTCACTTCTCAGCATTCTCTCACTTTCCAGGTTTTTATTTACTGCTCTGTTTAAAAACTTCACTGGCATCTCTTGTGAACACTTCCATACAGCTATTGGTCTGTCACTTGGACCAACTGGGTTGTCCACTTATTAAGTGCATTCCGGGTGTCAGTTCCAAGCCTGAGGAGGGTTACACCAGCAAGGGCACCTGTTGTAAATGTTGCAACACCAAACAGGCAGATGCAAATCAAATTTCAGTACTAAAGGCAGACAAGTAACAGAAAAAAAAGAGGGGCAATACCAGCAGCAATTGTATGCTATGGCATTTGTGTTGCCAAGTATTCAGAAAATGTTGCACCATTAGTGACTACTGCCTGTGAGATACAATACTGCGAGAACTGTGATCACATCTATAATATCTATGATATCAGCAACTATTTCATTATTTTTGTTGCCCGTGAATTGTTCGAGCCCCAAGGTTATTTGTTTTTAACGTCATGTTCTTGTGTATGAATTGCACATTATTATTGGGATGAATGGATGAATTTTTTTCCAAACAACTAATGAAGTTCCATCACGGGAAAAAATACAGCTAATTTGATTTGGTTTGATTTGACTTGTATTTCATTGCCTCTTGTAAAAATATCTTGGATAAACTCAAGATTTTTCATGTTTTTTGTGGTCAACTTCCTTTAATTTGTTAATGTACATCCATTTCTATGGTTCAGGCCTGTAACACATTCCATAAAAAAGTTGGAATGAGGACAATTTAGGGCTGGTAATGAGGTGATGCTAACAGGTGATCATTACTATATTTAGTCCAACAACCATATCCACAAATGTCTGGGTATTTGAGTAACAAAGATGGGCAGAGGATCTCCGGTTTGTCAACAAATGTGTGAGAAAATTCTGGAAATATTTTAAAACAACATTCCTCAAAGAAAGACAGGGCAAGTGTGCAAGCCTCAAATGAACACCTGTGATCTCCAATCCTCAGACAGCACTGCATCAATAATGGTCACTCATCAATAGCTGATATAACCACATGGAGAAGAGATGGCTTTGGGAAACCTTTGTCAAGCACTGCCTGAGTTACATTCACAAATGTCACTTAATGCTTTTCTTGAGAAAGAAAGAAAGTCTGATATTAACCTGTTCAGGTGGGACATTGGCTTGGAGGCATCTAGGTTGGATATTACACAGTAGAAACATGTATTATGGTCAGGCAAAGCTGTATTCCAGATTTATTTAGGAAGAAATGGCTGCTGGATGCTCCAGACGAAGGACATAAAAGACCATCAAGACTGTTATCAGCAACACATCCAAAATCTATGGTCTGTCATGGTATGGGGTTGTGTCAGTACCCTTGGCAAATGTAATTTAAACTTCTATTATGGCAGCATTAATTCATAAAAGTACATTAAGATTTTAGAGCAACATGTGCTACCTTAAAGACAACATGTTTTCCAGGGATGTTCATGCATTTTTCAACAATATATTATAAAACTACATTCTGCACATATATTAAAAGCATGGCTCCAGGGAAAGAGGGTATGGATGTTCTACTGGCCTGCATGCAGTCCTGACCTGTCTCCAATAGAGAATGTGTGGAGAATTTTGAATTGAAAAACATAACAATGTGTGCAGGAAGAATGGAACACAGTAACACCTGAAATGGTTCCTCACTTGCTATCCTTAATGCCAAAATGTCTTTTAAGGGTTGCATTTTCCATCCCATCCCAATTATTCCTGATCTGAGTTGTGAATAATTGGGTCAGCCAGAACCTCAATTCTGTCATTTGTAGCTTGACGTCTACTGTCAGAGCTTCAAAGGCGTTGAGTAATTTCCTCTGAAAATCTGGCAATCTACTATTTTTTATTGCAATGTTTTACCTTAGTTAGGTTTCATGCCCTTGATTTTTTTTTTTTTTTGCTTTCATGAGCTGCATACTGTGAAAAACAACATAACTGTTAATCTGGGCAGACAATATTTGTTTGATACTTAATAGAATGGCCATAGTGGATGGCCATTCCACTGATTCTGGCCTCCTTGAGGATTCATTCATTCATTTTCTATACCTGCATATTCGAATTAAAGGTCACAGGATAGCTGGAGCCTATCGCAGCAATCATTGGGTGAGAGGCAGGGTACACCCTGGACAGGATTCCAATCCACTGTATCTTTGAAGATTCTTCCTTTAACATAACAACAGCAGCAAAAATGATCAGGGTGTTTTTTTTCCCACTGTCATTAATGCGGATGCTCATGGGGTAGGTAAGGTCTTGATCTTACTTGTGTATGGCACATTGATGTGACTTATGATGTGGTGTACTGGTACATGAACTAGAAGGGGCACAGAGAGTACAGCATGTGTGACTTACATATTTGACAGAGATTCATACAAATGAAGTCTTTGTGAGTCAGGGGTCCAATAACACATAATTGTGGTGGTCTTCACATTTGATCAGTTTTGTCCAAAACTAAACCACTTTATCTTCGACAGTTCAAAAGTCTTTCAACACGTTTGGTCCATATTAGCTCCACACTGTTTGATTTAAACCCCTCTGATCTTGATTTTGATCTTTCAAGGTCACACAAAGTCAAAAGGTCTTGCAACTAATAGAAAGGTGATATGGAATTTAAAATTAGCATTTCATAATCATCATACAGTATGTGTACAGTATCTTAAATCAGTTAAAATGAGCTTTGAGAGGGTTTTTTTTTAACCTTGGCATGTGACCTTGACCTTTGCCTGATTTTCCTCAAATGACTTTGTAGACAATGCTGTGAAATAAATGGATACTCTGATTGCAGCACTTGAGAAGCTGAGTGAGAAATGTCTGGGTTTGAGATTATCCTGGATCAAGAGTAAAATTCAGGCTTCCCTGGACTCAGCCATCGGAGGTGTGTCTGTATGTGGGGAAAGAGTTGAACTTGTGCAAACAATCACTTATCTTGGCAGTTACATACATGTCTCTGAGTCCTGAACCTTTGAAATGAAAAGGCACCTGGGAAGAGCTCATGTTAGAAAATTTATTCAAGTTGAAGCTCATCATTATGGGGTTGAGGTGAGGGTAATTATTTTGGTTGAGGTTAAAGTTTTGGTCAAGGTTTCAATCTCCTGTTAAAATATGACCTTTTCCAGTCTGCAGTATCCTTATGCATGCATACGTACAACTGGAGTTTCCTCAGGTGACCCAGTTCTGCATCAACACTGATGAGATTCACAAAGTTTCATTTCTGCATCTGTATGACCTCTGCACAAGTTCTGCTGACTCCACATTAACTAAACATCGCTCATTAAGCGGCCAGCTCTTGGTGAAGGGTGCCGGCTCTATAGGATACTCTCCGCGCTACATCCTCAGCAACAGTAAAACTGCCAGAAAGCTGAGAGATATTTCTGCCTATAATGGGTTCAGGACTGTTATCTGGGATTTGTATCAGTTGATTAAATAATCCATTGCTCTTTGCTGGGTAGTAGGGAGTTGCTTCAGTCATACCAGGGTCAAAAAGGTTGAGTCAAGGTGAGATCCAATCAGGTCGGTAACATTGTTCAGCTTGGTGATCGTGGTGTAATTGTACTCGGCAAGGTTTCGAGTGCAGTTACAGATAAGGTGTGGGGAATTGTTAGGGGACTCAGGGAAAGCTTGTCTACACAAATATATTGTTCCACATTTTTCATGTTAATTGCCTTGTCAGAATCTCATGTTGCTTTGCATCATAAGTACAAAGTTTCAAGGTGACTTAGTTTTCTGAGATGATAGCGTTAAATGCCTTGTGTGATGGATGCACATGCTTTCCATTGTTCATTTAATACCTTGAATATCAATACTCATATCTGTCACTCATTTACCCAGACTATTGAATTTGTTCATGCTGACATTCAGAACATTGGCCACATAGAACATCTTATCATGCACACCCTGTGCCTCGGTGATGCTTTGTTTTAAGTAACAGTTGGATTCCCCCAGTCAGCACAAGTTCTAAGAGTTCCAAGTTCCAGCTCTCCTGCATAAACTAAGCTTGGCAGGTGCCACAGTTTGGGAGAATTGCAAAAAGGACGTTGCATCGAAAGTCACCACCGCCGGCTACTGTATCACTTTATAGCAGTGTGCGAGTTATGCCAGAAAATCAGGGGTGTACTTATGTATTGGGGTGTCCCGACGCCATATTGTAAGCTTTACCAAACTAACATTCATTAAACTTAAGGTAAATTTTAGAAACTAGCTAATGCTAGCCTTCAGGCTGAGTCACTTCACATCATCTAATTCAGAACCTCTGAAAGTAAAAAAAAAAAAAATAAATATTAGACAAGTTACTTACATTAATATACATGCAATATCCTTTGGAGAGCGGTACACTGGTTTAGTGGTTACCACTGTTGCCTCACAGAAAGAAGGTCATAGGATTGGTTCCCAGCTGGTCCTTTCTGAGTGGAGTATTTATGTGGTCCCTGTGTTCATGTGGGTCCAAAGACATGCAGATTAGGGTAACTGGTGAGTCCAAATTGATTGTAGGTGTGAGTGCGTGTGTTTGTCTATATGTGGCCCTGTGACAGACAGGTGTCCTGTCCCACCTTTTGCCCTGTGACAGACTGCAGGCTACTTGTGACCCTTAATTGGAGTAAATGAGAATATATAAAGAATCAATAAATATCTTTTGCCCTGAGCCACACATTAGATCATAGACTTAAATGAGCCATTGCGATGATGAGAGTGAGGCAGGTTTGCAGTGAACTGCTATTTATTCCAGACATCATGACAGTGACATGGTTGACTACTGACAAGCCACACAAGCAGTTCCCCTCAAACCCAGAAACCTGGTAGTGATAGAAGGCACCATAACATTAATGTGTTTGGAAATGATGGTGATTCTTTAAAGTTGTCCATCAATAGTCAAATGTGGCAGGTCAACTGAACAATTTCAGATATAAATCGTGGATTGACCCAAACTCAGAAAATACAGTATGATCTGGAAAGTGATAAGCATCGAGGTCCAGGAGTAGAGGAGCTCTGGAGGTGTAGTGTTGATATGTCAGCCCATTCAGATGTAGCAGGCTGCAAGTGCAACACATTCTCATCAAATAAATAACTACAAAAGTCATAAGAACCAAAGCATTTTGAGAGAAATGCAGAATTTAATGGTTTTCAAAACTAGAGTGGTCGAGTGCGCATATACCTCCAACAATACTTTTTCTTTTTTCTTTTTAATATTTATTTCATTCATTTAAAAGAAAAACAGAAAAGCAAAAAACAAAAGCACCACAATACCAGAATGAAAAGGAGCAGAAAGAAGAACAAGTCTTATGATTTCTGCCCCTTTTAACAATACAATCTTTCAATATACAGCATCATAGTCAACATTATTTAACAGATTGCATTTCTTTAACTTGTCACATACCACTGACCCATTTCATAATTATGACCATTAATTAATAGATTACATCACTGACAGGTTATATTTAAACTTAAGACACTCCAAACATTATTAACAGTTTACTTTTTTTTTTTTTTACTTTCTTGCAGCCCACTGACTTACTTCATAGTTTCATACTTACTTAATACATCTAATTTAATATGTTTTTTAAATAATTTAAGTGACCTTAATTCTTTAATTTCTTTATTAAGATTGTTCCATAATTTGACACCATTTACTGCAATACTCCTTTCCTTTACTTTGGTTCTAAATCTTGATTTTTTAAAGACTTCTATTCCTTTCAATTTATAACTACTTACTCTTTTTTCAAACATATTTTGAATGTTTGTTGGTAAAGTATTTTTATTAACTTGGTACATCGTTTGTAATATTTTCAAATCAACTAAATCATGAAATTTAAGTACCCTATACTTAATAAACAATGGATTAGATGGATCTCTAAAACCACTGTTACTAATCACTTTTAAAGCTCTTTTCTGCAAAATAAATAAAGGTTGTATATAGGTTGTATATGTTGATCCCCAGATTTCTACACAGTAAGTTAAATATGGGACAATCAATGAATTGTACAATGTTAATAAACCATAACTATTTAATGAATATTTTACTTTATGCAAAACAGCAATGGCTTTCGCTATTTTTCCTTTTATGTAATTTATGTGTGACTTCCATGTAAGATCTTCATCAATCATGACTTCCCAATGACCTCTGTAACTATCTATATTATAATAGTCAAGTATTACATATTTTGTGTCAAGGATGAATGCTGCAAAACAGAAGGATGATAAGACAAATATTTTAGCAAAATTAGCAATTTTAGATAACCAATAAACAATGGACGTTGTCCTGCAATGCACCATGAAAGTTTGGGGATTTGAATGTTGTTATTGTGGTTCATGTTAGTTTAACAGTGTTGTTAGTGTTATTGATTTATTGTGATTTGTATTTCAGTTGGTTTATTCAGTTTAGTTAAGTGTCGTCTTAGTACCATGACTGAAATATGTAGTGCTTTTAATGTCTCTTGCCACTGTCTCTGTTTGTGAAAGTAAAATCACCTCCTTAGAGCAGAATGCAGAAAATGACATACAGCTGTGCATGCGTGCGTGCGTACAATTTTGATCACACACAAACAGGGGAGAGCTGATATTTGGCATTTGGTATATGTTTATGTATTTTGGGTCAAGGATGAACTGTGCCAAACTGAACATTTATAGGAGTAATATTTCTAGAGAAGCTAAAGACTAGCTACCAACACTGAACAATGAACATTGATATTTACATTCTGGACCCACACACCAATTCAACAGGGGGTGGTAAATCATCAATATATTAAAAGTGTGTGTGTGTGTGTGTGTGTGTGTGTGTGTGTGTGTGTGTGTGTGTGTGTGTGTGTGTGTGTGTGTGTGTGTGTGCGATTTTATATAGTAAGTTCAATGTAAGTACATAATATAATTGTACATACGTTAATAGTACATGGTTGACACAAGAAAGTGAAAACACTTCCCATTTATTTCTATGGTCCATTTAAAAGTCAAATGACAAAATCGATGTAATAATAATAATAATAATAATAATAATAATAATAATAATAATAATAATAATAATAATAATAATAAAAGTGTATATTGGATAACAAGAATGTAAACATTTTATAAATGCATTAAGGCAGTAAATTGATGTATGTAAAAGGAAATAAAAGGGTTGCGTTCTTCAAAAAACTGTTGAGGTCTAAGGTTCTAAAAACTTTCTGGAATAACACACCATTACAACTCATTATAGAAATGTTGTGCCATTTGTTACCACCCGTGAAAAATGTCAGCAATATATTTTATAAACACTACCCAATCTAGAGCTTGTGCATTGCGACAGGCAACGCACTACTTAAAAATGAATAGCAGAATGACACAACACTTGTGAAACAGATTTTCTTGAAACTTGGTGAAAGGGAGGGGTATGGCCCAAGGAACAAACCATTAACATTTAGAGTTCTCTTGAGAGAAATTCATGAAAATGTAATGCCTTATCATGCAATGTTAAAGAAAGAGAAAACAAATTTCTGGATGCACCCCCTTAATTGTATTGACTCCAAAAGCTGCTGGTTTCATTGTTGGCCCATATACCCAACCCATCCACCATGTTTCAAGAAAAACAGTTTCATAGTTTTTGCATAATCTTGCTCATCAATGCAAGCAATCAAAAATGGCCGCCTTGACATAGTTAAATGGACTGTATTCATAATGCCCTTTTCCATCTGAATCAGAAGCTCAAAGTGCTTTACAATGATGCTTCACATTTGCCCATTCATCCATGCACTCACACACCAATGCCAGGGTGCTGCCATGCAATGCACTCAACTCAAACAACTCACAGGAACTTGGGGTAATTATATTCAGGGATATTCCTTTAATCTCCCTCATCAACTGCACCTTTTTGATCCATTTTATTGTGAATATTTATATTACACTGGTCTACAGTTTTTTGAAAGATGTCTGCTTCACAAGTAAAATGTGCTATTTATAGATTTTGCCACGCTTAATTCAAATATGACCATAAAAATGGCTGGTTGGTGTCTGTTTCCAAGATATACAAGTTCTACATTATTATATTGTGTTAATAGTAGAGTTTAGACAATAAATAATAAACTTCAGTCTTTTCATGTTTCTATGATTGTTTATATATATATACACTCAACAAAAATAGAAACGCAACACTTTTGGTTTTGCTCCCATTTTGTATGAGATGAACTCAAAGATCTAAAACTTTTTCCACATACACAATATCACCATTTCCCTCAAATATTGTTCACAAACCAGTCTAAATCTGTGATAGTGAGCACTTCTCCTTTGCTGAGATAATCCATCCCACCTCACAGGTGTGCCATATCAAGATGCTGATTAGACACCATGATTAGTGCACAGGTGTGCCTTAGACTGCCCACAATAAAAGGCCACTCTGAAAGGTGCAGTTTTATCACACAGCACAATGCCACAGATGTCGCAAGATTTGAGGGAGCGTGCAGTTGGCATGCTGACAGCAGGAATGTCAACCAGAGCTGTTGCTCGTGTATTGAATGTTCATTTCTCTACCATAAGCTCCTGTCACACCCTGCAGACAGCACACTCAGAAACTTCCAACGCCACTCTGAGGTCACACTGATATCAAAATCTGAATATAAGCAAGCTATTTCCTGTTATGGAAACCATAAAAAATGACTTGTTTTTTTGTAAATTGTCATTCATGCAATTGACTGTATTTTTTAATTTCAATTTCAATTTATTTTCATTTATATAACGCCAAATCACAACAGAGTTGCCTCAACGCACTTCACACAAGTAAGGTCTAACCTTACTAACCCCCAGAGCAGCAGTGGTAACGAAAAACTCCCTCTGAGGACAAAACCTCAAGCAGACCTGACTCAAAGGGGTGACCCTCTGCTTGGGCCATGATACAGATACAAATTACAGAACAATTCACAAAGCAAATATACAGGAAATGCTGTTCATGCACAGGACAGGAGGGTCTCTAGCACAAATACCACACCCATCTCTGGATGGAGCTGCACCTTAAACAGAGAGAAAAAAAAATGAATCAGGCATCAGAAAGACAACAAATACAGTATAATATTGTCAGCATTACAGAAGGAAAACAGGAAATACTAAGGTGATCGGTAGCCCCTAGCCTTAAGCTTCACTAAAAGACCCAGAATTTAGATAAAGTTGAAGCCGTGGCACGCTCCATTTCCTAATAAAATGAATTTAAAGGGTAAAAAGAGTAGAACTATACTATGCCAGTATGCTAGCCATACAAAAGGGAAAATAACTGAATCTGACTGTTTTATTGATGTAGGAAGATCATTCCACAGAACAGGGGCACGATAAGAGAAAGCTCTATGACCTGCAGACTTCTTATTCACCCGAGGGACACAAAGTAGTCCTGCACCCTGAGAACCCAAAGTCCAGGCCGGTACATAAGGTTTAATTAAGTCAGCTAGGTAGGGAGGTGCCAGTCTGTGAACAATTTTATAGACTAGTAGCAGAACCTTAAATTCTGATCTCACTGGGACAGGAAGCCAGTGAAGAGATGTCAAAATGGGTGTAATGTGGTCAAACTTTTGCTTCATGTCAAAAGTCTGGCTGCAGGATTTTGAACCAATTGAAGAGCCCTAATGCTGGACTGCGGTACTGTATGTCCATATAGACATTTTTGATTGATTGATTGTTCAGAGTAGAGAGGTAAATCATCAAATTAGCACTTGAGAAGTTTTGTCTTCCTGGTAGGAAAATTAAAGAAGTGAACATTTCAGGAAACATGTAAGTGCTTACACTGACCAGACAGATATGAGTGTTTTACAGAAATAACTGTTTCTCAATTTTGGCACGATTCCAGTTTTGATATCAGACACATTTCTAGTGACTGGCCCTATTAAAAGGTACTATGAATGGCATTTTGCCCTGTGACACACTGGCATCCTGTCCTGGGTTTACCCTGCCTTTCACCCTATGACTGCTAGGATATCTCCCCCTCCAAGACCCTTGACTGGAGTAAGCAGGTATAGAAAATAAATGTAAAAGCCAATAATTCTCCATCCATCCATTTTCTATATCTGCTCACTCCCATTAAGTGAATGGTTGGAGTCTACTCCAACAGACACAAGGCTTGAATCAGGGTACACCCTGGACAGGAATGCCAGTCTGCCACAGAGCAGCCAACAATTATGTTCTATATAAAGATGTATAGTGTAACACTAATGTCTGTCATCAACGGTTAGTGTCAATGCTAGTCATCAGCCATGGCTTATTTCAACTTGAGCATATCTGGGGTTAGGATTTTCATTATTATGGTCCATCAATAGTCAGGGGTGGTGGCCAAGTGGTTAATGCGCTTGGTTTCAGTGCAGAAGGTTCCGGGTTCAAATCCCACCCCTGCCACATTTCTCCATGTAAGGTGGAGTTGCGTCAGGAAGGGCATCCGGCGTAAAAACCTGTGCCAAATCAACTTGCAGATCCACCTTGGATTTGCTGTGGCGACCCCGAGTGCAAACAAGGGAGCAGCCGAAGGGACTTACTATGGTCCATCAATAGTCAAAGGCACCATTTGATGAAGCTTTATTTTTGCTGCCCCTAGTTGCTTGGGGTCATCACAGTGGATCTGGTACAGAGCTGCATCAGGATTTGGACTAATTTTTTCACCAGATACCCTTCATGAGACATCTCCAGCTCAACGTGGAGAAATTAGCTCACATTTGGTAATGTCAGTGGTCTCCAAGCCAAGTACTAATTGCTGCTGAACGTTTGAGGTCTGATGGGATTAGGTGTGCAGAACTGCATAAATGGATGCCAGATCTCAAATTCCGTTAATTTCTGAAAAAAAAAAAATAACTCTGACAGCATTAGCACATGAATTCCCATTGAGGGGGGGTGGGGGTGTGACAGAAAAACAGAATGTTGTTCATGGTCTACAGTAGGTTTTGCCACCTCTTAGAGTTAATTGATTCCACAGTGCGATAATACTTTGAAAGTAAGGTGTTATTTGAGTGTTCAAAACCTGTGGGCTGACATGATCTCTAGTAGTTATTTGGAACTCCAAACAGGTTTACCAGGGGTTCCAGTTGTAGGATCTACACTATGAGCATGAGGCTGCTCAGTGCCACTATCAAGCAAAACCAACATACAAACAACCAAAAATAACCTGAAATAAGATGATGGTCTTACTTATGGCAACGCAGAGATGTTCAGGAAAATATTGCTGTGTGAAGGAACTGCATTACTTGTTTGAGATTTCATATAGAAATAAAGAAATAAAGATAGCACCATTCCTGAATGGGTAAGGTTTTGGTTTCGAGTTCCAGTTCCACTTTTGGCCTGTAACAATTATTTTGATAATTGGTTAGTTAGTTGGCATTAATGGAAATAATGTGAACATTAGTCAGCGATGGGTTGTGAATCCCCTAGAGACAAACTTTCCTTGATAATTTGCATTGTGTTTGCACCTGCTGCTTTTCATTGCTGCGCTGTCCATAAAAATGTAAACTTTGTTAGATTGTCTGCTATGGCCATCTCCAAATTGTGTTGTCCTAACAAACTGCACATCACATGTTCAGCCTTCTCAACATTTGGTTTACCAGTTCCTCGATGTGCAAATATTGTCACATTCATCTGATTTGTTGTTTGTTTTGTACTCCGCTGTTGCACTAATGTTTAGAATTTAAAGGAGTGTGGCTGTTTTGGCGGCTGCCCTTGCTAGTCTTCTGGCATGGTCACTCAGTTTTTGAGAATGGCCTAGTTCAGGGGTGGCCAAGTTCGGTCCTCAAGAGCCACATTCCTGACACTCTTAGTTGTCTCCCTGCTCCAACACACCTGAATCCAATGAAAGACTCGTTAGCAGACTTTTAATGAGCCTTTCATTGGATTCAGGTGTGCTGGAGCAGGGAGACAACACACGAGTGTGTAGTCGGCGAGTAGTACGTAGACCAAAGTTCGCGGTAGTTCCGGCTGTTTTCGCTGTGGAAAGGGGCGGAGCGGGAGCACGTAAAAAAAAGAAAGAAAAAAAGAAACTCCGTTCCTCCTCGCTCTTTCCCCCAAAAAACTCTGTCATAATTGTGTTTCGAAACCAGTCACCATTTGCTTTATTATACATCTGTGTAGTTAATTAATAAAATATTCTCTACAGACGATTCACTCGCGCGCACGTAAAAAAAGAAAGAAAAAAGAAACTCTGCTCCTCCTCCTCGCTCTTTCCCCCCAAAAACTCTGTCATAATTGTGTTTAGAAGCCAGTCACCATTTTCTTTATTATACAGCTGTGTAGCTAATAAGCAAAATAATCTCCGGGATGATTCGCGCGCACGCACGTAAAATGAAAATAAAAAAAAAACTTCACTGTGGTGCTGCTGCTCGCTCTAAAAACTTTGTCATGATTGTAAAATAAAGGACAAAAGAGACATAAGTCCTGCTCACAGGCTGCTACCAGATACAGGATGTTCACATCTTCAAACTCCAGACATCTCCACGTCACCACATATTCAGTCCCTGATTGGTCATTGCGGCACGACGAGAACTGCGGCACTACAGGAAGCGGCAGGATGAAACGGCGATTAAAAAGTATCAAATGCCGTTGAAAACGTTGTCGCTGTCGCCATGGGAGGTCTCCAGGAGCGCTCCCGGAATTATTCGACATGTTGAATAATTTTTTTGACGGTTCCCGGTAAAGCCGGAACTAAGCCACGCCCCCTAGTGCGGGTTTAACAATGGCGTGTGATCCTTAAGACGGCCAAAAACTCTTCCGGGAGCTCTTACCGTCTGTGTGTAAACGGGGCTGGCTAAGAGTGTCAGGAATGTGGCTCTCGAGGACCGAACTTGGCCACCCCTGGCCTAGTTGATACAGATTTACCACACAATACCATAGTGTTTGTGTTAGAAGTCGGTCTGCTCTGTGTCAGCCTGATCCCGTTAGATCTCAGACGCTAAGCAGTGCAGCATCTGGGTAGTACTTAGATGGGAAACCTCTTTGGAACACCAGCAGCTGTGTGCGTGTTTCTCCAGGTGAAACTGGAGTTGTGTCAGGAAGGGCATCCGGCATAAAATTTATGTCAAATATCTTTACTAATGTGGCTGTATCTGCTGTGGTGATTTTGAACAATAACAGGAGCAGCTGAAGCGAGAACACCATACTGCTTGTGTTATTTAACCCTATTCAGGTCCATGGTTAAAAAAAAATCACTGTACAGGTCCATTGAGAATGGACCCCAATGGACCCCAATATAAATGCGTTGTTTGTGGACATACCAAACTATTGTAAACTATCTGAACATGTTTATTTTCATCATAATATATCATGGTAAGTAACTAAAGTAAATTCCTTGTATTCATGTTAGAATTCTCTTGTAAAAGAGCAAATGACGCATCCACCTAAGGACATTTTAGAGAAAAAATACTGTCATTCCACCAGAAAGATAATAAACGATCCATCGCCTCAATAATACAATATTTGGGCAGGTGCACATGTTACATAACCAACCTGGTTTCACGGCAAGTTGAGATTCAGCAGCACGAAATATACATTAATCTATTGGTTTGTGACATTATGACGAAAAGCGCCTCATTTTCATCATGGCAGCACAAATTCATTCCTTGAGGCTGCACAAAATTAAAAGTGAAGTGGGGAGGTGCTTAAGGTTAGGGTTGGAGGTTGGAGTAGGGTTAGTAATAGTGAGTTAAAAAAATCATGAAAATTTGACTTATTTCATCACAGGAGAATGACAAAAAAACGTGAGACTGGGCTGTACATAACATAAAGGACAGATTTATTATCCTATAATATTGACAGAATACAACAACAACAACAAAAGAAAATATAGCATTTTCAATGGGGTCCATTGGACCCCGTTTGATCCACTTGATCAAAAGTAAAGTATTGATTACTTTAATGATTGATGTAAATGAAGCTCAAGACAAATCAGGGTGGAAACATGAACATTTCCAAGTCACTGAATATGTCTCAAGATAAGTCCTGAAATTTCCACCGTCCCAACTTTTTTTTTTTTTGAATGTGTTGCAGACCTTAAATGCAGGAACGGATCTATGAATGAATTAATGAATTTATTGGGCACACAATTCAACAATAACAAAAAAATCTCATACCAAAATAACCCTACAATGAACCCGTGTGACCAAAAGGGTGAGTGCAGAAGCAAAGCTCATACATACCCACCCCTTATACTATAAAAATTTGAAATATACGAGGTCTATTAGATAATAAACCGACCCTTTTATTTTTTTTTAACTATATGGATTTGAATGACGTACGATTACACCAATCATGCTTGAACCCTCGTGCGCATGCGTGAGTTTTTTCA
This sequence comes from Thalassophryne amazonica, assembly GCF_902500255.1. Classification (NCBI taxonomy): domain Eukaryota; kingdom Metazoa; phylum Chordata; class Actinopteri; order Batrachoidiformes; family Batrachoididae; genus Thalassophryne; species Thalassophryne amazonica. The sequence continues at coordinate 92,077,461 of NC_047116.1, read as the reverse complement.
CACGTGTCGGTGACGTCATTTCCCTGTGGGCACGCCTTGAGTGAGATGTGGTCCCGTCCTCTCGGCTGAATTCCTTTGTTTCACACAATACAGATGGCGGCGCGTGCATACACAGGAGTTTTTCCTTGTTTTTGTTTGTCTTCGTCGTCATCTTCACTGGGCTGTGTCTCACACCATCTGAGGCATACATACAGCCGTGAGTTTCTACTCAGGAACTCGTCATTTATCTCCAATCTACACCCAGCGGTCACGGAAACGCTACGGAGCTACGGTCTGCTACGGAGGCCCAGACTACCACCGACCCCCACCCCTACACCTCGCCCAGAGTGGAGGCGCCACAAGCGGCGTGAGAGGAAACAGAAGAGGGGGAAGCGCGGAGGCATCCGAGCTAGGTTAGCAGCTAGCCCAGATAAGCCGGCGATCCCCACCATCGTGCTCGTTCGCTCCCTGGACAACAAACTGGACCACATACGGCTCCTGAGGAACACCCAGAGGAGTGTGAGAGACTGTTGTGTTTTTGTGTTCACGGAAACTTGGCTTAACAACAACGTAGTGGACCACGCCATTCAGCTCGAGCGGCTAACTTGCTACCGGGCGGACAGAGCCCTCATCGAAGGAGGTAAAACGCGAGGGGGGGGGGGCTCTGTGTTTACATCAATGACGCTTGGTGTCGGGACGCTGCGGTGGTTACTAAACTCTGCTTGCCGCTTGTGGAGCTTATGATCGTGAAGTGTCGGCCATTCTACCTACCGAGGGAATTCAGTGCTGTAATGATAGCTGCGGTGTACATTCCCCCTAGCTCCAATAATAACACCAGGAGTGAGGCACTGAACGAACTGTACCACCACATTAGTGAGCAGCAGACAGCCCACCCAGATGCCCTCCTCATCTTGGCTGGGGATTTCAATCAGTCTAACCCCAAGACAGTGTTTCCCAAACTACAACAACACATAGACTTTCCAACTTGGGGCAACAACACTCTGGACCATGTTTACACCTTCCAGAGAGGAGCCTACAAAGCTTTCCCCCTTCCCCACCTTGGCACCTCTGACCACATCACCATCATGCTGCTGCCTGCTTACAGACCACGGGTGAAAGTAGTTAAACCAGTTCTGAAGCAGGTCAGAGTGTGGCCAGAGGGAGCTGTAGAGGCACTCCAGGATTGCTTCAACACCACAGACTGGGCGGTGTTCAAGCAAGCTGCCTCACACAACTCCACCACCATCGACCTCCAGGAGTACACAGACTCGGTTACAGCGTACATCTCCAAATGTGTGGACGATGTAACAGTCTTAAAGACCATCACCATCCGAGCCAACCAGAAGCCGTGGCTGACAGGTGAAGTCTACAGGCTTTTGAAGGCTCGGAATGCGGCCTTCAAAGTGGGAGATCAAGTTGGCCTGAGGACAGCTAGAGCCAACCTGTCACGCGGCATCAGGATGGCGAAGAAGGAGTACTTCAGGAGAATAGCCCACCGCTTCAGCGACAGCAGGGACGCATGCAGCATGTGGCAAGGACTGCAGTCTTTGACCGACTACAAGCCACCGCCACAGACCTGCGACAGCTCCACCTCCCTGCTGAACGACCTTAACAACTTCTTCGCCCGCTTTGAGGCCCTTAACACCACACCGGCGCACAAGTCCCCCCCCCCCCCCCCCCCCCCCCCCCAGGTGACCAGGTGATCACACTGTCTGCAGACAGTGTGAGGAGAACATTCAGCAGGATCAATGCCCGGAAAGCATCTGGTCCTGACAACATTGCTGGCCGCGTACTGAGGGATTGCGCGGGGGAACTCGCAGATGTCTTTTCGGACATCTTTAACACCTCGTTGCGCCAGTCGGTCATTCCCACGTGCCTCAAAGCCACCACCATCATCCCGGTGCCGAAGAAGTCCACACCATCCAGCTTCAACGACTACCGTCCTGTCGCACTCACCCCCATCATCATGAAGTGCTTCGAACGGTTAGTCATGAAACACATCAAGTCTGCACTCCCCCCCTCCCTAGACCCCTTCCAGTTCGCATACCGGTCCAACCGCTCAACAGAGGATGCCATCAGTGCCGTCCTCCACCCAGTCCTCACACACTTGGACCATAAAGACTCATATGTTAGGATGCTGTTCATCGATTTCAGTTCAGCATTCAACACCATCATCCCTCAGCAGCTGGTCATCAAACTTGACCAACTGGGTCTGAACACCTCACTGTGCAACTGGCTGCTGGACTTCCTGACCGGGAGACCTCAGGCAGTGCGGGTCGGCAGCAACACATCCCACACCATCACTCTGAACACGGGGGCCCCCCAGGGATGTGTGCTGAGCCCCCTCCTCTTCACACTGCTGACCCATGACTGCACACCACTTCACAGCTCAAACCTCATCGTCAAGTTCGCGGACGACACAACCGTGGTGGGTCTCATCAGGAACAACAACGAGACCCACTACAGGAGCGAGATCAGCCGGCTGACCATGTGGTGCGAGAACAACAATCTCTTTTTGAATGTGGAGAAGACGAAGGAGATTGTTGTGGACTTCAGGAGAGTGCACACCCAACACCCCCCTCTGACCATCAATGGTGCTGCTGTGGAGAGGGTGAGCAGCACCAAGTTCCTGGGTGTGCATGTGTCGGAGGATCTCTCCTGGACCACTAACACCGCATCACTGGCCAAGAGGGCTCATCAATGCCTCTACTTTCTCGGCAAACTTCGAAGAGTCGGAGCAACACCACCCATCATGTGCATGTTCTACAGGGGTACGATCGAGAGTGTCCTGTCATGCTGCATCACGGTGTAGTACGGCGCCTGCACAGCGACTTGCCGCAGGTCCCTTCAACGCATCGTGAGAGCAGCGGAGAAGATCACAGGCACCTCTCTCCCACCACTCCAAGAACTGTACAACACCCGCCTCACCCGGAAAGCCACCAGGATCGTAAGTGACCCCACCCATCGTAGTCTCTTCAGCCTGCTGCTGTCGGGGAGGAGACTGCGCAGTCTCCAGGCCTAGACCAGCCGGCTGAGAGACAGCTTTTTCCACCAGGCTGTCAGGACACTCAACTCCCTCCCTGCTTTGCCCCCTTTCCCCCTGCTGCCCTCCACTCACACATAAACACAAACTGGACTGTCTCACTTTCCACTCCCGCCAATTCCCTAACCTCCCTAACCTAAGCTGCTGTGAAGATATTGCACTTTATACATACAATACTCTCTGCACAATGATTAACAACTGTATATATTCTTGCTGAAATTTGCACATATCCATTACTGCTGAATGTTGTCCTGCCACTTTGCATCACAAGTATTTATTTACAATTTACCACTACACTTGATATTTATACTTTGTTATTATATTTCTTAAATACCTTCTTTTGTGAGGTCAGGGAGTCCAGAGATCAGGTATTTCAGTTCTCAATATGTCTGTGATGTATTGTAGAAATGACAATAAAGCTGACTTGAACATGAACTTGAACTTGCTCCAGACGGCGCGCGTTGCTTTATCAACATTTTTTCTGGACCTGTGAGGAATATCTGAGTGGACACTATTGGAGAAATTAAGCTGGTTTTCGGTGAAAAGTTTAACGGTTGATGAGAGATTATGGGGTGTTTCTGTTGCTGTAAGGACTTCCCACACAGCGGGACATCGTGCAGCGCTTCCAGGCGCCGTCGTCGGCCTGTTTCAACCTGAAAACATCCTAATTTAAGGCTTAATTCACCCAGGACGTTGTGAGAGAACAGAGAAGATTCAGAAGAGGTCGGCATGAGGACTTTATGCGGACATTCCACTGTTTAAGGACATTTTTTAATGAAAGACGTGCGCGCAAATTCGCCGAGTCGTTTCCGTGACGACTCAGCAAATCTGTGTGCGCCGCGACAGGAAAAACACCTCCGTGTTGAAAACGATTTGTAAAATTCAGGCGGCTTTTGATGGCTTTCAACAAGTGAGTAACTGAGAAATTGTTTAACAGCTTGGGCATGTTCCAACTTGCCCGTTAAGGTTTCCAACGGAGGTGTTTTTCCTGTCGCGACCCCCCGCGGTCGGGTCCGGCCCAACATGCGACTCTGCCCACACGTTCTTTCATTACAAAATGTCCGTTAACAATGGAATGTCCGAATAAACTCCTCATGCCGACTTCTTCTGTAAGTTCTCTGTTCTCTGACGACTTCCTGGGTCAACAGAGCCTGAAATGTGGAAGTTTTCAACTTGAAACGGTGAGACGCTGCCGCCTCGAAGCGCAGATCGCCATCAGGCGCCGTGGGCCATTCTTAAAGTGACAGTACCAGACCAAAATCTCTCATCAGCTGTTAAAATATTTACCGAAAACCAGCTGAATTTATCGAATGGTGTCCACTCAGTTGTGCCTTACAGTTTTGAAAAAAATTTTGGTCAAACAAAGCAGCAGTCTCTGAGCCATTCCTAAACAATGAAAAAATCGACGAGAGGGTGGGCGACTCCTCACTCAAAGACTGCCCACAGGCGAATGACGTAACCGACAGGCGTTGCATGCCCACGAGGGTTCAAGCATGTCTGATGTAATCACACGTGATTCAAATCCATATGGTTTTTGAAAAAAATAATAAGGTCGGATACTTTTCTAATAGACCTCGTATACACACATATATACATGCATGCACACATAAGGACCACTTCACACATTGTACAAATGTGACTGAATTGCACAGGACGCAGGAATTGTATGAAATACGTGTAAAATCATAGGTACCTACGTCCGACGTCAGGTCGATGCATTTGTGGTTCGTTCATACGAGCTGTTTCTCCGTGATTCGCCCCAATTTGTATTTATTCGTACTACGTGTGAAGGGGCCCTAAACACAGTTTCATAAATACATATCTACACACACACACATACACATATATATATACCAACATACTCGACAAAAATATAAACGCAACACTTTTGGTTTTGCTCCCATTTTGTATGAGATGAACTCAAAGATCTAAAACTTTTTCCACATACCCAATATCACCATTTCCCTCAAATATTGTTCACAAACCAGTCTAAATCTGTGATAGTGATCACTTCTCCTTTGCTGAGATAATCCATCCCACCTCACAGGTGTGCCATATCAAGATGCTGATTAGACACCATGATTAGTGCACAGGTGTGCCTTAGACTGTCCACAATAAAAGGCCACTCTGAAAGGTGCAGTTTTATCACACAGCACAATGCCACAGATGTCGCAAGATTTGAGGGAGCGTGCAATTGGCATGCTGACAGAAGGAATGTCAACCAGAGCTGTTGCTCGTGTATTGAATGTTCATTTCTCTACCATAAGCCGTCTCCAAAGGCGTTTCAGAGAATTTGGCAGTACATCCAACCAGCCTCACAACCGCAGACCACGTGTAACCACACCAGCCCAGGACCTCCACATCCAGCATGTTCACCTCCAAGATCGTCTGAGACCAGCCACTCGGACAGCTGCTGAAACAATCGGTTTGCATAACCAAAGAATTTCTGCACAAACTGTCAGAAACCATCTCAGGGAAGCTCATCTGCATGCTCGTCGTCCTCATCGGGGTCTCGACCTGACTCCAGTTCGTCGTCGTAACCGACTTGAGTGGGCAAATGCTCACTGGCGTTTGGCACGTTGGAGAGGTGTTCTCTTCATGGATGAATCCCGGTTCAAACTGTCCAGGGCAGACGTCAGACAGCGTGTGTGGCGCCGTGTGGGTGAGCGGTTTTCTGATGTCAATGTTGTGGATCGAGTGGCCCATGGTGGCAGTGGGCTTATGGTATGGGCAGGCGTCTGTTATGGACGAAGAACACAGGTGCATTTTATTGATGGCATTTTGAATGCACAGAGATACCGTGACGAGATCCTGAGGCCCATTGTTGTGCCATACATCCAAGAACATCACCTCATGTTGCAGCAGGATAATGCACGGCCCCATGTTGCAAGAATCTGTACACAATTCTTGGAAGCTGAAAATGTCCCAGTTCTTGCGTGGCCGGCATACTCACCGGACATGTCACCCATTGAGCATGTTTGGGATGCTCTGGACCGGCGTATACGACAGCGTGTACCAGTTCCTGCCAATATCCAGCAACTTCGCACAGCCATTGAAGAGGAGTGGACCAACATTCCACAGGCCACAATTGACAACCTGATCAACTCTATGCGAAGGAGATGTGTTGCACTGCATGAGGCAAATGGTGGTCACACCAGATACTGACTGGTACCCCCCCCCCCCCCCCCCAATAAAACAAAACTGCACCTTTCAGAGTGGCCTTTTATTGTGGGCAGTCTAAGGTACACCTGTGCACTAATCATGGTGTCTAATCAGCATCTTGATATGGCACACCTGTGAGGTGGGATGGATTATCTCAGCAAAGGAGAAGTGCTCACTATCACAGATTTAGACTGGTTTGTGAACAATATTTGAGGGAAATGGTGATATTGTGTATGTGGAAAAAGTTTTAGATCTTTGAGTTCATCTCATACAAAATGGGAGCAAAACCAAAAGTGTTGCGTTTATATTTTTGTTGAGCGTATACACTCATACTCACACCCATGATGACGAATACCAAAAAAACATGCAAAATTAGTCAGTGAACTCAAATGTACAAAACCCAACCAGACATCTTCTATCTCTTTTGGCTGTTCCCGTTAGGGGTCACCACAGCAGATCAATCGTTTCCATCTCACCCTCTCCTCTGTATCTTCCTATATTAATAAATATAGATGACCAGAGAAAACATGAAATATATTGGGTTCAATCAGACTTCAATCAGTGTTAATTTTGACAGAATATTTTGGTTTAGCTTTAGTCAAAGTCTTAAAATGTCATATTGTTTTAGTCAGGATTTAGTGAAATTCCTCTACATTTAGTTGACTCAACTCTTACGACATTTAAATCAAATCAAATCATTTTCATTTATATAGCGCCAAATCACAACAAACAGTTGCCCCAAAGCGCCTTATATTGTAAGGCAAGGCCATACAATAATTACGGAAAAACCCCAACGTTAATTTATAGATGTTATACTGTGTTCAGCTTCAGGCGTGGCTTTGAATGAAAAATTCTGTCAGACTGACATGCTAACATATCATCAAATTTTTAAAGCAAGGCAACACTTGATGATCACAACACCAGCCTCTTTTTATAACGTTATCCTGCCAAACTAACCAACATTTACTGTAGCTGTGTCTGAACCACAGTCATTTTGTTTTCACTGCTGCTTTTTTTCAGCACTTGTGCACAATATTTCACCTCTGACTTTTTAATGATTATGTGTGAGAGTATTTCACCCTTTTGTCTTGTGAGTCTTAGGCTGGACGTGGTGACCTGCTGGTCTCTCACACCTGAAATCAATCATCTACTCCAGTGCAGTTTAAAATCCATTCTTTGTTAGTTCATTGGTTCACGTCCTGTGCCCGCTGTGCCCAGCCTTGCCACCTGGTTTGTCCATGGCTGTGGTGCACTTTGGACAGGGTGGACACATCCAGAACTTCTGCATTGCGATTTTTCTTGTTTGGTACATAAGTCTGGGTGTGGTTGTTTGCATTTTGGGGTTCAGTTTATTCATCTGTGTAAAAATAGGTGAACTGTACCCTGTTTCTTTGGCTACCCAATCACAATTGAATTGTTCATTTATCTGCCAATCATTTTTAAGGATTTTTAAAAATGACATTGCCTCTAATTGTTTGAGCTCTGATGCCGTCACTGTGGAAGAGGGAACTTGTGGCGTGTGCACTTTCTCTCAAACTCTTACCGTGCTGCACTAAGATTGGCTTGTTACTTCTTCTGCCTCATTGTTATGTGTCATGTCATTTCAGACTTTCACATTCATTACCACTGCTACAGACTCATACGGACGTCCAGGTGGGTTTGGGATTTTGGAGTTTATTAAATCTGTTTTTGCCTACAGTCCCCATGCTGAGAGTGCTCGGCATGAAAAAGTAGCTCTTGCTCCGAAGTGAGTCAGCTGCAGTGATGGCTTAGCCATTCATCTCAGTGCAGAGACCTCAAAGCACTGTGAATTATCCTCCAAGCTCCACTTATGTTCGAGGATTCAAAACGATATCACGGATCATTGGCATGAGATCAGAGTCTCAGTTTTATGAGTCAGAAAATCACAATGCTGTTGAGCTCGGTACAACTATTGGCGGCATTGTTTGGCCAGCTGTAACTGAGTCTTGTCTTATTGTCATTTGGAGCCTTATTGTGCATGAGTTGCTTCCATGAAAGGGCTTTTCAATTTTGCGACAGAAGCGTAAAGCAGAAGCTGTGAAGCTTTATGCCGTGGAGGGGCACATGGTTGGTGAAGACTGTAGTGTGATGTGCTTCCAAGTATAACTGTGCTGTGTCTTGCTGGGCATCGACACTCAATTGCAAGTTTTGAAGTCTGGAGCATTTTGAGCCCCAGTTTACCATTAGCAGGATTTACTTGTCATTCTGAAAAGCTAGTTTTAAACCTGGTTCACTACAACTCGGAATATATTAAAGCTGATTTTATTCACACTCAACACAAACAAGGACAAAAACCATCCTTATGAAGCAATGTGCTTCACTGGCTTGAAACCTAGTTTGGAAACCTTTTTTACATAAACTGTTTTAATGTATTTTCATGTACAGCTGCATTAAAAACAGCTTGATGTAAAATATAGAATAAGCCTTAATTACTGCATGTATTTAATGTTTTTTTTTTTTGTGCACTACTTTTAATGCAATTTGCTTTCCAACCCTAATGGCTCCCAGTTACTGGAATGCAATGAGTTTTAGCCTCAATTTAGCTGTGAGTTCATTGAAAAATAACACTATGTAACACAATTTTTGTTCCTGGCTTCTAAGTGTTGTATTTCAACTGCTTATGTCTAAAGTCTATGGAAAAATGACTACATTCAGCACAAACTTTGATTTTATTTTATTTTTTTAATGTTCTAGAAAGTTCTAAAAGTTTCTTCAAATTTCTCGATAATTCTGGAAACTTCGAGAAAATTCTGGACAGTTCTAGCAGTTAAAGAATATTCTAGAAGACTACTTAGTAGTAGTGAATGCAAATCGAGAATATTCTTGAAAACAGACAAATTTCAAAATATCATTGTCCTGATCACAGAAGCAAAGTTTCTGTGGAATAACAGCTATTTTCTGTTTATTTAAGGCATAACAGGTTAGGAAAACACACTGTGTACCCAGGAACAAAACAAAAATAAACATTTGTTACATAGTGATAATTGAATGGACATTAACATAGCCAGTGTGGATGTTATCTTGATAACTAAAAACATAATGCTGAATGCAACCTTTGGTATAAAGTGTTTCAATTCAAGTGATTAAGAATCAAAGTAATTACAAGCAATGCAGGTGATGGTGCACGGTCTGTACGTACACTGACTGTGGCCATTCAATCACTTGTATTCTGTTTCCCCACTAGATGGGGCAATGTGGGCTACATGGTGGCTTGGTGGTTAGCACTCTTCCCTCACAGCAAGAAGATCATGGGACTGCTTCCACCTGGTCCTCTTTGGGTGGAGATTGCATGTTCTCTCCATGTTTGTGTGGGTTTCTTTCAGGTGCTCTGGCTTACTCTTATTCTGCATTTAACCCATCCAGATGAGTTACACACAATACAATGACTATGAGCAGTGGACAGCCACGGTCCGGTGTCTGGGGACCAACTCTAGATGTAAAGATGCTGCCTTGGTCACGGTCAAAGAAAGGAGTAGACCCTAAATAAGCATGTTTTTGATTGTGGGAGGAAACTGGAGTGCCCAGAGGAAACCCACGTAGACACGAGGACAACAACTCCACACAGAAAGGCCAGAAGCGATCCCGCGACCTTCTTGCTGTGAGGCACCAGTGCTAAACACTATGCCACCATGCCACGGGTTAATATGGCAAGCCACAGAGCCTTCTCTTATCGTGCACCTGTATTGCACCTGTATAAAATGGACAGATTCCATAGACACAGCCATTCTCCCTCTCATATGTCTAACTTACCGGTGTAGTATGGAGTTATGTTTACCCTCCTTTTAAGTCATATTAATATGTATACGTCAAGGACATGAATGAGCGAAGCTCTTCAGCATGTCATTTAGGTGCTTCAGACTTTTTTTTCAACTAATATGAACCACACTAACATTTAAAACCCCAAACTCCCAGCACAACAGCCATTGTTTACTGGTTAGCTAAAATTGGTAATTTCTCAAAAATATTTGCCCTATCAGCTTTCCATTTTTGCAGTGTTGATCCTTGACCCAAAATACATAACCATAACAAATGGCAAATGTCAGCTCTCCCATACACACGTATGCACACAGAGGCCACTTGGCTATTATAATATAGATGCTGCATCTGTTAAGGCCCCTTTACACATGAATAAGTGCGAATCACGGCCGAACAGCTCGTATGAGCAAACCACAAAAACATTGGGCCAAAGGGCAGGCGTGAACAATCCCGCTGCAATGGTGCTGTGCGAGCAGGAGCACAGTGTGAGCAGCTGGGATGTGGTGCACCATATTGTGCCGCTGATGTGGAGAAGAATGAAATAAAAGCCAGCTGTATAATTAGTGAATATCACTGGGTTGACATAAATAAAAGGGTAAGCAATACAGAACCCCGTGGTAAAATAAATGCCACTCACGGGATTTGAACATGCAATTGACAAAAGCTCTGATTACCAGACAGAAACTTTACCACTGAGCTACAATCACTGCTTCATAACAGGAGTGTGAAATGGCTAAAATCAACAAGCATGTAAAACAGAGAAAAAAAGCTCTGTGAAAACTGACCAAATGACCTTTGTTACGGCGTATTTCTGCTGATACATGACTGAAAGTGGCACATTTGTCACACTGTTGGCTTGTTATATTGTCCTGCGTTGCTCACAGGACACGCATGCCGGGCCCGCGCGCATGTCTGGCCCGACACGCGTGTCCTGTCAGACAGACGTGACATTCAGATCACCTGCTGCATGTCCACATGAACTGATGGTCCATTTCTCCAGCCTGTCACAAAAGCAATATGTTTTTATGTATTTCCAAATGAGGACAGCAAGGACACACATGCATGTATTCGTCAAAACACGGTACATATCCTGCAGCTGTGACATCCAGGACCAGAGATGTCTCAACAGGTGTTGGCAGCCAGCCACACCCCCTGTCCAGCAGCACACAGACTAAGGTGTCACTCTGTCATCAGATGAGACTTACCTCACCTGCGGGAGGTGCGTGAACAACACGCACGCACATATTGGGGTAGCAGCGGGAGAATGCGTGAAATGCACACGTGTTGTGGGGGGAACCGACACTCTGGCACGCCACACGCATACTTGGCAACTTCACTGTCGTGGGGGTACTTAAGACAAATTTCACATCCAGCTCGACAGTGATTGTCTGCTGTCTGTTTTTGTGCTAATAGTGCAAATGGCCACACATTTTCTAAGTGCCAAGTGTGTGTCACCTGGAATTTGGCCAACACCTGCAGCGAGAGGATTTGATGGGCTCTCACAGTGCACACTCTGTCTTTCAGCCGCTGGTGTGTGCAAATAGTTGTAGCAACAGGTGTACGAGACGTTGAAGAAAGCTCCGATTTTACACGTATTGCGTACGATTCCTGGTTCATGCACAATTCGGCCACATTCGTACTATGTATGAAGGGGCCCACAATGAGGCACAGGGCTAGTTTCCAGTGACCACCTTAGTAATTTCCGTGCTTCCTTATATAACATTCCAAACACAATCCAACAACAAGTTTATATTGAAACAGATTCATATTGACTTCTCCCTGTGATGTGTTGTAGCTGTCTGTGGCATATTATTGACAGAGGAAGAGTTTCTCTGGTTTTGTTTTCTTTCTTTTTAATCTTTCATGCTGTAACTTGGCAATGTTCCAGATGAAGAGGTTTGGAAACAAAATCTTTTATTGTGTGTCCTCGTCATTTTTCAGTCTCTACAGCAAACACAGAAGGGGATTTTCAAAAGAGGATATTTTTGTAACAAGCATGGACTGAAAAACACTTCTTCATACTTCTGTGACCAGAATTTCTCAAGCAGTTTCCAAAACCTATATCTCTGTTAATGAAATTAATTTTAGTATACTGTCTTCAGTTATCTAGCCAAGTTCTGTTCCTGAGGATTTATTTCTATTGTTGAACAAATACAATGCTCTCAGTCAACCAAAAATCTTAATAAACCTCAAACCTGGATGTTTAACAATGGGGGGGTGATTATTGGTTTTCTTTAGGGAACATATGTATCTGCACACAGTTTTTATGCAGCTAAATCAAGTAAAAAAATTATCCCCTCACCTGTTTATTCATTTATTAACCCTCTGGACCCAGGGAAAATTGGCCATTTTTGACTATGTTTGGTTTTACCGTTTATAATTTACCTTTTTAAAAAGTGTTTATCTGGCCTTGTTTGGTGTCTTTTTTCTTTTTTTTTCAGCACAACCTCACCTGTGTGACTTTACAGTTTCTCGGTCATTCTGACCTACTGTATTAAAGTATAACAAAGAGATCAAAATTAACAAACTCTTCTGCCATTCATAAAACTATTCAATGGCCAACATAGCCACCCTTCTTTTCAAGAACTGCCATGAGCCTTCCATTCATGGAGTCTGTTTCATGCCTTAGCAACCCCAGCCTCCAAAATCCTGTTTGAAAAAAGTGTCTTGTTTCCCATCACATTGAAGAAGGGCTACCAAGGTGCCAACAGTGTTTAAGCTGGGTAAGAAAGGTGCCATGTCATTAATATTTTTTTGCCATTGATGTCTTTGCTGGCTAGCCAAGCACTGAAGTACTTGTACAACCCCTGGCAAAAATTATGGAATCACCGGCCTCAGAGGATGTTCATTCAGTTGTTTAATTTTGTAGAAAAAAAGCAGATCACAGACATGACACAAAACTAAAGTCATTTCAAATGGCAACTTTCTGGCTTTAAGAAACACTATAAGAAATCAAGAAAAAAAGATTGTGGCAGTCAGTAACGGTTACTTTTTTAGACCAAGCAGAGGAAAAAAATATGGAATCACTCAATTCTGAGGAAAAAAATATGGAATCACCCTGTAAATTTTCATCCTCCAAATTAACACCTGCATCAAATCAGATCTGCTCATTGACATTGACCCTATGCCATGACATTGACCCTATGTGTCTTTTTGCAAGGAATGTTTTTGCAGTTTTTGCTCTATGGCAAGATGCATTATCATCTTGAAAAATGATTTCATCATCCCCAAACATCCTTTCAATTGTCCAAAATATCAACATAAACTTGTGCATTTATTGATGATGTAATGACAGCCATCTCCCCAGTGCCTTTACCTGACATGCAGCTCCATATCATCAATTACTGTGGAAATTTACATGTTCTCTTCAGGCAGTCATCTTTATAAATCTCATTGGAAAGGCACCAAACAAAAGTTCCAGCATCATCACCTTGCCCAATGCAGATTCGAGATTCATCACTGAATATGACTTTCATCCAGTCATCCACAGTCCACAATTGCTTTTCCTTAGCCCATTGTAACCTTGTTTTTTTTCTGTTTAGGTGTTAATGATGCCTTTCGTTTAGCTTTCCTGTATGTAAATCCCATTTCCTTTAGGCGGTTTCTTACAGTTCGGTCACAGTCGTTGACTCCAGTTTCCTCCCATTCGTTCCTCATTTGTTTTGTTGTACATTTTTTGATTTTTGAGACATATTGCTTTAAGTTTTCTGTCTTGATGCTTTGATGTCTTCCTTGGTCTACCAGTATGTTTGCCTTTAACAACCTTCACATGTTGTTTGTATTTGGTCCAGAGTTTAGACACAGCTGACTGTGAACAACCAACATCTTTTGCAACATTGCGTGATGATTTACTCTCTTTTAAGAGTTTGATAATCCTCTCCTTTGTTTCAATTGACATCTCTCGTGTTGGCGCCATGATTCATGTCAGTCCACTTGGTGCAACAGCTCTCCAAGGTGTGTTCACTCCTTTTTAGATGCAGACTAACGAGCAGATCTGATATGATGCAGGTGTTAGTTTTGGGGATGAAAATTTACAGGGTGATTCCATAATTTTTTCCTCAGAATTGAGTGATTCCATATTTTTTTCCTCTGCTTGGTCGAAAAAAGTAACCGTTACTGACTGCCACAATCTTTTTTTCTTGATTTCTTATAGTGTTTCTTAAAGCCAGAAAGTTGCCATTTGAAATGACTTTAGTTTTGTGTCATGTCTATGATCTGCTTTTTTTCTACAAAATTAAACAACTGAATGAACATCCTCTGAGGCCGGTGATTCCATAATTTTTTCCTCAGAATTGAGTGAGTCCATATTTTTTTACTCTGCTTGGTCGAAAAAAGTAACCGTTACTGACTGCCACAATCTTTTTTTCTTTGTTTCTTATAGTGTTTCTTAAAGCCAGAAAGTTGCCATTTGAAATGACTTTAGTTTTGTGTCATGTCTATGATCTGCTTTTTTTCTACAAAATTAAACAACTGAATGAACATCCTCTGAGGCCGGTGATTCCATAATTTTTGCCAGGGGTTGTATGTGTTTGGGATAACTAAGGACAAATTGTTGGACTCACGGGCAAGGAGACAGCTAAGGTGTAAAACGGCAAATGTTTTCATTGAAATGTGTAATACGGAACCAGCATGAAGGAGAAGCACTGGGAGCAGGCCAGAGTGTGATTCAAGGCTTCCAGGACCAGGTAAGTGTCAGTGGAGCTGCACTGGCAGCAAAAGATCTAACAGGACAGTGAATCCTCTGGCATGAATGAGTGGACAGACCAGGACTTTTATACTGCCAGGGTGACTGATGCAGGTATTGAGTCTCTCCCAATTACAGCCCCACTGATTAGGGCAGGAGATAGAAAAAGCACACAGCCAGCAAACAAGCAGGAAGGATGTATGTGATACAGCATTGTCCTGCCTTAAAAATTATGGCCTTGAATGATGCAGACCTTATCCTGACAAATGCTTGAAGAAAGCAACTTCCAACAACCTACAGAAGGTGCGGGAGTTGACTTTTTTAAACTCCATCTTCAACCCAAAAAGGTCCAGCAACATTTATATTAGCAGCCCATACTAGTACCCCTGATCCACCATGCTGGCATCTGACCCAAAGTGATTCTGTTTTTGTGTGTGTGTGTGTGTGTGTGTGTGTGTGTGTGTGTGTGTGTGTGTGTGTGTGTGTGTGTGTGTGTGTGTGTGTGTGTGTGTGTGTGTGTATCCATTAGTGATCCAGCCACAGGCCCACCCATCTGTTCAAGAGTCACTCTCATTTCATCTGTTCACAAAACCTTAGAAAAATCAGTTTTCAGATTTCAGATATTTCTTTGCTCAATCTTTAAGTTTCAGCTTGTGAGTCTTATTCAGTGATGGTCATGTCTCTGATCACATATTGATGTTTGTGCCAGGATCTGAGACACAAAATGGCTGGACACAATTGCAAGACTGAGACACACAAGTGGAAGTTAAAAAGATTTACTTGGTTTCCAGGCAAGTTTCAGTACACAGGGCAGCACACAAAAGCCAGCAACAGTATCAAAACATGAGATGGCAGGCAAGGTAAAAAACAAACAGGGTACACTGCAAATTTTAACTAGGAAACAAGAACACTATGAGACAAGGCTGGAAACGCTGGTAAAAAGCACAAATGATCTGGCAAAGATGAGAGTGAAGCATGAGGCTTAAATACAGAAGGTGATCAGGTTTAATGAACAACAGATGAGGAAAGATCAAGAACGGGGTGTGGCAAACAGAGGACAAAAGGAAAGCTACACCAAACCCCCAGACAGTGGACAAGAGAATTCACCGTTTTCATCCAAATGCCGTCCAAACTTTGCACTATATGTGAAGCTTTAGTAATGGATTTTTTTTCTAAAACACAGAAATGGTTTTTCATGTGTGACAAAACATGATAAAAAAGGTTAAGGATGCTGAGGACTAACGACAACTTGCAAGATAAATCCTGGATTGCATGTTTTCACACCAAACAAGAAAAACGTAACCATTTTGTTTAAAAGCTATTTCAATTAAAATCTCATGTCATATAACACTTGTATGTCCAACAATTGGTATAAAGGAGGAGGAACTACTTTAGATTGCTTTTGATGAATAGACGTGATTGATATAATGATGAAATGATACTATGTGGTGCTTGATTACCACTGAGTAATTATTTCATGCAGAATATGCCAACTTATGATGACTGAGCAAAGTCAGACACGTGATTAACAACACCTTTAAAATGATTTGCTATGTCTCTGCATATTCCATAAACTGTGCTGGGAACTGATGTTCTTAACTGCAGTTTCTTGCCCCCCACACTCTTCATCTCCTCCGCTTTTCAGGCGAGGTGAAATTCATCTCAATTGTTTCAGTTGCCAGGTTAGCTGTCATGAAAACACTGACATTAATATCATGTGGCAGGTAGTGTTCAACCTCAGCGTGACACTTTGAAAACTATCACTATTTACTGCCACTTCTGGCTGCTGGGTTGATATTGAAGTGATGTTGAAATGGGACTGAGAGCAATCACTGGCCTGTAATTCTTTATTGACTTTACAGTTTCTGCCCTTTTGGCACATTGCTAAAATTATTCAGCAAGCAGCTCTCCTTGGTGCTGCTCTCTGGCATATTTTGCATACAGACAGCATACCTGATAACAGTCAGAAGAACGGCGCAGTGAGAAGATGCAGCATTTTGGTGGTGGAGCGCGATGCTTTTGTGTGCCGTTGGAAAGGGCATCTCGTATTGATTTAACTGATGCTGTGGAAAAGGAGCATTGCTGCAGCTGAGCTTTTAGTATCAACGTATCAATAAAACAACAGCTTTTCCAGCACGAGATTAAGCTTTCAATCTGACACTTCTTGCTGTTCATTCTTGTTAAATTAACGGATTAAGAGGAGAGAATTTTTTCATCATGTGAAAGAGGGTTAATGCTGATATATCACTGGGGAAGAGGCTGTGAAAAGTTTAATTTAATCTTTAAATATATTATTGATGGGCAGCACGGTGGCTTAGTGGTTAGCTCTGCCTCACAGCAAGAAGGTCATGGGATTGATTCCCACCTGTGGCCTTCCTGTGTGGAGTTTGCATGTTCTCCCCGTGTTTGCGTGGGTTTCCTCCGGGTGCTCCGGCTTCCTCCCACATCCAAAGACATGCAGGTTAGGTGGAATTGTCCGTAGGTGTGCGTGGAGATATGGATGTGTTTGTCTGTCTATAGGTGGCCCTGCGACACACTGGCATCCTGTCCAGGGTGTAACCTCATGCCCTGTGACTGTTGTGACAGGCTCCAGCGCCCCCATGACCCTTAATTGGCCTAAGCAGTTGAAGATGAGTGTCCATGGCATCCCTCGCCTTTTGCCCGATGACTGCTGGGACAGGCTACAGCTGCTCCAACCCACCATCCTACCGTTCCATGGCCCTTAACTGAAATAAATTGAAAACGTTTGAATACAAGCAGATCCTGTAGTAAATATAAAAGGATGATTCTTTAACTACGGGCACTATTGGCCTTGTAAATGTAATTTCCACCACACCATTGCCTTACAATATAAAGCGCCTTGGGGCAACTGTTTGTTGTGATTTGGCGCTATATACATGTGCTCTGATGTCACTGTTTATCTCCATAGAAACTACCCAAACAATCTTTCATACAAACTGTTTAAAGGGACATTACAGTGTTGTGGTGGAAATTACGGCAATAGTGTGGGACAACTACATTTTGTTTAAAAAAATCACAACAGTATGACATTGAATACCCCAATTATGTTTTGATTATTTTACTGATATTTTATTCAGAGATATTTGAAAACATTTCTTTACCATTCATTTTTATCATTGAAGATCAAAAGTCTGGGTGTGGGACAAGCACAAAACGGCAATATTTGCATATAATGATGCTGAAAAAAGGTGAAAAAGTCATCATAGACTACTAGAACAAATTTCTTAACACACTTTCATTGTAAAGATAACTATAAAAGTGTGAAATGTCCCCTTTTTTTCTGTTTTTCATACAATATGATCAAAGGACATAATAAGTGCCCATAGTCTAAGAATCACCCAAAAATTACATTTATGTGGAACTTTCCAACCATATTTACAAAGTGTCCCCTTCAAATTGTAACTTGATTGTGATTCCTCATTTGCAAGTTGCTTTGGATAAAAGTGTCAATGTCATGGTAATTGAACTCTAGTATTTGCCACAGCCACTAAATGGCGAGTTTTATGCAACTCATTAATATGTCACTTACTGACTTGAGTTGGGTCTCATGTTGTTGTCAGTACAGGGGGCATCACCAGAACGTGAACATCCCTCTCATAAGATGGTAGACATTGAAAAGAAGCTAATATCGGGTGGAAATCAAGATGGTTTTGTGCAAAAGCTGAAAGAACCAGAAAATATTGAAGAAAAAAATACACATCCATCCATCCATTTTCTATGGACACGGGGGGTTGGAGCCTACCCCAGCAGTTATGGGGCATGAGGTTGGGTACACCCTGGACAGGATGCGTCTGTCGCAGGCACATACATATACAGTCTTATGCAAACATTTGTCATCTATAATGAGGTTAAAAGAGCAAAAGCTGAAAGTGAGACTATGTTTCATATTTAATAAAACACATTCTTCTCATTGATAAAATGACATGATTTTAATCCCGTCAGTATGTCACATTCTTAAGTCATTTCTGTTTCTGTTGCACAGCTTCAGCAGTAATGCAGATCCATTTCCAACTACCACAGAAGCCTTTTCAATCTGTTGCAGCTTAAACTCCCTCTGGTGTCACACAATCATACAGAAATAATTTGTAGGCTTGTTTTTGTGCCTGTTTTACTTTGATTATTGTCCCATTTGTTGCGGATGCACACGCTGTGTGCAGCATCACTCAGAAAAATTACTGCCAGTCAATTGTGGCCTTTCAGCTGGTTTTAGTGCAGAGAACAGAAGAATTTGAATGTTTATGTCAAGACCCTCTTCTGTTCTCATTACGCTCATCATCCACACTGGCTAATCTTCTCCAGCAGTTTGTATCCCTTTAAGGCGTGTGTGTGCTGAAGGACAGTTCCTATCACATTTTCAGTGAAGAGTCTAATTACTGCTGCAAAACCACTGTGTGTGTGTGTGTATGTGTGTGTGTGTGATATTGGAGGAGGCACTCATTCCCTCTCATTCCACACCTTACGTAAACACCCGTGGTGTGAGTGACAAACTGTATTCTTTCATTTCCATTTCCTGCTCATCGGACTCAAGTGTCACAGCCACACTTGTGATTTACATCAGTTATCGCTGCGGGGAGCCAGCAGCACTTTCCTGTACATGGTGCATGTGTGTATCTGTCAGATCTGAATCAAACTTGGTAAATATTTCCCCTTTTTTTTGTTAAATCAACACAATGTAGCCTGGTGGCTCATCCATACATATGAATTATAAAATGCTAAATCCAGTTCATTGATCCATCCAAATTCAAATTTATTAATTCATGACAAAATCACCTCAAGGCGCTTCACATAACACAGAAAACACAAGAATTAAGAGATTAAAACATAATTAAAAGCAACCAATAAAAAATACAAAAATTTAAAATATACATAATACCATAAGAACATACTTAAAATACTAATGGTAAAACAGGGAAAAAAAATGTAGGTCTTGAGTTTAGATTCATCCAAATGCAAATTATGGGTGGAACAGCACACAAAAGTCACAGTTCATTTCACGCACAGTTTGGACATCACAGTTCAGTACAAAAAAGAAAAGAAAATAGCACAACAAAGATTCCTGTGTTTTTGTCTGCCTTGCTCCGATGATTGGCACATCGGGGAGATGGTGTCCAATATGTGTTAGCATGTTAGACGTGTCATAAGAGTAGCATGGGTCCTCTAAGGGCGTCGTGTGATTCTTGAGTAACATTGAATGCATCAGTAAGTTTTGTGGGTGGCAACAGAAAAGTAACGGATGCTTTTGAGTGAGCACTCACACACCCTGCAACAACCAAACAACGGTGTCCTCGTCCAATCAAACAGGGGCCCAGTGGATCTGGTAGAAACTGACATTGGGATTTGGCCAGCATTTCCCCTGTAATAGAGATGGGCAATACCGGGCATTTTGGTATTGATCCGATACCAAGTAAATACAGGCCCAGTATCGTCATATCAATACCGATACTTTTTCATATTTAAGCTTCATAGATCCAAGGGATCCAAAAGACCTAGGATAGAATTTGGCCAAACATTGTATGTGACAACAAAATAATTTATTATCACAATCAACATTTTTGTTTAAAAAAATATCACTCAACACAACTTAAAATCTCCTGAGGTAGAGGACTGACAAACCACAATACAAGGGTGTGCTGCTCTGTGCTGTGTGACACAGTGCAGTGCTGCTCTTACAGAGAGTAGGCTTTGATGAATCTGCGTGCGCAGTAGTCAGTGCGTGCAGGAGAGAAAAAAGCTTGAGTATTGATCTTTTTACACAAGGATTGTTCAATATCAGTACCAGCGTTGGTATCGATATTAGGATCGATCCTCCCACCTCTACCCTGTAATACTCTAAGCGTGGCGGGCAACCAGGCTAACAAACACCCAATGCTATTTTTTAAAAATAACATCAGTGAAGAATAACTCCAACAATATAATGAAAATCAACACAAAATGTATTAATTTGTAAATCAAAGATGATTTAGCTGCATCTGCATCACTCTGAGAAGGAAGTTTGAGTGTCAGCCTTCAAAATAAAGGCAAACACTGTCAATCTGGCTGGCTGGGATGAGTGGGTGAAGAACCCAAATATATTTAATGGTAATGCTAAGTTGATCTCAGTCTTTGGCATACCTTTTGTTACTGTTAATTTTTAATTGTTAGAATTATTGTAATAAGTCCTTTTTTTGTTTCCTGCTTTTGCTTTTCTTATCCCGTTTCAATTTTTTTTCTGCTCTTTGCACTTTGTGGTTTGACTTTTTTCAATGAGTACCACCAAGTCTAAAACAAATTTGAGGGGAAACGCTGCATTTGGCACACGTTTTGTACAGAATGTTCTTCCTGATGAAATTGCAGTTGTAGATGGAGAAGCAAAGTACTTAACAGAACCTACTCTGGTCATCAAGTGAGATCTGACAGTGTACAGAGCAGCAGAAAGTTAACGCACAATCCATATTAAAAGAGACCATCACAATCTGTATCCACCAGCGACGTGAACTGGATCAATACTCAGTTAAGGTTTAATCCCTGGATTACCCTTTCAATCAATACAGGAAGTCACCCATCTGAGGCTCCGTCCCCTATGTGGCACCATAATTCCCAATAACAGACAGCGGGCTGGCCTCCTCTCCGTTTCTCTCCTCTTCTCTCCATCCATGGCTGCTCTCTGATAATCCACACAGCTCCAGACTCAGCAGTCGGTCTCTCAAGCAGCTCCTCGCTATTGTCCTGGAGCCCTTATCTCTCTGCACAATGCCGGCGCCTCTTTAAAGGCCCAGGCACCAAAATGGTTTCCCCTCACCCCACCGAGTGTGAACTTTGAGCTCAGAAGCGCAGTTTTCCAGAAGAAACTTCAACAAATGCTTTGTGTGTGTGAGAATGTGTATGTGTGCAAGTGGCAAGTGGGTGGGTGGAGGTGGGCTCACATGCACATGCATGCACGTGTTGCCTCATTTGATAGTTTGTGTCTAATTGGAAGCCATGCTTGTCAAGTGATGTAGGGGTGATGGTCAGTGTGCTTGGTTTCAGTACAGAAGGTTCCCAGTAGGTACCCCCCCGCCACATTCCTCCATGTAATGTGGACAGGGGTGTAGAACCAAATTCTGGGCCCTAGGTACTAGCCATATTGAACCCCCCCCCCACACACACACTGTTATGTTCTTTTTTATTAACAGAAACACCAAATTTGTAATGCATAGTCAAACCAGGTCTAAATCATGTATACCTTAGATCACACCTGGGAGTCAGAACCCTTTTTAAAGTTGGGGGAACAATATTGAGTTGGGGGAGGGGTGCTGGGGGACCAAATTGCAGCATTTTCAAGAAAAATGCTGCGATTTGGTGCATCCCCATGCATTTTAACAGAGATATACCCCAATATTAACTTGACTACAAATTATGGTCAGGGATATAAGATCTACAGTCACATCAAAATATCTAATTTAACACAATTTTCCAAAATAAGCAATTAAATAAAAGTGTAATTCATCACTTAACAGTGTGCAATTCTCTTTGTGAAGAAAAAAAAATACATAATACAATATTCTACAATCAAAACCCTGTATTCGCAAAAAGAAAGTAATTCCTGTTATTTCTTAACAATATTAGACTGAATAAATCAATGCAGTATATTTGTGTTTGTTAAAAAATAAGGACAAAGGTTAATTCATATTATATACTCTCTAGATTCATACCATAATAGCCCTATTCCTTTTCTGTATACTTTGTAATTCTCTGTAATATTATATAGTTTGTATAGTCATCTTCTATCTGTCCCTCGGTTCCTGGGACTACAAAGACACACCATTTATTAGGTAATCCTAAAAAGCAAATAGACAAAACAGGAAAAAAATGTTGTAAAGGTTACTAAAATTTAATTACATTTTACATAAATCATTTGCTTGTAAAGTGACTCCATAAGCTCACCTTCACTAACATCCTCGTTGCTT
This sequence comes from Thalassophryne amazonica, assembly GCF_902500255.1. Lineage (NCBI taxonomy): Eukaryota > Metazoa > Chordata > Actinopteri > Batrachoidiformes > Batrachoididae > Thalassophryne > Thalassophryne amazonica. Next base: position 92,054,870 of record NC_047116.1, on the reverse strand, counting down.
GTGTTCTTTTATGGTTTTGTCTTTTTACAGTGTTTTTAAATTTTGAATTCGATTTTCTCTGTTTTTATTATGCTTTATGCTTTATTTATTAAGGCTATGGGGTTCATAATGCTAATATTACATTCTGATAATACATTTTTTTATTGTAAAAAGGTTAACCAATTTGTGTGTGTGCATGTATTTTTGTAGGCAGGTGAGTTTGCAACTGGACTGTGGTCATATTATATCCCACAGCAGGCTAATGCATGTTTTTCTGTCCTTGTAATAAAACAGACTTTTCTAAATCTGCACATGAAAGGGACAGCGCTAAATGCACGCAATTATTTTTAGCATTTGGGTAATTAATTTGCCATAAATGTGCAAACAACCAGTGGAAAGTCAGAGACAGGGTCAAGACATTTGATTTTCTGCAGAAGTAAGCTGTCCTGCTCCTGTCCTGTTTGTCGTCACAGCAGCCACACGCTGTTCCGTGTCCCCCTCCCTCCCACGTGGACTGTGTGTCCCGTGGGGGGAGATGAGCAGAGCTCAGTGCTGATATTAGCAAGTTTCCTGCATGCACATTAAGATAGTTTTCGAGCTCACCTCTCTTCTCAAAGAATTTGGTTAGCAGCTGTTTTCCCTCATTTAGTTTTCTTTTGTCTCTTCTTTTCTGAAATCTGGACTTTGATTTTTTTTTTTTTTTTTTTTAGTAAAGACATGTCTTATTTCAGCCTAAAAACCTCTCCTCATGCTGTCAGATCCTGTTTGGGATGTGTCTGTTTTTAAACCATTGTAAAACTGTGCAGGGGTGGAAGGGCCCTCAGAGATCTTTCAATATTATTGTAAGAGCAGAATTATGTTTCGCAACATTTATACATTCATTCTAATTATATTCTTTTACAACATGAATTGTATGGACATTAATAACATGCAACACAAAAAATGTATTTAATGCCAGTTTTTTGTGGGCCCCCTCCCATGCTCTGGGCCCTGGGTACATAGTACCCTTTACCCCCACCGTCTGACGCCCCTGAATGTGGAGGTAGGCAGGGCATCCAGTGTAAAACGTGCCAATTCCAAATGCAGATCCACCTCTGATATGCTGTGGCGACCCTGAGTTAAAACAAGGGAGAAACTGAAGGAGCTTGTTATACTTGTTGAGTGATGTCTGAAGATGTGGTGCAGGTTTGGTTTTTTTTTTTTCATTTAAATGATCTTCTATTCAAGTGCCTTTTCAACAAGATCATAAAGAATGTATGAATTATTTGAGACATTCACACCAGATCTTTTTCTTTGCCAACATCCCATATTTCTCCTTTAACAAGCACAATGTTATTATGTTTATTTCAGTCAGATTGAATATGTAAACAGCACAGTGTGAGATAGCAGCTCCTGTCAGGCTTATTAGTGCTGCTGGCAAAGTTGATGGCTCTCGAAAGGTCATTGAACAAAGTGAATCTAACGTGCTGACATTTAGAACCAGGAGAACACAAAGATAAGAATAATGTTTTTGATGATTTAAATTATAATGCTGGTGCATTTATGAAATTCTTCATCCTTTAGAATTACGATACGATACGATATGATACGATACACTTTATTGTCCCTTCCGGGAAATTTGTCTTAGACTCCAAGAGCTGCACAAGTAAAAAGTCAAACTGCCATGACATAATTACATAACTCATACAATTTACATAACTTAATACACGCATCAATCATACATATTGCACATCCCTAATACACATATCCAAATTACACATGCCCGTATTACACAGCGGTCTCCCATAATAATTCATGCATATTGCACATATCCCTAAAAACACATACCCCTATTGCACAGCCATCTCCCACATATGGTTAAGGAAAATACTAACAGTGAATAAATAACACTAAAATAACAATGCCACCATGTCATTAACGCACAATCCTACTACCTATCCCAGGAACCATATTTAAGACTCTAATTGATGTGGGCACAAATGAGTTTTTAAAGCGATTCAATTTGACTCTGTATCGCCTACCAGACGGTAGGAGTTCATACTCAGGATAGAGGATGTGGGAAGGATCTGACAAAGCTCGCTGCGCTCCTTTGAGAACAGACTGTTCATACATGGATTGCAGGGAAGAGTTTCCCGTCCTCCCTACCACTTTCATAGCAGTCTTCACCAGACAAGCAAGCCTAGATTTTAACTGGACAGAGAGATTACCGTACCAAGATGACATCCCATACCGGATAATGCTTTCCAAAACAGCCTGATAAAACAAAAACAAGATTTTCTGCTCAACCCCAAACGCCCTAAGTCTGCGCAGAAAATATAACCTCTGCTGTAAACAAGAGCATAAGTTATTAACATGCGTTTCCCAGCTGAACTGGTTATCTAAGTAAACGCCTAGATACCTGTAAAAGCTGACCTGATTGACTTCTTCATCATGGATTACCTGAGGGGTATGATCACCAATAGAACGAGGGTCAATTATCATCTCCTTAGTTTTCTTTACATTTATAGTAAGAAAGTTAGCATCACACCAGTGGACAAAAGACTGCACCTCCTCAAAGTACAGTGATGGATCTGAGTCTTTATGAAGCAGACTGAGGATGGCAGTATCATCAGAAAACTTAAAAACATGATTTCCATGAAAGTGGCTAATGCAATCATTAGTATAGAGAGTAAAAAGGACAGGCGAACTGACACAACCCTGAGGTACGCCAGTACTGATGTTTTTAGAATCAGAGATAGTGTTATTAACTCTGACATTTTGAATTCTATCTATTAAAAAAGAATAAAACCATTTCATAATTACAGGATTTACTGACAGGTGAGTTAATTTTTGAATCAGTAAATGAGGCTGTAACGTGTTAAAAGCTGAAGTAAAATCAATAAATAAAAGACGTGCGTAAGCCTTTGGGTGTTCGAGGTGTTTTAGTGACAGGTGGGTGATGCCATTAATGGCATCATCTGTACCCCGCCCTCTCCTATACGCAAACTGCAAGGGATCTAGATCTGAATTTATCTCTGACTTTAAAATAGACACCATATATTTTTCCAAACATTTCATAACAACAGAAGTTAAAGCTACCGGTCTAAAATCATTGTTAGTCGTTGGGCAGGGTTTTTTGGGTACTGGAACAATAATTGACTTTTTCCAGAGTAAAGGAACTGTGTGCTGATCCACAGACTGCTGGAAAACCGGGCACCAGGCTGGTGTGAGCTCCTCTGCAAAAGTCTTTAAAAGAAAAGCTGAGATGCCATCTGGGCCAGCAGACTTATTTTTCTGAACCCTACTAAAAAGTAACTTAATTTTGCCTGGATCAACTACTAACCTGGGGCGCAAATCAATAGATGAAATGGAATTAAAAATGTTAACACGATCCAAAGAAAAATCCTGAGTCTCAAATCTCAAATAAAAGTCATTGAGCTCATTTGCTTTTTCCTGATCATCATCTGTTACAAAACTTTTCCTTTTTGTTACCATATTAGCTGCCACTTTCATTGAATCCCAAAGTTTTTTAGAGTCCATTGAGGCAAAATTCTGCTCAATATTGTCCTTGTGCCTCTTCCTTGCATGCCTTAGCATCTGGTTCAGTTCTTTTTGCACAGTTTTTAACCCCATCCAGTCTTGATTCTTAAAAGTCATTTTTTACGGTTAATACAGTCTTTAACTTCCTTGGTTATGTAAGGCTTGTTGTTTGGATACATAATAATATCCTTTCTGGTAACCACACAATCAGTACAAAACTGTATGTAGTCTGTTATAGTATCCGTGGCCTCATCAATGTCCAAAGTATGAAAAATGTCCCAATCTGTGCAGAGGAAAGATCCCTTTAAAGCCTCTATGTTATCACTTGACCAAACAGGCACTGTCCTGATCTGTGGCTTGCTGCTCTTCAACATAGTCTTATAAGTTGGGATCAGATGTATTATGTTATGATCTGAATTAGACAAGGGAGGCTTTGCTATGGCCTTGTAGGCATTCTTAATATTGCCATAACATTTATCTAAAATCTTGTCATCCCGAGTGGCACAATCAACATATTGATCAAATCCAGAGAGGGACAGTTCTAATTTACAACTATTAAAATCACCAAGTATAAAAACAGGAGCACCAGGCATACGTTGCAGCTGAAGATGAACAAAGTCTGCAATTTGAGCTGCAGTTCAGGCTGCGTTTCCACATGGGGGAACATAAACAGCAAAAATTAAAATATTACCAAACTCCCTCGGAAGATAAAAGGGTCTCACGGAAAGGCACAGAAGTCCCACATCTTTGTTACACACCATCTCCCTGACGGTGTAATTCCTGCACCAGCCTTCATTGACGAACACACAGATGCCTCCTCCACAGCTCTTACCTGAGGATGCGCTCCAGTCTGCTCGAATGACAGAAAAACCCTCCACATCAATAAGGGAGCTTGGAATATCCGCATGTAACCATGTCTCTGTGATCACAAGCAGGCCTGACTCCCGGTACTCAAAGCCTACTTTGTCATTGGTACGAAGCTCCTCCATCTTATTTCTCAGAGACCGCGCATTGCACAGGATCATACCCGGCAGCAGCGGTCTGTTGCCTCTTCGGCGAAAACGCTGGCGTATTCCTCCTCGTCTGCCTCTTTTCCGATGACGTGCTCTGTGGGCCTGTTGTATCCTCAGCATCTCCGGCAGATCAGCCAGAGGCATGATTCCCGCAGATCGCAGGGAAAAAAGAGCGTCTCTGGTGTAGGTGAGTGATCGCTCACCTACTTCCGCGTTCGGAAAAGTTGGGCAGATCCTCAGCAATTCCCAAAAAATCAGAATTATAAAAATTTGGTGCATAAATAATGCCATGGTGCTTTCCCCACACACACTGACAAATAACAATCCAACAATTAAAATGTTTATGTTATGGATAAGACGCGGATTGAGGAGCGGTCCAGTATCTGACTGAACCCAGCATGAAATAATCAGAAGCAGTTCCAAAAAGAAAACATTTATTTTTCTCCCTTTGTGCTATACATGAAATACTAAATAATTAAGGTTCTGGTGAGGTGAAAAGGTGGCGCGCTCTCTCAGCGTCTCAACAGTCGGAGTCCGAACGTTCAGGACTCAGGAGTTCCGCCAACACCCCCCCCAGGTGACTTTCCTAGACTGTACTCTGCGAAGGAGGAACAGAGATGAGATTATTCAACACTTGACCTCATCGTCAACCCCAGGAGCAACGACCACGGCAAGAGCCATCCAGGAATCCCCAGGCATACATGGGAGCCTTAACGTCCCCCAGAGGACCGTCCCATCAAACCCCAGGAGACACCCCCACAACCCAGGAACCCCACCCCAGCCCAACATGGCCGGTCGGCCCCACAGTCAACCTCCCCCACAGAGGACCGTCCCATCAAACCCCGGGGGGAAACAGGAGGAAACAAAAACCCCAAACCCCCAGGGATTTCCAAAAACCACCCCAGGAGCAAACAAAAACTACAGAAAGCCCCATTGACCTCCCCAGCACCCCGAAAGACCCTCCAGGTCCGTCGGGAAACACGTCATGGCAATCGGCACAGGACTACTAAGCCGGAGAAGCCAATAGGAAAAACGCAACCCAGCTCCATCCCCAAGGGCAGGGGAAAACCGGCAAGACGGCCGGTGTCGACCCCCCGACTATACTCCAGCCTACCGGGAGGGGTGGGCAGCAGAAAAGGCGTACGGCACTGATCGGCCCCACCGCTCCGACTGGAGTATATCCCCACTGCCCGACACCTCAGCAATGCCAATGGCGAATGGTCAGAGGCACGCTGAGGCTGGAGAGGAACCGGGAAACAACTAAATCTAAGAAAAGAGCCCTGGACCCCCCAGGTGCAGAGGTCCTCATGGGAATGCCCAGCAACCAACCTGCACCACCCCACAACACCAAAGACAAATGGCCAGAAGTGTCTGAGGCTGGGGTTAGGGGACAGGGAAATAAAAACCAACAAAATAAAACGACCCATTCCGCCAACAAAAATTAAATAACTATAAACAATAAAAAAAAAAACACACACACACACACTTACCTGAGTCCAAACGAACTCCGGCCAGCCAGTCGGAGTAGTCTCAGAGGAATGAAGAAGAGGTGGTCCGGACTTATGTCGGGGAAAACCCCGAGACAAAACACCCTGCTCGGGCGCTCACCCTCTCTCTCGTCCACGCTCCTTAATCCGATTGTCTAAACGAATAACCAAGGATATTAACTCATCTAAATCCTTCGGTTCGTCACGGACGGCTAGCTCATCTTTCAGGGAGTCATTCAACCCGTCTACAAACACCCCCCTCAAAGCAGCAGCGTTCCAACCAGACTGAGCGGAAAAGACTCGAAAATCCACAGAATAATCAGCTGCGCTTCGTTGCCCCTGTCGGAGGTTCAGCAATCGCCGAACCACAGCATTTGTTTTCATCTCCAGGTGCTTCTGGACTTTCTCCTGAAATGGAACTGCTTCTGCCGCTGGGTCCATATTGGTTTGGCCGGAGAATTCTGTTATGGATAAGATGCGGATTGAGGAGCGGTCCAGTATCTGACTGAACCCAGCATGAAATAATCAGAAGCAGTTCCAAAAAGAAAACATTTATTTTTCTCCCTTTGTGCTATACATGAAATACTAAATAATTAAGGTTCTGGTGAGGTGAAAAGGCGGCGCGCTCTCTCAGCGTCTCAACAGTCGGAGTCCGAACGTTCAGGACTCAGGAGTTCCGCCAACACCCCCCCCCCCAGGTGACTTTCCCAGACTGTACTCTGCGAAGGAGGAACAGAGATGAGATTATTCAACACTTATTACTACAAAATATTGTTTAGAGGCAAATTTATCAGTTACACGTTTAGGTCTGGTTTCAAACGTAGTTCAAAGAGGCTGCTGCTCACAGCTAGTGGAGGATCATTAATCCGCACGCCACTGCCGTGAGGAGCACCCCAAACAATTTCCACCAATAATTACTTATAGCTACGTATAAATGCCAATTTACATTCACAGATAAACTTTTCAGAATATTCACCTCTGTCGTGTGCTGACAACGTTTGCCTCTCACCCTCGTCCTCCTTCACAGGCACGATGTCAGACTCTGAAACAGCCCTCAACGTCCCCACACGGTCGTCACAAGGTCGTATTCTCCGGCAATCTTATCCAACTCACTGCTGGTTTAAATGTAGTTCTTCATCACTACATTGGTACCAGCTGGAAGTCCTCAGATCTGCACGTGAACATCACAGGTGTCGTGGATTGTCCTGATAGAGAGCCACACGAGAATGCAACAGGTGCAGCCAATCATTGTAACAGAGGAGAGAGACTCTTCTGCAGCACATTTTCCTCAGAGAACAGCCCCAAATCACCTGGGAAGGAAAATAAACACAAAACAACCCAACCTTGTCCAGCCAAACCCCCCCAACACACAACAGTTTAAAAGTTTAAAAACACAGCAGTTAAAACACAGCAGCCGCAACAGGAGTCCGGGTCGCCACAGGGCAGTGCCACCAGCTGATAGTGTTGAGAACTATCTATACTATAGAATTGACAACTCACTGCTTGAATATTGACTAAAAATTATGCTTTCCAATTCTAATCACTGCCACAAATAACTTCATGTTTCTGCATTTGCCTGTTCCTGTGGTTTGGTGTATTGGGTTGCTGAACTGCACAAAAACAGGTTTATTAAGTTTGCCAAAAACGTTAGATAATTTTTAGGACTCAATCTTTCTGGTTTAGATTTTTTTTTTTTTTTCAGAATATGTGATATTTTCATGTTCTTTTCTGAAAAGGCTGTTCAGATTTTCAGGCAGCATGGACACAATGATCAGTCAGTGTTGGAGATTAGGAATTACTCTCATAAATGGTATGGGGGCGGTGCCATCGGGGCTCACAAAAAGCAAATATAACACAATGCTAAAACACCCTAGGCCATATGAACATTGTCTTCTTTATAATCTGCAGTGGGCTGTCAATAAAGTAACGGTCCTTTTTATTTTTTTCAAAAACTATATGGATTTCATTCATATGTTTTTACGTCAGACATGCTTGAACCCTCGTGCGCATGCGTGTTTTTCCACGCCTGTCGGTGACGTCATTCGCCTGTGAGCACTCCTTGTGGGAGGAGTCGTCCAGCCCCTCGTCGGAATTCCTTTGTCTGAGAAGTTGCTGAGAGACTGGCGCGTTGTTTGATCAAAATTTTTTCTAAACCTGTGAGACACATTGAAGTGGACACGGTTCGAAAAATTAAGCTTGTTTTCAGTGAAAATTTTAACAGCTGATGAGAGATTTTGAGGTGATTCTGTCGCTTTAAGGACTTCCCACGGTGCGAGACGTCGCTCAGCGCTCTCAGCTGCTGTCGTCAGCCTGTTCAAGCTGAAAACCTCCACATTTCAGGTTCTGTTGATCCAGGACGTCGTGAGAGAACAGAGAAGTTTCAGAAGAAGTCGGTTTCAGCATTTTATCCGGATATTCCACTGTTAAAGGAGATTTTTTTAATGAAAGATGTGCGGACGGGTCCGCGCGTCGGGACGCAGCCGCCGCGACGCTCCACCACAGGACAAACACCTCTGTTGAAAGCCTTAAGGACAAGTTGGAACATGTCCTGCCTGTTAAACAATTTCTCATATACTCACTCCACTGAAAGCCATCAAAAGCCGCCTGGATTTTACAAATGGTTATCAACACGGAGGTGTTTTTCCTGTGCCGCCGCACCGTGCCGGCTGCGTCCCGACGCACGGATCCGTCCGCACGTCTTTCATACGTAGTCTGTCCATAAATTAACGGTCCTTTTTATTTTTTTTAAAAAACTATATGGATTTCATTCATATGTTTTTACGTCAGACATGCTTGAACCCTCGTGCGCATGCGTGAGTTTTTCCACGCCTGTCGGTGACGTCATTCGCCTGTGAGCACTCCTTGTGGAAGGAGTGGTCCAGCCCCCTCGTCGGATTTTCATTGTCTGGAAATGGCGGAATGAAAAGGACTTTTTTTCCATCAGAATTTTTTCAGAAGCTGTTAGAGCAGTGATTTTCAACCTTTTTTGAGCCGCGGCACCCTTTTTATATTTACAAAATCCTGCGGCACACCACCAACCAAAATAATATTATAATTCTATTACCTCTGGTTTTGCGCAAAACGCAATTATCGCAATATAAAATCGATACTTAAAACACCGCATTTCAAAAATCCTCAAGTAGGGCTGTCACGATTAGGAATTTCTGGAGACGATTAATTGTCAGACAAATAATTGCGATTGACGAATATATTGTCTATTTTTTTTTTCTTTTTTTCCCCCTTCTTTATATTCTACTATTGTAGTATAATTACACAACTCTGGAAGAACGGTTGGCTTCTGTGAGTGGAGAAACCTGGAATGGTGCAACATTTTTATTTTTATCTTCATTTTACATACAGTCCCAACTTTTTCTGAATTGTGGTTGTTTCTGTTGCATTTCTGAAATTGTTTCTCCTCATCAGTCACGTTTTGTGCTTAAACACTGCATTAAGCCCATATTGAACAAATAAATACCTTTGGAAAGTAACAGCTGTTAAAGTTCAGAGTTCTCACCTGCTTTTTGTGATCTGTGCATCTGAACATCACCACAGCTTCTCCATGTCAGGGTTTTTTTTTTGTTGTTGTTGTTGTTTTGTTTTCTTTTTTTTTTTGTGGCTCAGTTCATTCATATATTCTCATTTTTAAAATATGTTTTTAAAGCTATTTGACTGTTTATTTCATCTCATGATCTCATAAATTCAGCATACGACGCGCACATGGTGTGAACAGGACGGTAACGGCAGAATCACACCTTTAGAGAAAGTTCAGAGAGAAGTAAAAGCAGCTTCACGTTTTGTTTTTTTTTTTTTTTTTTTTACTTGTTCACTCGGGTTAAATCCTCTCTGCTCCGCGCTCGCTGCACACTGATGGTTCTCAGACTGTAACGTGTCAGCTGAGTGAAGCTGACACCCAAACCCACACCCTCCCTCGCAGTCTGCAGCCTGTTAACTCCGCGCGCGCGCGCACACACACACACACACACACCGACAGCTCCGCATTTTAGACGGCTTTTGAAGAAGACGGCACTGTTTTAATCGGCCGTCAGCCTCCATGTTATTGTCCCGCCTTAAGACGAGAGCGAGGCTGCAGCACAATGACGTCAGATTCTGAGTCGTTTTATGCTTTGTGGATAAAATAAGTAATTCACGGTAATCGCGATTGACGAATATTGTAATAATTGTGACAGCCCTACCCACGGCACCCCTGACGATCGATCACGGCACCCCGGTTGAGAATCACTGTGTTAGAGACTGGCACCTGGAAACCATTTGAAAAATGTATCTGGCTTTCAGTGAAAATTTTACGGGCTTCACAGAGAATAAGGACTTTAACTACAGGTTTAAGGACCCCTTTAAGGACGGTCGGTGCGCCGTGCTGCGAGCTGCGACGTCGTGGCACAAACCACTGGATCATTTCTAAGCTGATGGCTCTGTGGATACGAGACCGTCCTGTGCTCTTTCTCTGGTTATCACAAGACCTGGATATCAGCCATTTTCCGGCAGATTTCACTTTTAACAAGAGATTTTGTCATGGAAAGCCACGCGGAGGCTTCGCGCGTCACGACCAATTCGCTGATGAAGCGAGACAAAGGAACACCTCCGTTTCGGAGTGTTAGAGGACAAGTTGGGACATGTCCAGCTCTCCACAAGTTCTTTTATACTCACTCGACTGGTAAGCACTGAAAGCCGAGATAGACATGTCCCAACTTGTCCGCACGTCTTTCATTAAAACAAATCTCCTTTAACAGTGGAATGTCCGGATAAACTGCTGATTCCGACCTCTTCTGAAAGTTCTCTGTTCTCTCACGACGTCCTGGGTCAACAGAGGCTTAAATTTGGAGGTTTTCAGCTTGAAACAGGATGACGACTTCACCTCGGAGCGCTGCGCGACGTCCCACTCCGTGGGAAGTCCTTACAGCGATAGAAACAATCCAAAATCTCTCATCAGCTGTTAAAATTTACACCGAAAACCAGCTGAATTTCTCGAATGGCGTCCACTGGGATGTGCCTCACAGTTTTTGAAAAAATTTTGATGAAGCACAGCGCCAGTCTCTCAGCAACTTCTCAGACAATGAAAATCCGACGAGGGGGTTGGACCACTCCTTCCACAAGGCGTGCTCACAGGCGAATGACGTCACCGACAGGCGTGAAAAAACTCACGCATGCGCACGAGGGTTCACGTGATTCAAATCCATATCGTTTTTTTAAAAAATAAAACTGTCGGTTTCTTTTCTAATAGACCTCGTAAATAAATAACATCTGCAGAGAAGGAAAAAGTGAGATTGACTTTGAGATGTAATGCTGGTTTCTGGATGATATTTTTGAACAAGCAGAAGTGACCTTGGTGTCCACTAGACCCAGACTATGGAGATGAGGGAAACTGACAGACAAACTCATTTTAACTTCTTGTAATGTCAATTTCATGTGATGTTAAGAAGCTCCCTAACTCAGGCACAGTGACGCAGATGGGCACTGACCAAACACCAAAATGTGATGAAGGAGGAAGAAGATGGCTGTTTCAGCTATATAAACACAAACTCCTTTCAGTGGGGTTGTCTAAATCAAAAAATAATTAATCAATTTATTAAATTTCTGTTAAGATCCTCTTCCCTCTGAACATTGCCTGACCATCATTTTTACTCTTTTGCTTTTACAGCTAAATTGACACAAACTCCTTTCTGCTGGGCTGTGTTGAGGTACAAACATGTTATTTCAGCTTTAAAATGTAACCACTGTGAAACCAATCAATCAGAAAGTCATGCTCACATCTCTGATTTAGTGCATTTCTGTGAGGAAACTCTCTCAATAACAGCGACACCTGCTTTTAAGCAATCATCTATCCTGCATCAATTAAACATCCATCAGTTGGGAGTCACATCTATGGAATATTAAATAAGCAAAACAAAGTTGCAGTTTTGATGGATCTGATGCATCCTAGTCTTTTCCCATATCATCGCAAAATGATCCTTAGATTACTCCGCATTCTCTACTGCTCACTGATCTTACCATATTTACACTATTGTGCAGAGGTCTGGGGAAATAATTATAAATGTACAACACAACCATTATTCATACTGCAGAAAAGAGCTATAAGATAATTCCTAATACTGGTTACAGAGACCACACAAATTCACTATTCTTAAAATCAAAAATTTTAAAATTTACTGATCTGGTTCATTTTCAAACAGTACAAATTGTGTATAAAGCAATAAACAATTTACTTCCTGGAAATATTAAAAACATGTTCTTTAATAGAGTAGGGGATTATAATCTGAGAGGGAGTTTAACTTAAAACATCAGTGGGCACGTACAACATTAAAAGGTTTTTGCATTTCTGTTTGTGGAGTGAGGATATGGAACAGATTGAGGGTGAAGCTCAAGCAATGTCCAAGCATGAACCAGTTTAAACAGCGGTATAGGCACATGTTTTTTTTTTCTAGGTATAAGGAGGAGGAAGGGTGTTGAGGGTTAGGGCATTCTGTTGATCATTGTTTAGTTGTGTGCACTTTGTTTTTCTATCTTGTAAATATGTAGTATAAAATCACACGCATTGCATATGTATATATGTATGTATGTATGTGTAGGTGTATGTAGGTATGTGTATATATGTATGTATCTACACTAGATATGTTTATGATGATGAGATTTGAGTTTGTTTGTGTTACATGTGTTTGTAGCATAGCCCAAGCAGAGGGTCACCCCTTAGAGTCTGGTCTGCTTAAGGTTTCTTCCTCAATACATCAGAGGGAGTTTTTCCTTACCACTGTCGCCTGTGTGCTTGCTCTGGGGGTTGGTAATGAGTATATATGTATGTTTGTATGTATACAAGGGGTGGCCATTTATAAGCTTTGCTTCTGCTCACCCCGTTTTTGTCACACACGTCACTATGGAATTGTCTTGTGTATCAGTTTTTGTTACTGTTGGTCTGTGTGCCAAATAAATCCATTCAATCCATAATAACTGATAGTGAAGAAGGCACTGGTCCCTTGTGGGTGGGTGGGCTCATAGTGGAACAGCAGGGGGGAAAAATGTATAGACTCAGCAACACCGTCACAGTGAAGGAACACTGAAACAACACAAGCAGGATTTTTGGGCTTCCACAGAGAAGGAATGTGACTCTAGAATATTTTATTTTTGCTGTTGGTGCCCTTCCATGTGGTCTCTGACTTTACTACAGTTTTCTGATGATTTAACAAAAGTGGTACTCAGCATAGTGCAACTCTCATTCAAGGCACAATAGACCGTCACACCCTTCATCAGCCATACGGCTGCTTGGGAAATCTGCACAAAATTTTTTGAGTAATCATGTTGACCAACACACCAGCTCACGTGTAAACACTGCAATTTGTTAAAATATGCAAACACCTTAGCACGTGCATGGTGCACACTGAGTTTTCCACTCTTCTTTCCAAGAGTTCCAAAGTTCAAAATAGTGTGAATTTGTCCATTTAGCATGTTTGCCTTCATGCAGTTGCAGTTTGGGGTGCGTTCACCTGAGTGTGCAATTTTGTGGCATGCGAACATGCAAATAGGTGAGTTTTTCACACGCAATGAGATTTATTAAGATCAAAAGAAATACAGCAGGTTCAGATTGGGGCTGCATGCTTTACACCTGGGTGTTAAGTTATTGTACTTAACACTGTGCTGCAACACAGAATTAAAAAGATCTTTCATTGTAAAAGTCAGGCATATTTAAAGAGACATTTAAATTGCACTAATTTCGTTCAGATCAAACGGTAGACCACAGTTCTGTGCTCAGTACAAAGTACATGTTGGTGTGACCTGATCATTACTGTCATTAATGTATTTCAAAGCTTCATGTGAAGGCTTTCATGAAAACTTCTATAAAAATGTTTTTCTTTAATGTGACCTGTGATACAGTTTTTGTATTGCAAAGAATGAAAAGAAATCAGCAACCAAATCCCAATTAATTTTGTACTTTTGTACTTAACCCGTGTCACACTTTGTTTACCATACAAACACAGATATCTCTCTATCTCCTGAGTGTGTGGGCGTAAAGTGCACAGAGAACAGGTAGATGGACACAGTTCTCTATGCATTCCACCTTCAGTGCAGCATAATTATTCACTTGTTTACTTAAATACAGTCAATGGAGGAATTATTCATGGATTAGCAGCTCCCTACTTAGCTGACTTAATTAAACCCTATGTGCCGGCCCGGGCTATGGGTTCTCAGGTGCAGGACTACTTTGTGTCCCTAGGGTGAATAAAAAGTCTGCAAACCACAGAGCCTTCTGTTGTCATGCCTTTGCTTTGTGGAATGATCTCCCTGCAGAGATAAAACAATCAGATTCTGTAGAGACATTCAAGTTCAGACTTGACCCATCTATTCTCCCTCTCGTATAGCTAGTATACTGACACAGTATGGATCTATGCTTCCTATCACTTTAACTCATCTTATTAGCAACAGAACAGGTCTTTGCCTTACTTCATCTAAATTCTGTGTGTGTTAGTGAAGCAGGGCTAGCTGCCCTGAGCTTCACATAAGTAAGTAAGTAAGTAAGTAAGTAAGCTTTATTTATAAAGCGCCTTTCACAGACCAGGGTCACAAAGCGCTGCACATGGCATACAAAAATAATCTAAAAATAACATACGAAAACAATAAAATACAATATTAGGCTAAAAAGCTAACTTAAAGAAATGCGTCTTTAGTTGCCTTCTAAAAGTATCTATACAATCCAGAGAACGAAGGGCACAGGGAAGCTAATTCCAGAGGCTAGGCGCCACCGCTTTAAAAGATCTGTCCCCGCGAGTTTTAAAACGGGTCCGAGGAACCATCAACAGGTTCTGATTGGACGACCTGAGGCTCCTGGAGGAAGCATAAGGCTGGATCAGGTCCCTGATGTACTCCAGTGCCTGTCCATGCAGAGCTCTAAAAGTCAATACCAGGATTTTGTAATGAATCCTGTAGGAGACAGGCAGCCAATGCAAAGTATTAAGAATAGGAGTAATATGGTCCCTCCTGCGGGTGCGGGTAAGCAGGCGCGCAGCAGAATTTTGCACAACCTGCAGGCGGGCCAACTCCTTCTTATTCAGACAGGTGAAGAGACTGTTACAATAATCCAAACGCGATGAGACGAACGCATGAACAATCATCTCAAGCTCTTTTAAAGTCACCATCTTACGGAGCTTAGAGATGTTCCGAATTTGGAAAAAACAGTTCTTAACCAGGTAATTTGTGTGCTGCTCCAAAGACATCCCTCCATCCAAAATGACACCCAGGTTACGCAGGCTGCTTTTGACCGTGCAGCTTAGGCTACCGAGGCGCTGCTTAATTCCAGGTACAGCACTATCTGGTGCTACAATCAGAGTCTCAGTCTTATTGGAATTTAACTGCAGACTGTTCTCAGTGAGCCATTCCTTAATTTTGGCCAAACAATTTGTGAGAGAGCAGAGTTTCTGTGGCTCAGTTGTCTTAAAAGAGCAGTACAGCTGCAGATCATTGGCATACAAATGATAGGACACATCACTGAACTGCTGGATCAGCTTGCTGAGAGGAAGGAGATACAACGAGAACAAAACAGGTCCCAAGACCGATCCCTGTGGCACACCCCACAGAAGATCTGCAGATTCCGACACTGCATTGCCCACCGTCACACTAAAAGGTCTACCAGTCAGGTAAGAGGTAAACCACTCTAAAACACAAACTGACATTCCAACCAAATCCCGCAATCTGTTTATCAGAATGCCATGGTCAATGGTATCAAATGCCGAAGACAGATCAAACAGAATCAGCACAGAACATTTGCCAGTATCAGCTGCCATCATCATGTCACTAGACACCTTCAACAGGGCTGTTTCAGTAGAATGAAACTCACGGTAGCCAGATTGAAAAGTGTCATGGATGTTGTTAGCCTGCAAAAACGATCTCAATTGAGCACAGACTACCTTTTCCAAGACTTTGGCCAAGAAAGGGGTTTTAGATATTGGCCTAAAGTTCTTGAGCTCTGTAGAATCCAATCCAGCTTTCTTTAACTGTGGTTCCACAATGGCATGTTTAAAATAACAGGGAAACACACCACTCGACAAAGATATATTAAACATTTTAGCAATGTAGGGCCCGATGGAGTCAAATACATTCACAAACAGTTTAAACGGAAGAACATCCAAAATACCAGAGGATGGCTTCACTTTATTCATGATGGTTGAGATGTCCTCTACAGTAACAGGCTCAAATGAGGCCCAGCACTGAGTGGGAGGTTCCCAGTGCTGGGGACCATGGCATGGAGGCAGGTTGTACTTTATAACTCTAACCTTAACCTTAACCTTAACCTTAGCTCACCTTAGTATTTTCTTTGTTTCCCTGTTGATTTACTGCTGGTGAACTCATACCTTAGGTGCCATTTTTTTTTCAGATGACTGGTTCTGCTCTTTTTCTCTCTGTCTGAGGCACTGATGACATTGTGCAAGGCTTACAGCTGTGCACCACAAGGTGGTGGACTGACCATATATATATATATATATATATATATATATATATATATATATATATATATATATATATATATATATATCAGACGAATGTAATATTGGCCATGTTTGTGCATTGGCACACCCCCTCTTCAAGCAGAATTTTGCACTGCACGCCCTGGGCACTCTGTATTTTTAGTAAATCACCTACAAAACATTATCCAACCCAATTCTCAAAAGTTTGGAAGCCGACACAATTTGTCACTTGTTTTATGAGGCCCAACATGTGTGGCAAACAACTCTGTTTAAAGAATAAAGATTTACACTTTTATTATGCAGTGCCAACTTTGATGAGGTGAATTTGGTTCTATAGCAGTTGCTTATCCAGTGACCTTTTAAAACTGAAGATTTTGAGTATAGAAAAGCATCACTGTGCATATAATGTGATTCTCAGTACTACACCAAAGTACAGTAACAAATCTAAAGATAAACGTCTTTCTCCAGCATGACCGAACATGTCACACATCCTGTGATTAGCACTTTGAAAAACTAACAGACTTCACACATTTTCATCACCACTTATCACAAGAACCAGGCTTTTAATTTCACCCATGGGTCCCCTCTCCTCCGTTTTTTCCCCTCTGTAAAATTGACGTTATTGACTTTTCAACAATCTCTGCAAGGTAGGCAGGTGTCCATTGTGCATGTGCTCCCCCCAACCCATCCACATGCGCACATACACATGCACATGTCTCAGTGCATTAACAGTTATTTTCCAGAGGGACTCTCGTGGCTTCGGGGTCCAGGTGTCTCTTCGACTGCTGACCCATGTTATCAGTCTGCCTCAGCAGCCAGGCCTCCTTAAAATTAATCCTGATGCCGTGGTTCCCCCCCCCCAATGCTCAAACAGTGATGGCTCCTTTTGGCAAAAATCTCCTCCGGCTCTGAAGCAGTCAGGGCTTCCACTCCCATGAGGTACTCTTCTGAACTCAAAGGCTAGACAGCGGATTACAGCCAATGCTGTGTTAATTGTGGCTTTAAAAAAACAAAACCAAAAAACAATAGAAGTGGGAGCTGATAGGCCATGTGGAGCAGCCACACAAAACAAATCCGATTATGGTGGAACTGTTTGTTTCTCCGTCCCTGTGTTTGTGTCTTTAATGGGATAATTTATTGCCTTTGCTCTGAACATATTTGAAACAATAAAATACATTATTTGTACAACCCCTGGCAAAAATTATGGAATCACCGGCCTCAGAGGATGTTCATTCAGTTGTTTAATTTTGTAGAAAAAAAGCAGATCACAGACACGACACAAAACTAAAGTCATTTCAAAAACGCAACACTTTTGGTTTTGCTCCCATTTTGTATGAGATGAACTCAAAGATCTAAAACTTTTTCCACATACACAATATCACCATTTCCCTCAAATATTGTTCACAAACTAGTCTAAATCTGTGATAGTGAGCACTTCTCCTTTGCTGAGATAATCCATCCCACGTCACAGGTGTGCCATATCAAGATGCTGATTAGACACCATGATTAGTGCACAGGTGTGCCTTAGACTGTCCACAATAAAAGGCCACTCTGAAAGTTTATATTTTTTGTTGAGTGTATTTGTGCACACCAGTGGCTGAAAGACAGAGTGTGCCCTGTGAGATCCCATTTGATTCCTCTCACTACAGGTGTCCGCCAAATTCCAGGCGATACACACAAACATCTAACACCGCTCGCTTGGTACTTGTGTGGTCATTCGCGCTGTTAGCACGAAAACAGCCAGCAGACAATCACTTGTGAGCTGGATGTGAAATTTGTCTAACTGCCCCCACGGGTATGGCATTGCAAAAAGCAACACACATGTGGTGCATGTGTTTCGCATGTGCGCCCCAATGCTCCCTCCAACACTTGTGGTGTGCCGAGTGTGGGCACATGCATAACATGCTTACATGTATGTACAGATCACATGGGGGTTAGACAGCCAGGTCTGAGCACACACAGCACGGGGAGGTGCCTGTCAGCTGATCACAGCACACTGACAGCTGGATGACAGCTCCGTGCACACATTAAAAACACAAAAACCGCCGCCAGGACAGGTATATAACACAGGTATACACAATTATATAACAAAAAAATGAATCACCACATAACACAGAGACACATTGGTCTGGGCGCTGAATGGACGGGGGGGCGTGTTTGCCCACAACGGCTGCTGTTGTGATTTGTGCTCCTGGACATCCCAGCTGGAGAAGACAGACCATGTTTTGAAGGACATGAACTTACAACATTCTTCCGTAAGGCGCACGTCTCTGCCTGCTGTCCTCACATGGAAATACATTTGTGCCAGGCTGCAGCAGCTGAACGTAGCGCACCTCAGCCATGTCCTTGTTCTTTTCAGGCATTTTTCTGCTCCTATTACAGGCCAGCGATGGTAGCGCAGTGGTAAAGTTTTTGGCTGGTAATCAGAGCTTTTGTAAATTGCAGGTTTGAATCCCATGGGTGGCATCTATTTTTTTTTCACAGCAGCTGTGCGATATGGTTACACATGCTCCAGCTGCTCACACTGTGTTCCCTCTAGGATGGTTTTGTGCGCATTCGATGTTTAAACATTTGTGCATGGAAGATTAGCACTAGTCTTAACCATCATCCTCATACTAAATATTTTGTTAGTAGTATTCACAGTACTACAACCCCTGGCAAAAATTATGGAATCACCGGCCTCGGAGGATGTTCATTCAGTTGTTTAATTTTGTAGAAAAAAAGCAGATCACAGACATGACACAAAACTAAAGTCATTTCAAATGGCAACTTTCTGGCTTTAAGAAACACTATAAGAAATCAAGAAAAAAAGATTGTGGCAGTCAGTAACGGTTACTTTTTTAGACCAAGCAGAGGAAAAAAATATGGAATCACTCAATTCTGAGGAAAAAATTATGGAATCACCCTGTAAACTTTCATCCCCCAAATTAACACCTGCATCAAATCAGAGCTGCTCATTGACATTGACCCTTCTGTGTCTTTTTGCAAGGAATGTTTTTTTGCAGTTTTTGCTCTATGGCAAGATGCATTATCATCTTGAAAAATGATTTCATCATCCCCAAACATCCTTTCAATTGTCCAAAATATCAACATAAACTTGTGCATTTATTGATGATGTAATGACAGCCATCTCCCCAGTGCCTTTACCTGACATGCAGCCCCATATCATCAATGACTGTGGAAATTTACATGTTCTCTTCAGGCAGTCATCTTTATAAATCTCATTGGAAAGGCACCAAACAAAAGTTCCAGCATCATCACCTTGCTCAATGCAGATTTGAGATTCATCACTGAATATGACTTTCATCCAGTCATCCACAGTCCACGATTGCTTTTCCTTAGCCCATTGTAACCTTGTTTTTTCTGTTTAGGTGTTAATGATGCCTTTCGTTTAGCTTTTCTGTATGTAAATCCCATTTCCTTTAGGCGGTTTCTTACAGTTCGGTCACAGACGTTGACTCCAGTTTCCTCCCATTCGTTCCTCATTTGTTTTGTTGTACATTTTTCGATTTTTGAGACATATTGCTTTAAGTTTTCTGTCTTGATGCTTTGACGTCGTCCTTGGTCTACCAGTATGTTTGCCTTTAACAACCTTCACATGTTGTTTGTATTTGGTCCAGAGTTTAGACACAGCTGACTGTGAACAACCAACATCTTTTGCAACATTGAGTGATGATTTACCCTCTTTTAAGAGTTTGATAATCCTCTCCTTTGTTTCAACTGACATCTCTCGTGTTGGAGCCATGATTCATGTCAGTCCACTTGGTGCAACAGCTCTCCAAGGTGTGATCACTCCTTTTTAGATGCAGACTAACAAGCAGATGTGATTTGATGCAGGTGTTAGTTTTGGGGATGAAAATTTACAGGGTGATTCCATAATTTATTCCTCAGAATTGAGTGAGTCCATATTTTTTTCCTCTGCTTGGTCTAAAAAAGTAACCGTTACTGACTGCCACAATCTTTTTTTCTTGATTTCTTATAGTGTTTCTTAAAGCCAGAAAGTTGCCATTTGAAATGACTTTAGTTTTGTGTCATGTCTGTGATCTGCTTTTTTTCTACAAAATTAAACAACTGAATGAACATCCTCCGAGGCCGGTGATTCCATAATTTTTGCCAGGGGTTGTATATATTTTCACTCCAACTGGTCTTTGCTCTATTTTGCATGGATTGTCTCTGCTTCTAAAGGGGAGTTGCTTATTTTCACTGTAGATCAACTACCTGATAATAACAAATTAAAATTCTGAGTGAGGACAGAATTTGTTTTTATTTGCCTGACAATGCAGATATCCTTTATCCAAACTAAACTGTCTTTATTATCCTTACATTCCCTTTCCAACTAAACAAGGAAGCTCGTTATTTTAAGCCTTTTGTTGTGTTATGGCTTTGTATGAATTTCACATTTTCTGAGATAATTTTTTTTCACACCTTTGTGTGAGAGTGAAAGTCAGTGAGAATTGTTGGTGTAACATTCTGAGTCATCACATCAATTAATATTACTCTCCAAAACTGGCTCAGACACTTGGAGGAGATAATATCTATTCTGTCTTTCTGTTTAACATTGATGTCACAACAACTGCACGGGTAAACATTCTGATTTTTGCAAATCTTGGGCGCCTTGTGGAAATTTCATATGTTTTTATGTTCATGACAACAAGTCAGGCTTGGGAGTGTACACTTGTGTCAGGTATTACAAGCAACTGGTCTATCTCCACATCATGAAAGTAGCCATCAATCTGTCGAACCAGGCCATACTTGACATTTTCCACTTGCTAGGGTCATCAACACTGAGGCACTCTGAATCATGATCAGGGAGGTGCATAAGTGCATCACATAGCTCGTGTTGTTGCAGATATACCCTCATTATGGGAGCACTAAGTACAGTTGTGCTCAACAGTTTACATACCCTGGCAGAATTTTAGATTTTTAGCCAGTTGTCAGAGAATATGAATAATAAAAAAACATTGTTTTTCACTCATGGTTAGTGTTTGGGTGAAACCATTTGTCAAGCAACTGTTTACTCTTTTTAAATCATAATGACAACAGAAACTACACAAATGACCCTGATCAAAAGTTGACATACATCTGTTCTTAATACCATGTGTTGCCCCCTTTTATCAATGACAGCTTGGAGTCTTTTGTGGATGAGGTTCTCTGATGGTGAAGCTGCCACTGAACATCTTGGACTTTATTTCCATCAGTCATGAAGAAATACAAACAGTATGACACTCTTTGGTTAATCTGCATATAGACACTTCTCAAAAACTGAGTTGACTGTGCCAGAAGGAGAAGAGTGAGGAAACCCACCAAGACACCCAGACAACCCAGGAGAAGTTATATGCTTATGTGGGTGTGATTGGAGAAATTGTGCACAGTGCATGTTTAGCATTTTGTATAGCCAGTTTTACAGCTTCATGATGAAGTGGTATAGAGGAGGATTTTCTTAAAAAGACCTGAAAGTTAAGCTACAAATTGAGATGCAAGCCTAGATTTGATCCGTTTTGGTGACAGAATATCCTTCTCCACTTTACTCCACTATGAAGCCAAGAGTGGTGATGCAAAATTTGCACTGTGCACAATTTCTCCAGTCACAGCTACATAAGCCTGTAACTTCTTCTGGTTTGTCTGGGTGTTTTGGTCAATTTATTATGCATTGTTTTCAAACCTTATTACACCACTTTTATGACCTGTAGATATTGTTTAACCCAGTTCTAACACCATAAACAGTTTGTCCACATGGATAAAAATGTATATTTAATTAGGAATTCATGTTTTCAGCTTCAGAGCCAAACTTTTCAGTGTTTTAGAAATGTCTCACAGTCAGAAGCCAGAGACTGTTCTGAACATTTTGATGTGCAACACATTAGGATTATACTAAAAGAAAGAATTATTGAAAGTGTGGTACAATCAAAACACACACTTTAGGCCTCAAAGGGTTATAGGTTGATGATATCACCTTTCAACATGATGCCTTCAACTCATTAATTCCTAATGCCCCCGTCACACATAGCAAGAACTGGACATTTTTATATGTGTCAGGTCATACTGGCCAGGCTTTGCGGTGCCAGATCTATCTCAAGGTTCCCTCGTATGCACTCAGATCATTTTGGATCCCGTTTTGACGCCAATTTTGACCAACTGTGTGGACTTCTGCAGATGGCTGCCAGAACGTTTTGGAACTGAAATCCGGCAGTTTTCGGATGTGCGCCGATTCATGAGTCTGATGCCAATCTGTATGATTTCGGATATGTGTGATGGGGGTATTAGTTCTAATCCTGAGGTTCTGGCGGACCTTTAGGATAAAAGTTCTTTAATTACTGGGTGTTATGTGAGCCTCATTCCTTGCTGTCTGCATGTGCTCAATACATTAATACCTTTTGCGTGCTCACTTTTAACTCAGGGTCACGACAGTGGATTTGCATTTTGATTTGGCACAACTTGCAATTCCTCATTACATGAAAAATGTGTATTGAGATCTTGAACCAAGAACCTTTTGCTTTGGCACTATTATGAGCAACCTACTTCACTGCACATGTACACTTCGCCATGGATACATGAATCTATTTGATTACTCTAAGAAGGAACCTGATTCATAAAGATACAAAATTTTGCTCCAGAAGCTTTTATGCAATTTGATGGGTATTTATTTTTCTGTATCTAAAATGGAAAATTTATTCATGGGCCAATATGTAGGGCTGTAAATAAAGTTATAGGCCCTGAAATTAAATTAAAAATCTACCATTTGGTCATTTAGAAGCCTTTAGAAATAATTTCATCAATTTAAGGAATGTTTTTGTAATTTCCACACAGTTTAAAGACCTTGGTGTATGGAAACTCTTGTCCCACTGAAACACCAATACAGTGAATAAAGACTAAATCCAGCTATTTATTACCTATTATTGCATAATAACTACATTTATGTATATGGAAACAAAGTAGACATTCCAGTGATAAATATGACTATGTGCAGTCGTGGAAGTTGAGGTTGAATATTTTATGCCAAAGTGTACATAATCTTATGTCTGCAACTGTACGTAGATAAATGTGCACATATATACAGCAGGTGTGTGTTTGCGCACCTCCTATATAGGGATGTGTATATGTATTGATGGATAAATGTGTCTGTATCCAGGAGCGACAGGTAGAGGGTGTTCGGGTGCCACCACATCAAAAAAAGTTCGAAAGGGAAATATACTACAACATAATCAATAAATAAGTCTGGTTTTCTTAGAGGCAGAGTGTGCAAGTGCCTGTCACTGTCAGTATGCATATATATGTGTTCCAACACTTCATTGTTTTCATTGAACTGAACTTCATTTTAGTTAGTGAGAGTAAAACCCACTTCCTGGTTGGGTCACCAGTTAAATGAAAACCTGCTGAAGGTGGAAACTTTTCACAATCATGTGACCTGAGGCCAGGGTCAGACTGGGAACAAATTTCGGCCCTGGCATTTTTTTCTCTGGACCAGCCCACTATTGGCCCGACGAATCCACCCCCAAACACGCACACCCACCCGTCCATACCGAACCCCCAATGAACAAATACTATACATCTTAACACCATGAACACACACCTAAACACACACTTTCACTGTCATTTCACCTTGATCATAGTACAAAACGCGTTCCCGGTGCCACGAGGGGGCATCCTGATAACATTAAAGGCAATTACATATTTTGACAAAATTACAAGTTTAAATGACTATATATGTGTGTGTATATATATACGAGGGCTGTCAATAAAGTTACGGTCCTTTTTATTTTTTTCAAAAACTATATGGATTTCATTCATATGTTTTACGTCAGACATGCTTGAACCCTCGTGCGCATGCGTGAGTTTTTCCACGCCTGTCGGTGACGTCATTCGCCTGTGAGCACGCCTTGTGGGAGGAGTCGTCCAGCCCCTCGTCGGAATTCCTTTGTCTGAGAAGTTGCTGAGAGACTGGCGCGTTGTTTGATCAAAATTTTTTCTAAACCTGTGAGACACATCGAAGTGGACACGGTTCGAAAAATTAAGCTGGTTTTCAGTGAAAATTTTAACGGCTGATGAGAGATTTTGAGGTGAGACTGTCGCTTTAAGGACTTTTCACGGTGCGAGACGTCGCTCAGCGCTCTCAGGCGCCGTCATCAGCCTGTTCAAGCTGAAAACCTCCACATTTCAGGCTCTATTGATCCAGGACGTCGTGAGAGACCAGAGAAGTTTCAGAAGAAGTCGGTTTCAGCATTTTATCCGGATATTCCACTGTTAAAGGAGATTTTTTTAATGAAAGACGTGCGGACGGGTCCGCGCGTCGGGACGCAGCCGCCGCGACGCTCCGCCACAGGAAAAACACCTCTGTTGAAAGCCTTAAGGACAAGTTGGAACATGTCCTGCCTGTTAAACAATTTCTCATATACTCACTCCACTGAAAGCCATCAAAAGCCGCCTGGATTTTACAAATGGTTATCAACACGGAGGTGTTTTTCCTGTGCCGCCGCACCGCGTCGGCTGCGTCCCGACGCGCGGATCCGTCCGCACGTCTTTCATTAAAAAATCTCCTTTAACAGTGGAATATCCGGATAAAATGCTGAAACCGACTTCTTCTGAAACTTCTCTGTTCTCTCACGACGTCCTGGATCAATAGAGCCTGAAATGTGGAGGTTTTCAGCTTGAACAGGCTGATGACGCTGCCTGAGAGCGCAGCGCGACGTCTCGCACCGTGAAAAGTCCTTAAAGCGACAGAATCACCTCAAAATCTCTCATCAGCCGTTAAAATTTTCACTGAAAACCAGCTTAATTTTTCGAACCGTGTCCACTTCGATGTGTCTCACAGGTTTAGAAAAAATTTTGATCAAACAACGCGCCAGTCTCTCAGCAACTTCTCAGACAAAGGAATTCCGACGAGGGGCTGGACGACTCCTCCCACAAGGAGTGCTCACAGGCGAATGACGTCACCGACAGGCGTGGAAAAACTCACGCATGCGCACGAGGGTTCAAGCATGTCTGACGTAAAAACATATGAATGAAATCCATATAGTTTTTGAAAAAAATAAAAAGGACTGTTACTTTATTGACAGCCCTCGTATATATATATATATATATATATATATATATATATATATATATATATATATATATATATATATATATAAAACATCATGAGGTTTATGTCACAGAAATCCTACTTTACAATCACACTGCAGTCCTTGTTCAATTATTTCCTTTTGCATTTCTAATAAACATTTGTATTTATTTAGTGTTTGTTTTTCTGGTTGAAATAAGATATAAATAATCTACCAGACTTCAAAAAATATACAAGTTTCCATGTTATTTTATTTGTCTAAAAATAAATGTCTGAACAATAAATTATCTAATCTGAAATAACAGGTGGTTTAAATACAGATGAAAGGTTTCTAAAGAACCATTTATTGATTTATTTACCTATTTTAATTACAAGTGTTCTAAACTTTTTAACAGTAATCAGAAATTTTGACGGTAACAACAACAAAAAAACATTTCCAATGATTTTTCTTCAAAAACTGCTCCATAAATGAGCAGTCCTGTCACACGTTAATGTTTTGTGCAGATCAGTGGTTTCTGCCACGAGTCTTCCGTGTTTTGGCCCGACGTGTCGTTCCTATTGGACAATGCCAAGGTACGTCACAGCTCAGAGTGTCGAAAGTTGGCGCACCTCATCTTGACAGAACACCGGCTCTGTGGTATGCAGGAGATCACTTGACCGAGCGTCTATATGTTCAAATAATAATAAAAAAAAAAATACTGTCATCATTCTTCACTCTTAGTCAGTCTCTTACAACAGTGCAGCGTAAATACACGGGCTTTCCAGGAGCGCACATCTCCTCCAGTGTGCACTTTTTTTTGGGGGGGGGGGTAGTGATGATAAACCCCTCGCCCCCTTAATATATATATATATTTTTTTTTTTTTCTGGCGCCGGGTCTGACAAACGGAAGCAAAAGCAGCACACAAGCAGAAAAAAGTTTTTGTGTCCTCCAAAGTATGGTGTGAGTGAGAGCGAGAGAGAGAGAGAGAGAGAGGGTAATGTGTAACCACTGCTAGGATTCACACAGCAGCAAATTAAGGAGCTGAAGTCCGTAGCTGTTACATTTAAAGATTAACAAAAGTAAAGCACAGTTAATTAGGATAAAGAAACAATTCCAACCTTGTAATCAGTAGGAGAGCGGAGAGAAGTCCAGGCGCTGAGGAGTCAGTCCAATCACAGGGGCGGAGCGGCCTCCTGCTCTTCCTGCAATCTGATTGGCCACCCTGTATGCTTCTCCAGTTGTCATTGGCTGTTGGTCATGTCAATTATTGTGCTGGATGTAAGTCTCCGTTGTGTGATCAAACGGAAACAAAACTGAAACCTAGAATAAGACTGCGCCGTGTATGAAACACTACAGAACTTTTATTTTGACACAAATTCAGGAAGTGGGTCTGCAGCTGCACCGATTAAATGCTGTAGCTTCACCGATCACGGACTTTCCTCGCAGCGGCGCGCGGTTCGAGAACACTGTATATTTCCATAATCTCTATAAATATGGGAGGGCCGGCCCACGCACGTCTAAACGTGCAGCGGCCCACCGGGCAAATGCCCAAAATCACAGATTATCAGTCCGAGTATGCCTGAGGCTGATGTTCAATTTGAGCATCAAACTTACCCCATGGACACTGTTGGGGGAGTGAGGCCTACTGACGATCACATGCACAGTGACCCCTGCTGGCCTCTTTTATATATACACAGCAGCACACACATACACACACCTGTATACTTGTACATGCACATATACACATATATGAGTATATATAGTTGCACATGTAAAATTGTATGCACATTGGCTAAAAACTTCAAAGTAACCACATCGCGCAGCCATGATGAAGAAAAAAAAATGCCGCAATGGTTTCCTGCACATGGAAACACAGTGCGAGCAGCAGTGCGATGTGTAACCACATATTCACACATCCCTGGGCTGTATATTGTCTTTTATTCCCAAAACCCTGTCGGATCACATTTGCTTTGTGATTAATCACTCTGATTCAGCAATCTTCCGAAGAAGCCTGTGCATTCAGGGCTTCTAATTCAATGATTCCAAGCCAAATCAATTTTCTGTTGGCATCAAGACATTTAAAAAATGACAATTAGAGAGGATTAACAAGACAAAACAAAGAGATTGTGTAATTAATGACACCTGCTCATCAGCCGTGGATGGAGTCATTTCAGTGCTCTTTGCATGGTAAGGACTGTGAGATAGAACGTCCCCAGTTATCAACGCTGTTGCCCTGTCAGCCTAACTACCCGTGCCACCACACCTGCAGCACTTGCGGCAGGCAGACAGGCATGCTGGGTTTCGTGCCACAATGATAAACACAAAGCTGATTGAGTTCACAACCCTGCTCTAGCAGCAGCTGCCGTGCTTCAAGAGGCCCTCACACACAGCCAAGTACCACAACCTAAAGAAAAAAAAAAATCAATTAATTGACCCACTCTGTGGACTGTAACAGTAAGAAGTTTCTGCTGTGTGCCTGATAGTAACGCACACCAGTTATTATTGTGCAATCTGTTTAATCTATTGACTATTTTTTGATTAAGCAATTAATCTAAAGATTATTTGATTTGATTAGTCTGTTGATTATTGCTGAGTTAGTTGATTATCCCTTGATTAATTTAGCAGTTTATTGATATTTTACCAATACCTTTAAGCCTTTATTTCAGATATTTTGTAAGAAAATGTATTTATTTTTTCAAAATCCCAACACACAAAGGATATTTATTCATCCAAAAATCACTTACATCAATTAAGGGTCACTTGTGGGAGGTGGTGTCTATCCCAGCAGTTATTGGGTGAGTGTTGGGGTGCACCCTGGACGGGCCACCAGTCTGTCACCAGGGCCACACAAAGAAAATTAAGTGCCAATAATTTAAAAGATAAAAGAAAATCACTCCTTTTGCCTGTCACTAAAAGACAAAAGTTAAAATACAAATACATTTCACAGGGCTGCAACTAACAATTATTTTCATTATGAAATAATAATCTGGGTAATCCATCAGTGTTTGGGCCATAAAATGTCAGAAACAGTGAAAAATTTGACAAGTAGCCCACAATGATGTGCTTAACGCAAAGATGTTGAATTTATTGTCCAGAAGAGTAAAGAAAACAGAAAATATCAGAAAATGTAGACATTAAAGAGAGAACACACAAAATAATTAACAAAATAGATGCCAGTTGATTTATCACTCATTAATAATCAATTAATTCTTGCAACTCTGACAGACAGTATCTCATGGAAACATAACAAATTCATGAGACCCTAGAGTTCATCTCAGCACTTTCCAGCTATTCATATAGGTCTCCACTCAAGTATTATTATTTTTTTTTTAATAGAACTGGCTTCTTAAAAATATCTGAATAATAATGTTATCTGCTGAACTGTTACACTGCAGAAATACTAATAGATGAGGAGACAGTTTTCAAAAGGGGCCTGGAAAATGGGTTTCATGCAACACCCACTACATATTTGGACTGTCAGCTCAGGCTGTTTGGGGGATGCCTCTGGAATATTTGTATCCCTGTTGTGTGGCTGAATTGTGGTACTGCGGAAAAAATATGGCCAGTTTTTCAGAAGGGTTACATGCTCAGGTGTAAAATCATGAATCTAAATTTTAGCAAACTTGTTTTGACCCATGGTGTTTAGCCTCCTTTTGTTGATGTAAGCTTGTTAAGATGCATTTTATGGGAGATAATTGATATTTACCCCCACATACAGCGTGCAAATTAAGTATTTAACACGTTATCATCTTTCTTAGTAAATATATTTTTAAAAGTGCTTTTGTCATGAAATTTTCACCAGATGTCAGTAACAACCCAAGTAATCCACACATATATAAAAAACAAAAACAAATAAGTACAGAAAGCTATGTGTAATAATTTGAAATGACACAGGAAAAAAGTATTGAACACACAAAGAAAGGGAGGCAAAAAAGGTATGGAAGAAGCACTTGTTGGGGCCTTAATCCGAAAGTGGAAAGAACGTAATTTCATTATAAACCGGCCAAGACAGGTAGTGATTGTATGATTTCTGGCAGAGAAGAATGAAAAGAATTAGCAAAAAAAAGTTGTCCAAGTGCCAAGGACCACATTGTGGAGAGCTTCGGAACGATGTGGAATCAGCAGATTAATTGTTTCAAAGAAACAGTAAGTAATGCCTTCACCCACCATGACACACACTCACACACAAGGCTCCACTGCTGAAGAAAAAGCATGTTGGAGCTCTTTTAAAGTTTGCTGCGCAACATTCACACAAGCCTGTGAAATACTGGGAGAATATAGGTCTGGTCAGATGAGACCCAAAATTGACACTCTTTGGATGCCATAAGACATCATAAATGGCACTGCACATCACCCCAAAAACACCAGACCAACAGTGAAGTCTGGAGATGGAACATCTCTGTGTGAGGCTGTTTTCTGCAGACGACACTGGAAAACTTCATATAATTAAAGGAAGGATGAATAGAAAATGTACCAAGACATTCTTGATAAAAATCTAACAGGATGATAAAGATGAAATGAGGATGGGCATTTCGCAAGACAATGATCCCAAACACACAAATACTGAATATGAAAATAAGCTGCTATAATGGCCAGCTAACACCTGACTTGAATCTAATGAAAGTCTATTAAAATATCTAAAGATCAGAGTTCATAGAAGAGGTCCACATAACCTTCAAGATTGAAGACTGTTTGTGTGGAAGAATGGACCAAAATCATAACTGAGTAATGCGTGTGACTAGTTCTCCACACAGGAAGCATCTTAAAGCTTCATTACCAACAAAGGCTTTTATACAAAGTATTAAATAAATTTCAGTAAGCATGTTCAATATCTTTTATTACATTTGTATGTATGGATGTTGGTAGGACCTTTAGAAATATATTCACTGAGAAAAATGGTGACGTGTTAGATACTTTTTCCTGCTGTATAGTGGCAGAGTTGATTTACACCCATGTAGTGGAACAGTGGTTCCCATCTTATGTGGCCACTCCTAGCACAAGGCAGAACTGTTGACGGGTGGTCAACACATTCAACATTGCGCCAGTGTAGCTAGTGCTAAGCTCAGATGTTGTATTATTGAGGAGGAGCTTGGCACATATGTAACAGGAGGACCACTGTATTTTACTAAAATAATCAGTCTTTTCTGGATCGCTTACAAACGGTCCAGAATGTGGCACCAAGGCTTCTTACAGGGTCCTCTAAGAGGTCTCATGTAACACTCATTCTGTCCTCTTTGCAATGGCTCCCCATTCACTTCAGACTGCATTTTAAAATATTGGTGATGATTTTTAGAGCTCTGCACGGTCAAATGCCTCTACATCAGTGAACTCTTGCACCCTAATGTAACAAGCAGGTCTCTGAGGTGCTCGGACCATAACCTGCCGTTTGTACGAAGGTCAAGGCTGAAGACCAAAGGAGGCTGTGCATTTGAGGTTGTGGCTCCTAAATTGTGGAATTCACTGCCACTTTATCTACGTTCTGTGGATTCTGTAGGAAGTTTTACGGAGAAGCTCAAAACCCACTTATACAGGCTTCCTTTTAACTAGAGTAATGTTACTGCTGTTTTCAATTTCTGTGCTTCTGTTTAGTTTTTTCACTGTAAAGCACTTGGTGATTTTATCCTGAAAGGTGCTACACCATACATCACATGAAAGCAAAACATCATTGTTTCATACACTAGCATAAACCTAGTCCAAGACTGGTTGGAATGCATTGAGAGGGAACATCAATTAGTATAGACTAGTGTTCTGCTTGAATGGCTGCCACCCAGGACCTAGGGTGTAGTGTAATGGATGCAGAAAACTATGGCAACAGAGCATGCTCCCAGACCTGACCTGGTACAATCTAATGCAAACTTGTTGATATCTGGTGCAAAATCATAATCAAGTGATGTGACCATTGACAGAACACAGCAGGGGGGCATAATGTTCTTATTCTGCTGTATAACTAAAATCTAACTGATTCATAGTAGAAAGGAGCCCGAGTACTGCCAAGCCTACTAATTACAAAATTACTTTTTGTAAAGCAACATTTAGATATAAATGGAACATCATGTTCCGATTAATGTCTTTTCTCAGAATTTTTGTACGCATCAACAAATTTTGAGTGAAGGCTCATTTGACAGATGGCAATGCAGAACAGATCGTCGGGTTCAACATCAACCAATGTGAGCAGAACATTTACACAATACAAGGTAATCATACAACTGTTCTTCACTGATGTGAGAGAAAATTAAATCTCTCAAAGTGATTCTGGTGGCATTATCAGGCAAAATCTAAATTTAACTGTAATGTTTTATAATATATTTATATATAGTGTTCAGAATAATAGTAGTGCTATGTGACTAAAAAGATTAATCCAGGTTTTGAGTATATTTCTTATTGTTACATGGGAAACAAGGTACCAGTAGATTCAGTAGATTCTCACAAATCCAACAAGACCAAGCATTCATGATATGCACACTCTTAAGGCTATGAAATTGGGCTATTAGTAAAAAAAAAAAGTAGAAAAGGGGGTTCACAATAATAGTAGCATCTGCTGTTGACGCTACAAACTCAAAACTATTATGTTCAAACTGCTTTTTTAGCAATCCTGTGAATCACTAAACTAGTATTTAGTTGTATAACCACAGTTTTTCATGATTTCTTCACATCTGCGATTCATTAATTTTGTTGGTTTGGAACCAAGATTTTGCTTATTTACTAGTGTGCTTGTGGTCATTGTCTTGTTGAAACACCCATTTCAAGGGCATGTCCTCTTCAGCATAAGGCAACATGACCTCTTCAAGTATTTTGACATATCCAAACTGATCCATGATACCTGGTATGTGATATATAGGCCCAACACCATACTAGGAGAAAATGCCTATCATGATGCTTGCACCACCATGCTTCACTGTCTTCAATGTGAACTGTGGCTTGAATTCAGAGTTTGAGGGTCATCTCACAAACTGTCTGTGGCCCTTGGACCCAAAAAGAACAATTTTAATCTCATCAGTCCACAAAATATTCCTCCATTTCTCTTTAGGCCAGTTGATGTGTTCTTTGGCAAATTATAACCTCTTCTGCACATGTTTTTTATTTAACAGAGGGACTTTGCAGGAGATTCTTGCAAATAAATTTGCTTCACACAGGCATCTTCTAATTGTCACAGCACTTACAGGTAACTCGACACTGTCTTTGATCATCCTGGAGCTGATCAATGGGTGAGCCTTTGGCATTCTGATTTTTCTTCTATCCATTTTCATGGTTGTTTTCCGTTTTCTTCCACGTGTCTCTGGTTTTTTTTGTCCATTTTAAAGCATTGGAGATCATTGTAGATGAACAGCCTATAATTTTTTGCACCTGTGTATAAGGTTTCCCCTCTCCAATCAACTTTTTAATCAAACTACGGTGTTCTTCTGAACAATGTCTTGAACGTCCCATTTTCCTCAGGCTTTCAAAGAGAAAAGCATGTTCAACAGGTGCTGGCTTCATCCTTAAACAGGGGACACCTGATTCACACCTGTTTGTTCCACAAATTGACGAACTCACTGATGAATGCCACGCTACTATTATTGTGAACACCCACATTTTCTACTTTTTTTACTAATAGCCCAATTTCATAGCCTTAAGAGTGTGAATATCATGAATGCTTTTTCTTGTTGGATTTGTGAGAATCTACTGAATCTACTGGTACCTTGTTTTCCATGTAACAATAAGAAATATACTCAAAACATGGATTAATCTTTTAGTCACATAGCACTACTATTATTCTGAACATACTGTATATATATATATATATATATATATATACATACATACATCCATTTTCTTCCACTTTATCTGGAGTCGGGTCGCGGGGGGCAGCAGCCAAGCAAAGCCGCCCAGAGCTCCCGATCCACACACCACCTCCCCAGCTTTTTTGGCAGGTTGGTGTACTGCAGCCATTGAGCATTACTGCTAAGGTGGGAATTGTTCGGTATAGCTCATTTGCAGTGTTTTTGCTCAAAAAAACATCTGATAGAAAAGAAATGAATGTTTTTTTCTTTACATTGGTGTTCATTAATGTTCTGATGCTCATCTGGGGCCAGATTGCAGTGACAGACAACCAAGCATCTCACTCCACACTTCCCTATCCTGGCCAAGTCCTCTAGCTCTTCCTGGGGGATCCCATGCAATTTTCGGGACAACTGAGAAATATAATCCCTCCAGCATGTCCTTAGTCTTCCTGGGACTTACTGCTCGGTGGACGTCCGTTGAAAGCATTCCTAGAAAAAAAAGCCAGGGGTCATCCTGACCAGACACCTGAACCACCTCAGCTGGCTTTTTTTTTTTTTGTTGCAAAAAGCAGCAGCTCTACTTAGTATCCCACCCGGATATTTGAGCGCCTCAACTTCTCATTGAGTGTACGCCCAGATACCTGATGGAGGAATCTCATTCTCTTGTTCTTTCCTTGTTTTTTCTATCATTACCTAAAGTTCACAACCACAAGTGAGGATAGGAGCATAAATCGACTCGAAAATTGAGTGTTGTCTTCTGGCTCAGGTCTTTCTTCACTATGACCGTCTGGTACACGGTCTGCAGGACTACAGATGCAGCCCCAATCTGTCTGTTGATTTCTCGCTCCATCTTACCCACACTTATGAACATGACCCAGATATATTTGAACTCCTTCATTTGGGGGGAATAACTCTTTTACTCTTTTGCCTACTGTTTACAGTAACTGTGTATGGTGTTTATGTTAAACACTATAAAAATCATCATTCTACAAGTACTACATGTTAGCACATGTACAGTCCATGCACTGAGAGCAGCATTTATTATACGGTCAAAATAGTGTAGTTCATTATTGTTTGTCTGACTTTTAAAGGATAATGCAAAAGGCAGAGAAAGACTTTTCTGAAACTTGGTGAAGGGTGTAGTATGGACCAAGTTGGGGTGGGGGGAGCATGAGCTTTTGGAATGGAGTGGACAAATGCAATAATTTATTCTTTTGTTAAAAGTGTTGTTGGATTGAGTAATTAATAACATATCAAAATCATTTCTCCAGTGGCAAAAACCACTTAATCCCTCAGTCTCGGGTAAATTTGGGGTTCTGATAGACCGATAAGTACAGGTTATTTAACTGAAAAACATACAATGAGTGGACAACCACTGAATGTGTAGCGACGGATGTGATTGGATGGAGAACTGATAATGAATGGATAAAATGAATGTCTACCCGACGTCCACTGCCAACCTAATGGACAAAGCTCACAACAAAAGTATAAGCACAGGTCACGTGATGGACATGGAGCAGCCTATGAATACAATGGACATTTCGACTTTCTCTTTCAACATGCCACCAAAGAAGGGAGGGAAGCAGAAAGCCCCAGCCACCCATGGGAGGAGTGCTGTCCCTCCTCTGTCTCCGCCTCTGAGTACCAATGAGAGTGACTAGGAACCAGGCAGCAAATGAGTCGGAACAGCATGACAAGCCCGGGAAGTCACCCAGGGACACTTGAGTTTTAAACACTGTGTCCAGTGTTCAGTAGGCAAAAGTATGTAAGTTTTAATAACAGGTTTTCATAAATTTCTGTAGTTTCCTCAGTGATGTGAAGGCTCATTCACTGCTGATTAAAAGGATGCTTTAACAGCAGCCTAACTGCTAGATGTCTAAAAGGATTTGAGTAAAAACATAGGTCTGGTTTCTTATTGGTAAATGTTAACTGGGGTCACTAGAACGCCAAAGCCACAATTTTTTTTTCCTCCTCCTAGCACATAGTATGATTGTCTGATAAATCCCATTTTGCATAAATTACTGGGGTGGAACAGGCTTTATATTGGCAGGTTGTGTGAAATAATCATCTGAAATCCTTATAATGTTGCCGATTTGGAATGCTCTGTATACAAAATAAGTGCATCCACGTCTTGCATGTTTTACTTCCTGTAAAGTGATCGGGAATTACCTCAGGTTATATTAATATTTTCTGAGAGCATGGTGGCCAAGTGGTTAGTGCACATGCTTACAAAACAGAAGGTTCCTGCTTCAAGAGCAGCAATGCCCACGCTTCATGTAATGTGGAGTTGTCTCATGAAAAGCATCCGGAATTAAACTTGTCTCATATCAACACGTAGCTCCGGATATACTGTAGTGACTCGGAATGAAAAGGGAGAAGCCAGAAGCACCCTCATATATTAATATTAGTGAACACACAAGCATCTGTGTTAAGAGTGTCCGCTGTTTATGTCCTGTCATACAACTAGAAGCATGTAAAAGATGCATTGATAAATACACTTTACATATTTGGCTAATCATTCTCTTCATGTGGCGCACTTTCCAAATTTCAGGAGAGGTGCTGATCGCTCCCCTTTTTTTCTTTTCACTTTCTCCTCGGTGTCAGTGTTTTTCTGTCCAACCTCTTTGTGTCAGCTGCTGACATCCACATCTCTGAGACACATTTTGAACAGGACAAGCTCTGACTAATTTTCAGCCTTTTTTTTTAGGGGTAACTCTGGTGTGCAAACGTCTTCTGGCCACATCCACATTTTGCCGTGAACCTGTGGCAGGGTGGCTGTAACCCCCGGTGTGACTGGTCCTTTGCACCAGCATGGACATGTTGGACTAAAATGAGTTGTGTTTAGGACACATGCTGGTGTTGCTGCTTGGACCAGCAAAAATTACATGTAAAATCGTTTGCTGTGTATTCTTATGCAAAGACCATAACACTCAGACCTGCCTTACATAAGTGGGCTCATAATGCATGTACACCTTGTTTGCCTGCACATATCATCAGCAGTTAACTGCAGGAGTGCATTAGTGTTATATAATCTTATCATGGCCACAGCTGATGTGGTGGAAGCAGGAAAAATAGGGACACATAATGACTTTGTGACTTTGTCCAAGGCCAAATTATGGTGACCACAACCATTCAAAAGTGGTCCAAGGAAGGAAAATTGGTGAACCAACAACATGGCCGTGTATCCAATCTAACAATATATCTGCTGCTGATGTCTCAGTGCCAGATACCATGGCACACCTTCATACATCAAATGGAGTCCAAACTTCAAAGGGTCAGAGTTGTTGTGGTGTTCGGGCTTGAGTGGATAGACTGGCTGTTCTCCTGAGTACTGGGGATTCCCAGTAGCTGCATGCTCTTGTGTTTTCCTGATTTTTAAAGTATTTTTGTACTTGCTTTGCAGAGTTTGCATTTCTTATTGAAGACATAATATGAAACTAAGTACAAATTCTTGGGAAAAAGAGGAAAAACATCAGAACAGCTAAAAAGTATGGAACCCGGGAGAGGTCACTTAAAGTGATATTTTTTTTCTGGCCATGATAATTTGTGCGCACGTTTTCCTTTAATAAGCCCTCGAATTATAATAAAACGTGCGCACGTTTTCCTTTCGTTCAAAATGAACTTCATAATATGACCTAAATTGTCATCCTCACAATGGGGAGACACTTTGCCCTCAGCATCCTTTTTAATGTGCTTAAACTCCAGATGATGTCATGCTGGGTAGCTGGAGTTCTTTGTATGTCCTTGTGCACAATATCACCATTTCCCTCAAATATGTTCACAAACCAGTCTAAATCTGTGATAGTGAGCACTTCTCCTTTGCTGAGATAATCCATCCCACCTCACAGGTGTGCCATATCAAGATGCTGATTAGACACCATGATTAGTGCACAGGTGTGCCTTAGACTGCCCACAATAAAAGGCACTCTGAAAGGTGAAGTTTATCACACAGCACAATGCCACAGATGTCGCAAGATTTGAGGGAGCGTGCAATTGGCATGCTGACAGCAGGAATGTCAACCAGAGCTGTTGCTCGTGTATTGAATGTTCATTTCTCTACCATAAGCCGTCTCCAAAGGTGTTTCACAGAATTTGGCAGTACATCCAACCAGCCTCACAACTGCAGACCACGTGTAACCACACCAGCCCAGGACCTCCACATCCAGCATGTTCACCTCCAAGATCGTCTGAGACCAGCCACTCAGACAGCTGCTGAAACAATCGGTTTGCATAACCAAAGAATGCATGCTCGTCGTCCTCATCGGGGTCTCGACCTGACTCCAGTTCGTCGTCGTAACCGACTTGAGTGGGCAAATGCTCACATTCGCTGGCATTTGGCACATTGGAGAGGTGTTCTCTTCACGGATGAATCCCGGTTCACACTGTTCAGGGCAGATGGCAGACAGCGTGTGTGGCATCGTGTGGGTGAGCGGTTTTCTGATGTCAATGTTGTGGATCGAGTGGCCCATGGTAAAATGTCCCATATAATAAATAAAAGTATTCACAAAACTTTCTAATTTTAATTTCTCGCACTACAGTTAAATCATTATAGAAAAATGTCAGCTACCTACTTTATAAACACTACCCAATCGAGAACCAATAGCTCCCCAGAGGCAACGTCCTATTCAAATTTTATAATCCTTATTGAATGAGTTTTATTTGTACAAAGCTAAAAAAGTAAGTACTTTCAAGTTCAGGTCAGGTTTTTTTTTTTTTTTTAAGAGATTACAAAGTGAGATGGAAAAAAATAGATGGGAAATAACATTTTTTTTTTTTTTATTTATCATTTTGTGCCCAAAACATTTTGTAAAACCAAAAGAGGGTCAGCTTTACAACCTGTTTTGTTTTGTAATTGATAAGCAAATACAGTTCAATATAATAGCATATTGACTCATGTTATGTTTGTATAGAGTGGGTTATCAACAGTAGTTGGCAGAGCGTTGGCCAAAGGATGAATGGAATCTTCCTGTCACAAAATAATACAAAGTAAATTTTTATTCAGGCCTACATTATGAACTGACCATAGATTACATAGATTTATGTGCATCAAATAGCTCACAATGCTCTAAAATAACTGCTGTAAATTCAGTATATTTAATAAAAAATACATTTGTCTGTAACTGGTGAAAATTTTACTTGTCAACTAACTGTCAAGTAAAATAATAATAAAAAATATTTAAAATGCACTTTAAATGAAGAAAAATCAACAAAGCCCTGAGCATAGACAGCTCCAAAACAAGATTAATGAAACATCAATATAACATAGTAACTTCAGAATTAAAACCACTGCAAAAACATTGAAAATGTACTAAATGCAAAACCATAAAACTAATGACAGACAAAACAAAATTAACAGCATTTAAAACTAGTGTTAAAAGAGTGAGTGGAAGTTGCGTTTCTCATCCCAACAGTCAGGCAATTCCACAAGGTAGGAGCCTGCCAGGAAAAAGATCTAATAGCAGTGCAGCTAACATTTGTGATAAACCCATACATTTACGAGGTCTGTCAATAAAGCAACGGTCCTTTTTCTTTTTTTCAAAAACTATATGGATTTCATTCATATGTTTTTACGTCAGACATGCTTGAACCCTCGTGCGCATGCGTGAGTTTTTCCACGCCTGTCGGTGACGTCATTCGCCTGTGAGCACTCCTTGTGGGAGGAGTCGTCCAGCCCCTCGTCGGAATTCCCTTTGTCTGAGAAGTTGCTGAGAGGACTGGCGCGTTGTTTGATCAAAATTTTTTCTAAACCTGTGAGACACATCGAAGTGGACACGGTTCGAAAAATTAAGCTGGTTTTCAGTGAAAATTTTAACGGCTGATGAGAGATTTTGAGGTGATTCTGTCGCTTTAAGGACTTCCCACGGTGCGAGACGTCACTCAGCGCTCCCAGGCACCGTCGTCAGCCTGTTTCAAACTGAAAACCTCCACATTTCAGGCTCTATTGATCCAGGACGTCGTGAGAGAACAGAGAAGTTTCAGAAGAAGTCGGTTTCAGCATTTTATCCGGATATTCCACTGTTAAAAGAGATTTTTTTAATGAAAGACGTGCGGACTGGTCCGCGCGTCGGGACGCAGCCGACGCGGTGCGGCGGCACAGGAAAAACACCTCCGTGTTGATAACCATTTGTAAAATCCAGGCGGCTTTTGATGGCTTTCAGTGGAGTGAGTATATGAGAAATTGTTTAACAGCAGGACATGTTCCAACTTGTCCTTAAGGCTTTCAACAGAGGTGTTTTTCCTGTGGCGGAGCGTCGCGTCGAGCCGACGCGCGGACCCGTCCGCACATCTTTCATTAAAAAAATCTCCTTTAACAGTGGAATATCCGGATAAAATGCTGAAACCGACTTCTTCTGAAACTTCTCTGTTCTCTCACGACGTCCTGGATGAATAGAGCCTGAAATGTGGAGGTTTTCAGCTTGAACAGGCTGACGACGGCGCCTGAGAGCGCTGAGCGACGTCTCGCACCGTGGGAACTCCTTAAAGCGACAGAATCACCTCAAAATCTCTCATCAGCCGTTAAAATTTTCACTGAAAACCAGCTTAATTTTTCGAACCGTGTCCACTTCGATGTGTCTCACAGGTTTAGAAAAAAGTTTGATCAAACAACGCGCCAGTCTCTCAGCAACTTCTCAGACAAAGGAATTCCGACGAGGGGCTGGACGACTCCTCCCACAAGGAGTGCTCACAGGCGAATGACGTCACCGACAGGCGTGGAAAAACTCACGCATGCGCACGAGGGTTCAAGCATGTCTGACGTAAAAACATATGAATGAAATCCATATAGTTTTTGAAAAAAATAAAAGGACCGTTACTTTATTGACAGCCCTCGTATAGCCAAAGGCATTCCAAAAAAAAAAAAAACCATAATGGGATATCAGGACATCATAAATTTTCAGTATGGCAGCCACAATGAAAAATGGCCCGCTGACTTCTTTTTAACCCTTGGAACACAGATCGAGTCCACATTCAGTGACCTCAGGGCACGAGGAGGGACATAAGGCTTAACAAGCTGAGCAAGATAGTTGGGTGCATAACCATTTAGAGCCTGTTAGCAACAAAATCTTAAAATCTCCACTATGAGTCACAGGGAAGCAGTGAAGTGAAGCGAGAACAGTCGCAACGTGATTGAACCTTCTGGTTTTCATTAGGAGCATTGAGCAGCCATATTCTGTAGCATCTGTAGACATCTCATCTTCTTGTGTGGCAATCCAGAAAATAAAAACATTTCAGTAGTAAATTCTGGATGATACAAATCAAAGTTTCCACTTCTGCCATAGACAGAATAGGCCTATTTATTGCAATATTACACAAATTAAAATGGTGCATCCTAACGACCTCCTAATGTGCAAATCAAAAGACGATGGTTCAAAAGTCATAACGAGGTTTTTAACTTTTTCACTTTGGTGAATCACACAGTCACCAAGTGACCATGTTAACTGGCCTGAAAGATGTCAATGCTTGGACAAGCTTGTGTCAAGCTTTTTGTTGTTGTTGACTTGTTTTCCTTTTACAAAAGTAAAAGGAAAACAAGTCTAACGCATCATCGGCTGTGTGCAGAAATCCACACATGATAAAACTGAGAGAAGTGCCACACACATTTCACAGTAATAGAAGCTCAAAATTGAGATTGTGTAAAGCTTAAATGAACTGTGTGACACAACCAGAAAGTGCATGTGTAGAATTGATCTTGTTCTCGACAAAACAATTGCCTTCCTTCCATCCAATTTGTTCACTTTTATTTGGCTGGTTTCCCTCCCAGAAGAAATTGAGGAGAACAGCTACAAAGACAAGTGCACTGGAGCTACAATGGGATCACAAATCTCTGCATTTAAATGCTTTAAGAACTAAGGCCACAGTCACTGGGACCCGAGTCTTTCAGGAATGTGACCACCAAGGTCAGCAGTGGAATTCAACTTGTAGTTGGGTGTGGGGCAGAGAGCACTGACGCTGGCTCTGTTGGTGAATGAGAGACACAGGCAGGAGGTGGTAATAGACTGAGAGTTTCCTCAGGATGAGCTCTCAGAACAGGCTGGCCTGAGGATTTGACAGGTAATCAGTGAATGTCATCAGAGAGCAGAAACTACAGGTGCAGGTGATGGGCCGCGCGCCTGTTTCTGATACGTGTCAGAATGGAACAACGGCAGCGATAAATCATCACAAAAGTGACATGATCCTTCATCAATGCGTCTGTCTACATCAGTCTGTGTGTTTGTAGTCTTTCTATTGTCTATCATTTGTCTGTTAGACATCTACCGCATGTGACGTCCTCACAAATACAAACAAAACCATGATCTTTATGACATTTAGCATAACAACACAATGGTTTGCTATAAAGATAAATAAATAAATATGTTTGTGGTAATAGACTGATAAAAAAAAATCAGATATAAATAATTAAATAATACGAGGTCTATTAGAAAAGTATCCGACCTTATTATTTGTTTCAAAAACCATATGGATTTGAATCACGTGTGATTGCGTCAGACAAGCTTGAACCCTCATGTGCATGCGTGAGTTTTTCCACGCCTGTCGGTTGCGTCATTCGCCTGTGAGCAGGCTTTGAGTGAAGAGTGGTCCACCCCCTCGGCGGATTTTCATTGTCAGGAAATGGCGGAATGATTTGGGCTTTTTTTTCCATCAGAATTTTTTTCAGAAACTGTTAGAGACTGGCAGCTGGAAACCATTTGAAAAATTTATCTGGCTTTCGGTGAAAATTTTACAGGCTTCACCCGTTACTACAGCTTTAAGGATGGCTTTAAGGACTCTCGGCACGCCGCGCTCCGTGCCGCCGCGCTCCGTGCCACCATCGAGAGCCACAAACCACCGGATCATTTCTAAACGGATGGCTCTGTGGAGCCGGGGCTGACCATTTTTCGGCAGATTTCACTTTTAACAAGAGATTTTGTCATGGAAAGCCGAGCGGAGGCTTCGCGCGTCACGATGGATTCGATAATGGAATGAAACAAAACCACCTCCGTTTTGGTCTCACAGGACGGCTTTGAGATGGCGTTCAGACAGTTGTCGAGTGATTATCCGAGAAATTGTGGATGTGCCTGGACATGCCAGAACATGTCCCGTGATGAATATATATATATATATATATATATATATATACATATATATATATACATACAACCCCAATTCCAGTGAAGTTGGGACATTGTGTAAAATGTAAATTTTATTACAATGAAGATATTTAATGTTCAAACTGATAAACTTCATTGTTTTTGTGCAAATATTTGCTCATTTTGAAATGGATGTCTGCAACAAGTTTAAAAAATGCTGGGACAGTGGTATGTTTACCACGGTGTTACATCACCTTTCCTTCTAACAACACTCAATAAGCATTTGAGAACTGAAGACACTAATTGTTGAAGCTTCGTAGGTGGAATTCTTTCCCATTCTTGCTTGATGTACGACTTCAGCTGTTGAACAGTCCGGGGTCCCTGTTGTCATTTCAATGGGTGACAGGTCTGGACTGCAGGCAGGCCAGTCTAGTACCCGCACTCTTTTACTATGAAGGCACACTCTTGTAACACTTGCAGAATGTGGCTTGGCATTGTCTTGCTGAAATGAGCAAGAATGTCCCTGAAAGAGACATTGCTTGGATGGCAGCATGTGCTCCAAAACTTGGATGTACCCTTCAGCACTGATGGTGCAATCACAGATGTGTAAGTTGCCCATACCATGGGCACTAACACAACCCAATACCATCACGGTTGCTGGCTTTTGAACTTTGCACTGGTAACAATCTGGATGATCTTTTCCTCTTTTGTCCAGAGGACACGATGTACATGATTTCCAAAAACAATTTGAAACATGGACTCATCAGACCACAGCACACTTTTCCACTTTGTGTCTGTCCATTTCAAATGAGCTCGGGCCCAGAGAAGGCGGCGGCATTTCTAAATGTTGTTGATGTATGGCTTTTGTTTTGCCTGGTAGAGTTTTAACTTACACTTGTAGATGTAGCGACAAACTGTGTTAACTGACAGTGGTGGTTTTCTGAAGTGTTCCTGAGCCCATGCAGTGAAATCCTTTACACAATGATGTCAGTTTTTAATGCAGTGGTACCTGAGGATCAAAGGTCACGGGCATTCAATGTTGGTTTTCAGCCTTGCTGCTTATGTGTAGAACGTTCTCCAGATTCTCTGACTCTCCTGATTATATTATGGACTGTAGATGATGGAATCCCTAAATTCCTTGCAACTGAAGGTTGAGAAGCATTGTTCTTAAACTGTTGGACTATATTTTCACGTAGTTGTTCACAAACTGGTGATCCTTGCCCCATCTTTGCTTGTGAACAGCTGAGACTTTTGGGGATGTTCCTTTTATACCTAATCATGACACTCACCCATTTCCAATTAGGTGTCCTTTCAGCATTCATGAACTTTCCCATTCTTTTGTTGCCCCATCCCAACTTTTTTGAAATGTGCTGCAGGCATCCATTTCAAAATGAGCAAATATTTGCACAAAAACAATAAAGTTTATCAGTTTGAACATTAAATATCTTGTCTTTGTGGTGTATTCAATTGAATATAGGTTGAAGAGGATTTGCAAATCATTGTATTCTGTTTTCATTTACATTTTACACAACGTCCCAACTTCACTGGAATTGGGGTTGTGTGTGTGTATATATATATATATATATATATATATATATATATATATATATATATATATATATATATATATATATATATATATATATATATATATTAAATGCCACAATGCCAGACAGCAATCAACACCATCATGAAAGAAACACTGTAGAGAATGTCATGTCAGACTTTGTTCTGCTGTTGTGTCTAATGTTTACACTTTGTACTTTATATTAAGACTTCTCCATTTCTCTTTGCCTGCTTTAGATCCTCACTGACTCCTGCACCAGCTACAGCAGCAACGTCAGTGTGCAAACAGTTGACAGAGCCACAGCCACAGAGTTTATACCCCCTCAGTGCTGCTGGAGGTGGGACACAGTTCCAGCCCTCCACACATTGATTCACATAAGATTAAGCCACTCCATGATGCTTCAGGTGGGAGGGCCAGACCAGCTGATTTACCACACCTGTCAGACTTAGTCTTTGGAGGACTCCTTTGCTCTGCTCTTGATTTCTGCAGAACTTGTAAAAAGCATCTCCCCGCTGCACCAACCACCTCACCCAAAGGAATGACTTGCAGCCATATTGTTCAGGTAGAGTGTTTGTTAAAGTATGCACATTTATCACAATTACTTATGTTGTTTTCTGTCACAGCAAATGAACTAACTTTTTTTTTTCTAAAGTTGTATTTGGGTTGGTGTATAACAGCAATGTTTTTGTCCCCTGTACTGAAACAAAGATTCCATTTAGATGAGATCCATATCAAAGTATGAAGCCAATCAAGTAAAGGCAGTAAAATCTTTGTTATGGCATTTGTTTTTTACATTTGGCAATTGCCAATTCAATTTATTTCAATTATATTGCGTCAAATCACAACAAAGTTGCCTCAAGGTGCTTCACACAAGTAAGGTCTAACCTTACCAACTCCTAGAGCAAGCACGCAGGTGAGAGTGGTAAGGAAAAACTCCCTCTGATGATTTGAGGGAGAAACCTCAAGCAGACCAGAGTTAAAGGGGTGACCCTTTGCATGGGTCATGCTACCGACACTTGACAATAAAA
Source organism: Thalassophryne amazonica (assembly GCF_902500255.1). Taxonomy (NCBI): domain Eukaryota; kingdom Metazoa; phylum Chordata; class Actinopteri; order Batrachoidiformes; family Batrachoididae; genus Thalassophryne; species Thalassophryne amazonica. Next base: position 92,009,947 of record NC_047116.1, on the reverse strand, counting down.
ATATATATATGAAATTTTGGGAGTCCATGTTGTTGTCCAGGATGGGAGGCTGGCTTGGGATGGAAGGGGAAGGGGAAAGTGTGTGTGTGTGTGTGTGGGGGGGGGGCTCCAATGATCTCGTCTATTTCATGATCATTACAGAAGAAGACACCCACTCCCACTTCTGGATGGAGCCGCACCTCAGACAGAGAAAAAAAAAACACAGTCAGGTGGCAGAAAGACAACAAACAAGTTATAATTTGGAGCATTAAGAAACAAGAAAAGCAGAAGAAATACTAAGGCGATCGCCAGACACATGCCCTAAGCTTCACTAACAGACCCAGACTTTAAAAAAAATTGAGGCTGCAACCTGCTCTGTTTACTAATAAAATGAATCTAAAAGGGTAGGAAGCATAGTACCATACTTCACCAGTAAAATGAGTGTCTTAAGTCTGTACTTGAAAGTCTTTACAGAATCTGACTGTTTTATTGATGCAGGGAGATTATTCCACAGAACAGGTGCATGATAAGAGAAAGATCTGTGACCTGCAAAAGGGCCATTGTAATAGGAATGATTTTCTGAAAACTTGTTAAAATTGTTGGGTGTAGCCATTGAAGACTTACTTACATACCACCTCCATTGGGAGGACAGTACTTCATAAAACAAAACAGTTGTATGTGCATGCCCTCTGTCATTTCTCAGTGTTTGATATCAACCCAGTGCTCCACCATCTGCTCCATTATTTTTCTGTGGTTCAATACCATCACCTGACCACAGTGGGACCTTCAACCAAACAGCTTGCTCTGTCGTGCAGCAGAGCCAGCACACTGTTGAGAGCTGGTGTACTGCACACCAGCACACTGCAGTATCGCAGCCATAATTAAATTTTCTATAATCGTCTGCTCTGAACTGCCCAGTGGCTACACAGAGACCACAGATATAAAAAAAAGCCCTAGATGAGGAAAGTGTCTTGATGTCATTGTATCATAAGCAAAATCATCACTGAGCTTCTCTTACTAGTGTCAACTGAAACATTTGTGTGTAGTTCAGAAAAGGATGAACACACACATGTACAGATGGAGTAGGATGTTACAAAACATAGCCCAAAGGTTCATGGGGTGGGAAAATGAGAATTATGTATTAAGTTTGGACTAACTCTTACAGAGGTTATATAGACGTTATTCAATCATCATAATGTACAGAGTCTACACCGCCTGAAGTGGCTATGTTAATATGTATACTCGTATGTCACAAACATGAGTGAAGCTCTTCAGCATCTCACCATATCATTTAGGTCCTTCAGACTTTTTTTCAGTAAATGCTTCTGGAGAACATTCACATCGCTAAAAAAAAACTTCTGCTTCTGCAGGGCTTCGCCCCCCCCCCAGACCCCTCTAATTACAGCCCTCTTCACCCCCTGCCACTACAATCATTTTTTTTATCTAGATGTAAATTCATATTCAAACCTTTCAGCTAGTTGACAGTGGGGCTGCACAATACGGCCAAATTAGCTGAACCTTCAGGTTTTCTTTTTAAGAAAAGCCTCCTATACACCACTCCATCAGGAAGCTGTTTTTTTTTTTATTATTTTTTTTATTACATTTATACCAAGTTTTAGAGATTTGATATCAGTTTGAGTTTAAGAAAGATAATTTTAGCCTTTTTTTTGTATTTGAAATGGCATCAACCAATTAAAGTGTGTGAAATACCAAGTGTTCCAAGACTTTTAAGGGCAGTTCAGAAACACTCGGGCAGCATCTTACATCTCATATAAGCAAACAAAGCATGAATCAGCTGCCGCCTGCTTATGTTATTAATCTAAAATCACTGGAGAAACACACACACACACACACATATATGTTGACCCAAATTAAAGGAGAAATGCTGCTTTTAACAACCTGGACCTCATTTCTGCCATAAAACAGCCATTTCCTCACCGGTATAACTAGGAGTCTGTGGTTCAGATGTCATGCTCATCTTCAAATCTGGCTCAAACATTTTTCTTCTTCTACTAAGGTGGATTAGAACTTTTTTTGGAACACAGCGCCAACTACTGTACAGGAAGGACCTAGCAGTCAATATGTGTCACTTGATTTCAAAATGTCTCATTTCAACCAGACGTGCGGTGCTGTGACATGTCAAACATGGGCACCTGGGGTGTCCAATCAGATTTCAGGGGAGTCCACTGCAACCCAGCTACACCCATGCCAGGAAATGTTCAACATTTGACATTTCCTGTGTCACTGTGAACTCAGAATTTCGCACCTCCTGTTTCAGTCTCAACTTGCCACTGAATTCCCACGAGATCCCACAAAATCTCATTTATTGTCAAACCAGGAAGTGCTCAACATTTCACTTTTTTAAATTATTTAATGAGATAAACAAAATGTTACACAGAAACCTTACTGAGGATTAAATGCAACAGCAAAAAGAACATACCAAAGAACAGGTTAATAAAAAACAGATCAAAATTAGGGGGAATTATTTAAAAAAATACTTTCCAATGTTAAACACATTTGATATTTCCTGTTTCACTGTGGACTCAAAATTTGGCACTTCCTGTTTGTGACTCAGTGTACCATGAGTGAGGTTTGGCCCCACTGTGTGGTGCTTTGCTCATATAAAAATCCTGACTGGTAGATGGCCAAATACTTCATAGCGTGAGGAAACATGGTGTGTGATTATGTATTCCAATTTTGGAATAATCTGGATAAGGCATTCATTGAATCAAAAATGTGACTGTTGGATAAACGGACACATGCATGCATGTTTAGATGGACTGTGATTCTATACTGTAGCACAAAGGAAATGGCAGACCTCAGACATTTTCAAAGGACAAGAATCTGCTCTTCTATGCCATGCATTTCTGGCATTTATTGCTATTCTTATTATTACCTACAAAACATTAAGGATTTTAAAGCTGGCCCCTTCTCAGTTTTACAAACTATTTTGAGCATGAAATTTTAAATCTTAATTTTAATTGCTGTTGGTGCTCTATTGTTTTTGCCATCTCACTTTGTAATGTTTTCATAAGAACTGAGATAAAGCATTGAAGTAATATGTGGATACACACTAAACCCTAGATATTCATAGATACTACCACCATAAAAAAGCCTGGATTTCTCTCACAAATTCACTTAAATTTTCCAGAGAACTTAAAGTGTAAACAAAATCCCAGGCTTTGGAACAGCCTAGGAAGCATGTGCTGTGTAAAATGCATTGAGCGAATTGATAGATAAATGAGTTCACCCCCTCAAGTTCATATCTCAAACAATAAATTTAAAAAAATAAGTGCTGTCATCTTGTAAGTATCCAAATTGCAATACAGACAAACTGGCTAAATGCTTGTGAACTGTGATGCACCAAATCAACACAAAAAGCAAGTTTTTTTTTGCTAATCAAATATACTATATATCTGGTCATGACTGGACTTGCTGCAGGAAAACATCTTATCTCACGCATTATGACAAAAATTACTCGTTATCAAAATTCACCCTCTTGTCCACATCATGACATCTGGGTAACTGATCAAGTTAGGGATTGCCTGTTGTGGTGAATTACTGTGGGGAGCATATGTGCCCCAAGGCTACTATGGTAGCCATGAAGGTCCAACAGAAACACTGAACATGAGACAGCTAATGGGGCTCTGATGAAACAAGAAGTCTTCAATGGCAGATCAGGTGGAGGATGTGATGGTTTATAATCCATTGGCTGTGAAAGGAGATGAAGGCTGCAGCAGGTCCTCAGACCCTGATCGTCTGCCATTTTACAGCCATCAGAGGAGGCTAAGGGCCCTTCATACATGAAAATCCGTGAACAATAAACAAAATGGGGAACCTCAAAACATTCCACCTGTTATCGGGAGGGACGTACAGTCAGACAGGCGTGCATGATACCACGTGATGGTTTCGTGCATGCTCATGTTCACGTGCACGAACATAGTGCGAGCACAAGGAAAGTTCTGCACTCACAAAAAACATCACAATTAATACTTAATTCCTGTTATAAAGAGCAAACTCTGCCTAGACATACATCAGGAAGTAATGAAATTACGTGGATTACCGTTTTATATTTTGCATGCATTACCTAATGCGCTCGTCATCCACTGGTGACCGTGTTGCAAATGTGATGTGTTTTAATTATTACAATGTGGGGAAATCCCACAGTTACACACACCTCACGGTGGCATCCAGCACTGCGGTCTACTGATGTGGTGGTCAGCTGACACAGGGTGAAAATTTACAGGGTGATTCCATAATTTATTCCTCAGAATTGAGTGAGTCCATATTTTTTTCCTCTGCTTGGTCTAAAAAAGTAACCGTTACTGACTGCCCCAATCTTTTTTTCTTGATTTCTTATAGTGTTTCTTAAAGCCAGAAAGTTGCCATTTGAAATGACTTTAGTTTTGTGTCATGTCTGTGATCTGCTTTTTTTCTACAAAATTAAACAACTGAATGAACATCCTCCGAGGCCGGTGATTCCATAATTTTTGCCAGGGGTTGTAGTACTGTGAATACTACTAACAAAATATTTAGTATCAGGATGATGGTTAAGACTAGTGCTAATCTTCCATGCACAAATGTTTGATCATCGAATGCGCACAAAACCATCCTAGAGGGAACACAGTGTGAGCAGCTGGAGCATGTGTAACCATATCGCACAGCTGCTGTGAAAAAAAAATAGATGCCACCCATGGGATTCAAACCTGCAATTTACAAAAGCTCTGATTACCAGCCAAAAACTTTACCACTGCGCTACCATCGCTGGCCTATAATAGGAGCAGAAAAATGCCTGAAAAGAACAAGGACATGGCTGAGGTGCGCTACGTTCAGCTGCTGCAGCCTGGCACAAATGTATTTCCATGTGAGGACAGCAGGCAGAGACGTGCGCCTTACGGAAGAATGTTGTAAGTTCATGTCCTTCAAAACATGGTCTGTGTTCTCCAGCTGGGATGTCCAGGAGCACAAATCACAACAGCAGCCGTTGTGGGCAAACACGCCCCCCCGTCCATTCAGCACCCAGACCAATGTGTCTCTGTGTTATGTGGTGATTCATTTTTTTGTTATATAATTGTGTATACCTGTGTTATATACCTGTCCTGGCGGCGGTTTTTGTGTTTTTAATGTGTGCACGGAGCTGTCATCCAGCTGTCAGTGTGCTGTGATCAGCTGACAGGCACCTCCCCGTGCTGTGTGTGCTCAGACCTGGCTGTCTAACCCCCATGTGATCTGTACATACATGTAAGCATGTTATGCATGTGCCCACACTCGGCACACCACAAGTGTTGGAGGGAGCATTGAGGCGCACATGCGAAACACATGCACCACATGTGTGTTGCTTTTTGCAATGCCATACCCGTGGGGGCAGTTAGACAAATTTCACATCCAGCTCACAAGTGATTGTCTGCTGGCTGTTTTCGTGCTAACAGCGCGAATGACCACACAAGTACCAAGCGAGCGGTGTTAGATGTTTGTGTGTATCGCCTGGAATTTGCCGGACACCTGTAGTGAGAGGAATCAAATGGGATCTCACAGGGCACACTCTGTCTTTCAGCCACTGGTGTACACAAATACACTCAACAAAAAATATAAACTTTCAGAGTGGCCTTTTATTGTGGACAGTCTAAGGCACACCTGTGCACTAATCATGGTGTCTAATCAGCATCTTGATATGGCACACCTGTGACGTGGGATGGATTATCTCAGCAAAGGAGAAGTGCTCACTATCACAAATTTAGACTAGTTTGTGAACAATATTTGAGGGAAATGGTGATATTGTGTATGTGGAAAAAGTTTTAGATCTTTGAGTTCATCTCATACAAAATGGGAGCAAAACCAAAAGTGTTGCGTTTATATTTTTGTTGAGTGTAGTTGTAGCAACAGGTGTGCGAGGCATTGGAGGCAGTTACGATTTTACACGTATTGCCTACAATTTCTGCTTCATGCACAATTTATGCGCAATTCGACCACATTCATACTATGTGTGAAGGGGCCCTTACAGTTGTACTCAAATGTTTTCATACCCAGGCAATTTTGTTTTTGGGCCATTTTTCAGAGAATATTAATGATAGCACAAATTTTTTTTTCATTCATGGTTTGTGGTTGGTTGAAACCATTTATTGTCAACTGAGTTTACTCTTTTTAAAATCATAACGACAAAATAAACTACCCAAATGAACCTGATCAAAAGTTTACATACCCATGTTTTGGTCAGGGTCATTTGGGAAGTTTCTGTTGTCATGTCCTGTTTTTTAATGTAATTTTGTAATGATAATTTTCTGTCTTAATGTATTTATAACTTGTTTAGATTATTGTTATCATATACTTATTATTATTATTATTATTATTGTTATTATTATTATTATTATTATTATTATTATTATTATTATTATTATTATTATTATAACAACTTGTATTTTGTCATTTGATTTGTAAATGGACCACAATGGAATTAAGTGTTTTCACTTTCTTTTGTCATCCATGTATTAACATATGTACAATTATATAATGTACTTACATTGAATATACTAAATAAAATCATGCATGCACATTTTTAATGTTTTTTTTTTGGTTGATTTATTTATTTTGTTTCAGGTAGTCATAAAATTTAAAGGGGATAGAGAATCAAAATCATCTTTTTCATGTTTTTGGTGTTAGTTCAGAGTCTCCCCGCTGTGGGGAAAACACACGAAGTGCCAGCAAGTTTCAGAACCTCTGTTTCAAGTATTTCTCCTTTTTTGAATTGCCCCTAGAAAACAGGCCAATCCGTTTTTGAGAGAAAAGTTACGTCACTTTTTCACCAATAGCCCCCCCCCCACACACACACCTACACACCCACACCCACCCCCTTTCACACACGCCCCTTCGAAATTAATTATTCATAAGGTTGTGCCCACCCATTCATAACACTGGAAGAGGAGCAATGGCGAGCTCCAGGTGTGCCTTCCCAGGCTGTCATAGCGGACCACGATCTTTACATATTCTTCCCACGGAAAGCAATGTACGCGATCAATGGCTTTTATTCATTTTTAACCGCATCCCCAGTACATACAACAGCCGACTATTTCTTTGCTCTGCGCATTTCACGGAGGACTGTTTCACAAACCTTGCACAATTTCGAGCTGGCTTCAGTCGGCATTTAATACTCAGTAGAGGGTCAGTTCCGACTTTGCGACAGAATTAACCCCAGCAATCAGTACAGCCTGTAAGTATCACATTTTCTTTTGTTTTAAATTTGTTTTTAAATTTATTTCGAATCTTTTTTTTAATTATCATTATTATTTTGTGACTGGACTTTATGTCACAGTCAGCCTCTGGCTGACTTCATGTTGGTGGGCGAGGAACAAGATTTATCACTCAACAGCAATGTTGAAACGTGATCTGTTAAATAAGTTAGTGAAGATTACTGTCGTCTCGTTTTCGCTACAACGCGCTCAACTTTTGTTCAGAATTAGCTTCTTATCACTGGTAACGATGCGAATTTCCTCTCAGTCAAACCCGCATCTTCACAGTGCTTTAAACCGTCGTCCACAGACTTCAATAGCGACACAAGTGCAGCAAAACGAGACGAGTCATTGGATAAATGCTGGGCTTTGTCCCGCCCATCGGAGGCTCTGCGTGTCTGGGGGTCTATGGGACAGTAGGCGGGCCTCGGCTGGCCCGGACGCTCAGCTTCTGCATGATGATTGGATGATCTGTCTGAGGCTGAATCCATTTTTGATTGACAGCGAAATGAGCGAATCAGCGATCATTTTCATTCTGTTCTGAGTTGAACCGGAGACTTTCCTAATCCTCTAAGCGGCATTTTCAGTGAGAGCAAGGGCAGCCAATCAAACAATGGCAACCGATCAGCGCCAACACCTACGTGCATTTCATAATGAGGTTGCCAAATAAGCTCCGAAACGATGCCATTAAAAGCAAACAAGGCATTCTAAACCCAGCATAGTAACATAGCTGTTTCAGAGAGCCTTTTAGGAAGGTTCTGAGCCATTACAGACCCAACCAATTTTTGGGGGGGGGCTACATATCACATCACAGAACAAGGATTAATGCCCCATTCAACCTCTCTCTATCACCTTTAATTGCTCTCTTTTGAGCTTTAATAATTAGTGGGTATCATTCTAATTCTACTCTGTGTATTGTTTGTTGCTTTCTGTTGGACATGGAGACTAGATTTGCAGAATTCTGCATGCAGAGGCTCAATTTGGTGTTTCTCCCATTTTGCAAAATCTTGGTTGGCGAGCGGCCCCAGACCTTGCATCCATAAAGAGAAATGGGTTCTATGACGGAGTCCAAACTTTGAGCCAGATTTAAATTGGGACGTCTACTTTGAGGTTCTTTTTGATGGCATAAAAAGCCCTTCTTAGCTTGTCTGTCAGGTCATTTACAGCTTTGTTGAAATTGCCTGTGGTGCTGATGTTTACTTGAAGTAGGTGGAGATTTTTTTTGTGTGTGTGTGTGTGTGTGTGTGTGTGTGTGTGTTCTAGGACGGTGTTATCCAGGAAGAAATTATATTTGTGCGACTGGAGGCTGGGTCCTTTTTTGAATATCATAATTTTTGTCTTGGTTAGATTCATGGTCAAGGCCCAGGTTTGGAAGAAATTGTGTAGACGGTCAAGTTGTTGTTGTAGCCCTTCGTTGGTTGGAGACAACAATACCAGGTCATCCGCGAAAAGCAGGCATTTGATTTCTGTGTCCCCTAGAGTGATGCTGGGTGCTGCAGAATGTTTTAATGATTTTGCCAATTAATTGATGTATATGTTGAAGAGGGTTAGGCTCTAACTGGATCCCTGTCTAACCCCCCTGCTTTGCAGAAAGAAGTCTGTATCATTAAAAATGTATGCTGTACAATCATTCCACCCTGTCAAAAGGACAGTCAGACAGTCAGACCACAACTGTAGCTTGTTTCAGTATAATGGTTTATCTGTCCAGGAATATCTTTGCTTTGAGTTCCATTCCAGCTTATGAGTATCTGTTTAGCTAGCTATTTAGCTAGTTGCTAATTCTTTACTATATTTAATCAATTTTGTAATACTATTTTCTAATTCTATGATTTTGCAACACTTTTTTTTATTTAAATTTTCATTTTATTTAAAATTTTCATTTATAATATGTTTGAACATTTGTGATTATTGCAAAGATGATTGTGATTGAAAATGTATCAATAGTTGCTAGGTGTTGTTATGACCCAGCTTGCAAGGCCACAACAAAAAATGGGCGACACAACCACCCAAGGAAAAAAAAAACAGTAATACTAATAACTAGTTAAAACCAAATTAAACTCAAACACAGCCACACACAAAAACAGCCAGACAAACAGAAATTTGGTGCTGGAAGGACAACTGGACAGAGGATTGTCAGACTTGTGCTGTCACACTCATCTTAAGGGCTCCAAAGGCTGGCAGGTGCAGCCAATGAATTGATTAGCTCATGACCAGCCACAGCAGACACGCAGAAGACCATCACAAGACACATCCAGATGACTTTCTTTTATCAGCTAGTAGATTATTTTTTTATCATTTCTGCACATTATTCATCAAAAAAGCACATCAAACAGATATCAAAACTTAAACTCTGTTTAATGAGTTTTCACAGATGCAGCAAGCCAGAGAGGAAATGCGGGCTCAGTGCTCCTGGCTGTAACCTCTCAAGAAAACTGCTGGACTTTGAATTGATGGAAATGGACACAGCTAAAAGGGGACTCTGGAAATTGTTTACAGATGTCTAATTCTTTAATTCTGACATGTCCAAACAAAATCTGTCCAGTATAGAATGTGAAACATGATATTGCAGAAAGGCTATGTACTACAGGTGCATCTAAAAAAAATTAGAATACTGTGAAAAATTCAGTGTTGTTCATTAGCAGTTACAAAAAGTAAAATTAGGGAATTTCCCTCTTGTGTCTGATTTGCGGATGTTCATGCGGGATTTTATGGTCACAAATTGTTTTATATGATTCCTTCTTTATGTTCTCTAATGCCATATACCAACACAGTGCAGAGTAGCTACCTAAACTCTGTAAGTGAGATAGAGTATCTCGTCAATAGTTTTACATCCTCATTGAAGACAACTTTGGATGCTGTAGCTCCTCTGAAAAAGAGAGCTTTAAATCAGAAGTGCCTGACTCCGTGGTATAACTCACAAACTCGTAGCTTAAAGCAGATAACCCGTAAGTTGGAGAGGAAATGGCGTCTCACTAATTTAGAAGATCTTCACTTAGCCTGGAAAAAGAGTCTGTTGCTCTATAAAAAAGCCCTCCGTAAAACTAGGACATCTTTCTACTCATCACTAATTGAAGAAAATAAGAACAACCCCAGGTTTCTTTTCAGCACTGTAGCCAGGCTGACAAAGAGTCAGAGCTCTATTGAGCTGAGTATTCCATTAACTTTAACTAGTAATGACTTCATGACTTTCTTTGCTAATAAAATTTTAACTATTAGAGAAAAAATTACTCATAACCATCCCAAAGACGTATCGTTATCTTTGGCTGCTTTCAGTGATGCTGGTATTTGGTTAGACTCTTTCTCTCCGATTGTTCTGTCTGAGTTATTTTCATTAGTTACTTCATCCAAACCATCAACATGTTTATTAGACCCCATTCCTACCAGGCTGCTCAAGGAAGCCCTACCATTATTTAATGCTTCGATCTTAAATATGATCAATCTATCTTTGTTAGTTGGCTATGTACCACAGGCTTTTAAGGTGGCAATAATTAAACCATTACTTAAAAAGCCATCACTTGACCCAGCTATCTTAGCTAATTATAGGCCAATCTCCAACCTTCCTTTTCTCTCAAAAATTCTTGAAAGGGTAGTTGTAAAACAGCTAACTGATCATCTGCAGAGGAATGGTCTATTTGAAGAGTTTCAGTCAGGTTTTAGAATTCATCATAGTACAGAAACAGCATTAGTGAAGGTTACAAATGATCTTCTTATGGCCTCGGACAGTGGACTCATCTCTGTGCTTGTTCTGTTAGACCTCAGTGCTGCTTTTGATACTGTTGACCATAAAATTTTATTACAGAGATTAGAGCATGCCATAGGTATTAAAGGCACTGCGCTGCGGTGGTTTGAATCATATTTGTCTAATAGATTACAATTTGTTCATGTAAATGGGGAATCTTCTTCACAGACTAAAGTTAATTATGGAGTTCCACAAGGTTCTGTGCTAGGACCAATTTTATTCACTTTATACATGCTTCCCTTAGGCAGTATTATTAGACGGTATTGCTTAAATTTTCATTGTTACGCAGATGATACCCAGCTTTATCTATCCATGAAGCCAGAGGACACACACCAATTAGCTAAACTGCAGGATTGTCTTACAGACATAAAGACATGGATGACCTCTAATTTCCTGCTTTTAAACTCAGATAAAACTGAAGTTATTGTACGTGGCCCCACAAATCTTAGAAACATGGTGTCTAACCAGATCCTTACTCTGGATGGCATTACCCTGACCTCTAGTAATACTGTGAGAAATCTTGGAGTCATTTTTGATCAGGATATGTCATTCAAAGCGCATATTAAACAAATATGTAGGACTGCTTTTTTGCATTTACGCAATATCTCTAAAATCAGAAAGGTCTTGTCTCAGAGTGATGCTGAAAAACTAATTCATGCATTTATTTCCTCTAGGCTGGACTATTGTAATTCATTATTATCAGGTTGTCCTAAAAGTTCGCTAAAAAGCCTTCAGTTAATTCAAAATGCTGCAGCTAGAGTACTGACGGGGACTAGAAGGAGAGAGCATATCTCACCCATATTGGCCTCTCTTCATTGGCTTCCTGTTAATTCTAGAATAGAATTTAAAATTCTTCTTCTTACTTATAAGGATTTGAATAATCAGGTCCCATCTTATCTTAGGGACCTCGTAGTACCATATCACCCCAATAGAGCGCTTCGCTCTCAGACTGCAGGCTTACTTGTAGTTCCTAGGGTTTGTAAGAGTAGAATGAGAGGCAGAGCCTTCAGCTTTCAGGCTCCTCTCCTGTGGAACCAGCTCCCAATTCAGATCAGGGAGACAGACACCCTCTCTACTTTTAAGATTAGGCTTAAAACTTTCCTTTTTGCTAAAGCTTATAGTTAGGGCTGGATCAGGTGACCCTGAACCATCCCTTAGTTATGCTGCTATAGACATAGACTGCTGGGGGGTTCCCATGATGCACTGTTTCTTTCTCTTTTTGCTCTGTATGCACCACTCTGCATTTAATCATTAGTGATCGATCTCTGCTCCCCTCCACAGCATGTCTTTTTCCTGGTTCTCTCCCTCAGCCCCAACCAGTCCCAGCAGAAGACTGCCCCTCCCTGAGCCTGGTTCTGCTGGAGGTTTCTTCCTGTTAAAAGGGAGTTTTTCCTTCCCACTGTAGCCAAGTGCTTGCTCACAGGGGGTCGTTTTGACCGTTGGGGTTTTACATAATTATTGTATGGCCTTGCCTTACAATATAAAGTGCCTTGGGGCAACTGTTTGTTGTGATTTGGCGCTATATAAAAAAATTGATTGATTGATTGATTGGTTGACGTGTTACTGGAGCCGGTAAAATGGATATTTGCGACCGTAATCCAGCATGAACGTTCGCAAATCATCAGACACAACAGGATTATTCTCATTCTATTCCATTTCCATCATTTGCATGGTCATTTCACGTTTGAGCAACTTGCTATTTATGCTGTATAAATGCAATGACTCACTCAGCCTGTTTCAGTACACAAAACCACAATCACGGAGAAGACTGCTGACTTGACAGTTGTCCAGAAGACACTCCGTGACACCTTCCAGGAGGAGGGTAAACCACAGGAGGTCATTGCTGAAAGGGCTGACTGTTCACAAAGTGATGTATCAAAGTGTATTCATGGAACATTAACTGGAAGGGAAACGCATGGTAGGAAAATATACACAAGCAACAGGGATGATAGCCTTGAGAAGACTGACAAACAAATCCAATTCAGTAACTTGGAGAGCTTAACAAGGAATGGACATAGGCTGGAGTCAGTACATCAAGAACTACCATGCACAGACATGTCCAGGGAAGGGGCTCAAAGTGTTACACTCCTGGTGTCAACCCACTCCTGAACCAGTGACAATGTCCAATATGATAGATAGATAGATAGATAGATAGATAGATAGATAGATAGATAGATAGATAGATAGATAGATAGATAGATAGATAGATAGATAGATAGATAGATAGATAGATAGATAGATAGATAGATAGATAGATAGATAGATAGATAGATAGATAGATAGATAGATAGATAGATAGATAGATAGATAGATAGATAGATAGATAGATAGATAGATAGATATTCATTCATTCATTCATCCCCTTTAAGGGGAAATTCATCTGCCCAAGAGCATGCATAAATACACAATTCATCCATACAATACAATACCGATAAATAAGAAAAAATCTAAAAACACCTTAGAAGTAAAAATACATTAACAAGAAACAGTCTCATGGTGGCTGGGACAAATGATCTTGTATACCTCTCAGTCCTGCATTTCACGGAGAGGAGTCTGTCACTGCAGTTGCTTTTCTGAGCAACCACAGTGTCGTGTAGAGGATGAAATTTGTTGTTAATAATAGAATGCATAATACACCTCATCCTGCTCTCCACCAGTTCACCCACAGAGACCGCCTCCCTCCCCATCACTGACATTCACTTCTTGACAAATTTGTCCAGTCTGTTAATGTCCCTGACAGACATGCTGTTCCCCAACACACAACAGCAAACAATACAATAATACAATACAATAATTCTTACTTGGGCAAAAGAGAAAAAGAATAACAAGGTCCTGGAGTCTAGAGGAAGAGCGGAGAGGCAGAGAGTCCAAGCTGCTTGAAGTCCAGTGTGAAGTTTCCAGTCAGGGATTATTTGAGGTGCCAAGTCATGTGCTGGTGTTTTATCAAGTCCAAATCAATGCAGCTGTTAAGCACTAGGTTTTAGAGAACTTCATGCTGCCACCTCCCAACTGTTGTGTGGGCCGCTGAAGAAGAGGTACTGCTGGCCCACCACCACCAGGTGGCGCCCTGCTTGAAGTGCGGGCTTCAAGCACGAGAGGGCGTCGAAGCCACTGGGAGTGACAGCTGTCACACATCATCAGCACCAGCTGTCACTCAGCCAACTCATCAACCTCACCATAAAGGCCGGACTGCAACTCCACCTCCTCGCCAAGAAATCAGCTACTAGAAGAGGTAATTCTCTGCTAAACTGAAAACTGTGTTTTGTTTGGTGTGATCAGCGACGGCTTCGCTTCACACCCCAACCAGATAAGTGGTTAGACAGGAGCTGCACGAGTGTGTGATTGGAGGTGGAGGTGCTCCCTCCCTAAAGAACACAGACGGTGGGATTACTGAGTGTGCAAACTCACACTCATGAAAACTGTTTCTGTTCTCTGCCAGCAGTACCAGGTCTCACAGCTGGAGACGGTGGCCACCTGGGGATCCAGGATTTGGCGGCTCTAGTGTTCTTCAGATCCGTTGGCAGTGAGGGCCGTGTGGGATCCGGCTCGGTTCAGGACGGACGTCTCCTATCCTCAAGCCTGCCCACACGTCACTCAACATATAATTGTCTGTGGTACCAAAACTGTATTTGTCTGTATTCCGTTGTGCACTTCACAACATTAAATTGTTACTGTTTGGCTTATCCATTGTCCGTTCATGTAACGCCCCCTGTTATGGGTCCGTGTTCCTATACCTTCACAACAGGATTTCTCGGCCAGCGTCATGGATCCCGAGTGGCGTCAACCATCACTTGAACAGCCAATGGAAGAGCAAGGTGCACAGGCATCAGCAGGAGGCGTGTTAGGTGAGCTGCAGCAAATCTTAACCGCTTTCACTGCTCGGCTGGACTTAGTCACCGAGCAGAATGTGATTCTCAATCGGAGGATGGAGGCTCTCACCACCCAGGTGGAAGCGCAGGCTCAGGGCGCTGCTGCAGCACCTCCTCCTGCTGACAGGAGGCCTGAGACAGACATTCCACTGGTCGTTCAATGAACCCCCCCACCATCCCCTGAAGCATACATAAGCCCTCCGGAGCTGTACGGAGGCTGTGTCGAGATGTGCATGGACTTCTTAATGCAGTGCTCGCTCGTCTTTTCACAGCGTCCCGTCATGTACGAGTCAGACGCCAGTCGGGTGGCTTACATAATAAATTTGCTTCGAGGAGAGGCACGCGCCTGGGCTACGGCGTTTTGGGAGCAGAATTCACTGCTCCTAACGACGTATACTGGGTTTGTGAGGGAGTTCAAGCAGGTTTTTGATCACCCCCATAGAGGCGAATCTGCATCAGACTTGCTGCTGTCAATCAGACAGGGGCGTCGGAGTGCAGCGGAGTATGCAGTCGACTTCCGCATCGCAGCAGTGAGGTCCGGCTGGAACAACGTTGCACTCCGCGCCGCCTTTGTAAACGGACTGTCTGTCCTGAAGGAGCATCTACTGGCTAAGGAGGAACCGCGGGATTTCAATGCTCTTGTTGATCTGGTTATACGATTAGATAACCGATTAGAGGAACACCGTCGGGAGCAGGGCGGGGGGCGTGGCCGGGCACAAGCCGTCCCTCTTCCTTCCGGGTCCGAAAGGGTGCCGTCTTCCCCACGCTCCACAGCCCGTGACTCTCGTGTGGCAACAGCTCCCCCTGCTGACGAAGCTATGGACACGAGCAGGGCTAAAGTCAATACAAAGCTCAGATAACGGAGGCTGGTCCGCAGGGAGTGTTTTTTCTGTGGCTCGAGTGAGCATCTACAGAGGGACTGCCCCAAACGGTTAAACGACAATGCCCACCCTTAGAAGCTGGGCTAAGGTTGGGCCATAATACGCACGCGGGGAAACCCCGTAAATCCACACGCATCCCAGTTACGATCCTGAGTGGGGATCTGACCCTTCACGCCCCAGCACTGGTAGACACGGGGTCGGAAGGGAATCTGCTGGACAGCAGATGGGCAAGGGAAGTCGGGCTCCCTCTAGTGGCTCTACCTTCACCTTTGAAGGTACGGGCACTAGATGGCACCCTTCTTCCATTAATCACACACCAGACACAACCAGTGACATTGGTGGTGTCTGGTAATCACAGGGAGGAGATTGTGTTTTATGTCACACCTTCAACCTCCCGTGTGATTTCGGGTTTCCTTGGATGATAAAGCACAATCCCCGGATTGATTGGTCATCTGGGGTTGTGGCTCAGTGGAGCGAAACCTGCCACCAGGAATGTCTCGGATCCTCGGTTCTGCCTGGTGTGACAGCTAGTGAGGAGGTTAAAGTCCCCACCAACCTGACGGCGGTGCCAAGTGAGTACCACGATCTTGCTGAAGTTTTCAGCAAATATCTGGCGCTCACCCTTCCCCCGCACCGTCCGTACAATTGTGCCATTGATTTGATCCCGGGCGTTGAGTACCCGTCCATCAGGCTGTACAACCTCTCACGTCCTGAACGCGAATCAATGGAGACCTACATCCGGGACTCATTAGCTGCCGGGCTGATCTGGAACTCCACCTCCCCGATGGGTGCTGGTTTCTTTTTTGTGGGCAAGAAAGACGGCAGACTCCGTCCATGCATTGATTACAGGGGGCTGAACGAAATCACGATTCGCAACCGATACCCTCTGCCCCTGTTAGATTCAGTGTTCATGCCCCTGCATGGAGCCCAAATTTTCACAAAACTGGATCTTAGGAATGCGTACCACCTGGTTCGGATCCGGAAGAGAGATGAATGGAAGACGGCATTTAACACCCCGTTAGGTCACTTTGAGTACGTGGTCATGCCGTTCGGCCTCACTAACGCCCCCGCGACGTTCCAAGCTTTGGTAAACGATGTCTTGCGGGATTTCCTGCATCGGTTTGTCTTCGTATATCTAGACGATATACTCATCTTTTCCCCGGATCGTGAGACTCATGTTACGCATGTACGTCAGGTCCTGCAGCGGTTGTTGGAGAACCGGCTGTTTGTGAAGGGTGAGAAGTGCGAGTTCCACCATACTTCTTTGTCCTTCCTGCGGTTCATCATCCCCTCAAACTCCATCGCACCCGATCCGGCCAAGGTAGCGGCGGTGAGAGACTGGCCCCAACCAACAAACCGTAGGAAACTGCAACAGTTCCTCGGTTTTGCTAATTTTTATCGGAGGTTCATCAAGGGCTATAGTCAGGTGGTTAGTCCCCTGACAGCCCTGACCTCCACAAAAGTCCCCTTCACCTGGTCGGATCAGTGCGAAGCCGCGTTTAGGGAGTTGAAACGCCGGTTCTCAACTGCACCAGTTCTGGTGCAGCCCGATCCAAGTCGCCAGTTTATAGTCGAAGTGGATGCCTCTGACTCAGGGATAGGAGCCGTGCTGTCCCAGAGCAGGGAGTCCGACAAGGTTCTCCACCCATGTGCCTGTTTTTCCCGCAGGTTGACCCCAGCTGAAAGGAACTATGACGTCGGCAAACAGGAACTTCTTGCGGTAGAGGAGGCTCTGGAGGAGTGGAGACACCTGTTGGAAGGAGCTTCGGAGCCATTCACGGTTTTCACAGACCATCGGAACCTGGAGTACATCCAGACCGCCAAGCGTCTGAACCCCAGGCAAGCCCGCTGGTCACTGTTCTTCGGGCATTTTGACTTTCGGATCACATACTGCCCCGGGACGAAGAACCAACGGTCTGACGCCCTGTCCCGGGTGCACGAAGAGGAAGTCAGGACCGAGCTGTCAGACCCAACCGAAACCATCATCCCCAAGTCCACTGTCGTGGCCACCCTCACCTGGGACGTGGAGAAGACCGTCCAGGAGGCCCTGACATGGAACCCGGACCCGGGCACCGGCCCAAAGAACAGACTTTACGTCCCACCAGAAGCCAGAGCTGCAGTCCTGGACTTCTGTCACGGTTCCAAGCTCTCCTGCCACCCAGGGGTGCGAAGAACCATGGCAGTTGCTCTCCGCTGTGTGACCTCCGCGCACCCGACGGCCTGGAGTGACCATCTGGCCTGGATCGAGTACGCTCATAATAGCCAAGTGTCATCTGCCACCAGCCTCTCCCCATTTGAGGTATGTTTGGGGTACCAGCCCCCATTATTTCCGTTAGTGGAGGGAGAGGTCGGGGTGCCCTCGGTCCAGGCCCATCTGAAGAGGTGCCATCGGGTGTGGCGTACTGCCCGCTCTGCCCTGCTCAAAGCCCGGACGAGGGCTAAGGCCCATGCAGACCGCTGGCGTGCCCCGGCCCCTACGTATCAGCCCGGGCAGGCGGTTTGGCTATCCACAAAGGACATTCCCCTATAAGTGGAATCCCAAAAGCTAAAGGACAGATTCATAGGACCCTTCACCATCCTCAAGGTCCTCAGCTTCACTGCGGATACATCCGGTTTTTCATGTGTCACGACTCAAACCCTGCCACTCCTCTCCCCTCTGTGCCCCCAAACCGGCGCCGCCACCTGCCCGGATCATTGACAGGGAGCCGGCTTGGACGTCTGTCGGAAGGGCCGGGGGTTCCAGTACTTAGTGGACTGGGAGGGATACGGACCCGAAGAACGCTCCTGTGTGAACAGGAGCTTCATCCTGGACCCGGCCCTCCTGGCCGACTTCTACACCCGGCACCCGGACAAACCTGGTCGGGTGCCAGGAGGCACCCGTTGAGGGGGGGTCCTGTTGTGTGGGCCGCTGAAGAGGAGGTACTGCTGGCCCACCACCACCAGATGGCGTCCTGCTTGAAGTGCGGGCTTCAAGCACGAGAGGGCGTCAAAGCCACTGGGAGTGACAGCTGTCACACATCATCAGCACCAGCTGTCACTCAGCCAACTCATCAACCTCACCATAAAGGCCGGACTGCAACTCCACCTCCTCGCCGAGAAATCAGCTACTAGAAGAGGTAATTCTCTGCTAAACTGAAAACTGTGTCTTAGTTTAAACTCTTTCTGCAGCCGCTTTCCTGTGGTGTGCCTTATCGGTGGGATTGGAGTTTGGTGTGATCAGCAACGGCTTCGCTTCACACCCCAATCAGATAAGTGGTTAGACAGGAGCTGCACAAGTGTGTGATTGGAGGTGGAGGTGCTCCCTCCCTAAAGAACACAGACGGTGGGATTACTGAGTGTGCACACTCACACTCATCAAAACTGTTTCTGTTCTCTGCCAGCAGTACCAGGTCTGACAGCTGGAGACGGTGGCCACCTGGGGATCCAGGACTTGGCGGCTCCGGTGTTCTTCAGATCCGTTGGCAGTGAGGGCCGTGTGGGATCCGGCTCGGTTCAGGACGGACGTCTCCTATCCTCAAGCCTGCCCACATGTCACTCAACATATAATTGTCTGTGGTACCAAAACTGTATTTGTCTGTATTCCGTTGTGCACTTCACAACATTAAATTGTTACTGTTTGGCTTATCCATTTTCCGTTCATTTAACGCCCCCTGTTGTGGGTCCGTGTTCCTACACCTTCACAACACCGACAAGCTGATTTACTTTTCCAGCAGGACTTGGCACCCGCCTACAATGCCAAAACATCTTGTAACTACTTTCCTGAGAGAATTGAAAATAAGAACTTAATGTTTGTTCTTGTTCGTTATTACCTCTTCACCGCTCACACCTCGTCTACCTAAAATAAACAACATTTTCTCAGTGCAGATTAAAAAATGAATATCCTCTTTTGATTTACATACTTCTTATGGAATTTTTTAATGACTGGAGACCTATTTTAAGTGTACTGTGTCCAAGAATATTTTGTATTGATCTGGAAGATCATTTTTGCAACACAGTAAATTGTTATTAGATTGATAAGTGGGCACTATATAAATTAGGGCATTCATAAATTCATTCATTCATCTTCTACCGCTTAGTCCAATTAAGGGTTGCGGGGGGCCGGAGCCTATCCCAGCAGTCATAGGGTGCGAGATGGTGTACACCCAGGACAGGACGCCAGTCCGTCGCAGGCATTCATAAACTGAGGTCTGGAGTTAGGTAGGTAGGTCGGAGGTTTCTTCTTCCTTGAATTCTGCTGAAATGCTTTTATCAACCCATGTGGTTTCTTAGGGAGATTCCAATGAGGACTATCAGTTGCACTATGAAAGCAACCCAGTTTTTAAAAACACATCACGAAAATGTGACTCATTTTGTGAGGGATGTGGCGGTGCATGGCACCAGCACATCCTGCCAGAGCTGACCTGATCTAGGGTATTAGTAAGGCTCATTTATGTTTCTGCCTGGTAGGACTAAGAGTTTTCATTTACATTTAAATGACCAAAAACTGTAGTTTTAATTGAATATACTACTGTAGCACCCTTACCACCACTCTATAATACTCATACTTCAGAATGGAAGGGTGCTTTGGGTCAAGTCTCCAGTTAAGGGTATTAGGCGCAACATGCGGCGTGGAATGTCGTCCTGGTAGGTGAATTTTGAATCAGACAAGAAACATTTTGTTGACAACATATAAACTAATTTCTTTATTTAATTTCATAGCACAAAAACTAAACACATTTTCCCCAAGACCCACAAATAATCCCCCGTTTGCTAAAACGCAAACAAATCCCACCAATAAAAACAAACCCACACTAACTAATCCCAACTCTTAAATCTCAAACCCACTTTTCCGAATCCCCTTGAACTCACCACAACCCGGGCCCATGCACACTCACACGCATTCACACAGTCCAGTCTTGTACTCACGCTGTCCAGGCGAGAGGAATGTATGAAACAAAAATAACTTGCCACACAGACCAGTCCCTGGCCTGCCGTACGGAATCCACCGATTGTCCACGTTGACCATGCAATACGTAGACACACTACAACAAACCTTGGTGTTGCAGCAAACCTCAGCACAGAACACACAAACAATGTGTAGATTGTAAAACACAGCCATGGCCAGCGCGTGGAAACAGGCTACCTGGTTGATGTCTTGGAATCTGCCGTATCTCTCATCAACGAGTCTCAGTGGCACCTCCAGGCACTCTGAATGTGTTTGTCTTCTCGCTCCAGGTCGTTGGGCTCTCCTGTCTCGCCACCCGGTGTTTTGTATTCTATAGCATGAAGTAGAGGAGATGTGATGACTCCACTTGGATGGGACACCAGTCCAATATATACAGCTGGATGGATTGAGACACAGGAGACTAAAGGTTAGGGTTAGTCTACATATTGACAGGCCACCTCCTTGTCTGCTGAGCTACCCACTCTAAATGGCCTGGTAAGTAACCTTCATACTGCAATGCCACCCACAGAGGTTGTAGACTCTTATTGGCTTCACATTATAGAATCGGGAATACTGTATACTAGATGCAGGACCCAAAAAATGACCTTGCTGGTTTGACGAGGAATTTAAACTGAGATTGGCTACATAATTATACTGAAATCCAACAAGGTGTCTTCGGTGAAAGAACTGCAATCAAATGTCTTTGTTTGCTCCCCAGGCTGACATATTTAAGGTGGCTGCAGAATTACACAGTGATTGTTCAGAGCCTTGGCATACTAAATTAGCTTTTGCCTTTCATTTAGAAAGATCTAATCAAACACTAATTATTGTGACCACCTGTGAAAGGGAACACTTTGGATGGTGGTTCATCTGTTCCCTTATGATAGCCAGAGGGTCCTTACTCTCCCAATGTTGTGAGTTCACCCCAAACAAGGACCACAAGAGACAGAGAAACAGATTGTATTCCACCAGACTGTGGAGTATCTAAATAGGATGCATGGAGACATCTGAGCCTCACTGCTGTTTGACAGGTTTGCTGTGGCCACCAAGAGCCTGGCATGATTCCCCTGACCTAGATCTTCAGCAGCTTAAGAGGTTATCTTTTATAAAGATTTTTTTGGATCACCTGTGTTCTCCCTTTGATGACAGACACAAATATGAGACGGCCAAGGCTGAGCAGTACAAACACAATTGCCTCAACTCTTCAAACTGACAGGCCTTAAAAAGTAACCACTTGAGTCATCTCATATTTTGCAAACAGCATCAAACAGGGACATAATGGGAAATGTCTGGATTTTCAGGGTTTTCTGCTCAGAGACAGTGTTTTCCAGGCAGTCGTGGCGTGTTTTGTCATCCTACAGAGAATACGCTTGTCGTGTGAGTAGTCAAATTAGAGAGGCTGCAGGGAGGTTGTAATGTGAGAGCAGTCAGGTATGGCTTCCAGAGCAGTGTGGCCCAAGAGGTTGGCAAGTAATTAGGAAGCAGAAGTGTCTAACTGGCATATGGCTGCGTAAGTGGCACAGCATGTTGCTCATCCATTCAAACTGAATACGTTTTCTGGCCGTTAACAACTTTAGACAAGGGCGGCTTTGATGAGAGCATCTTGTCACATAAAAATTATATTCTGTTTGGCTGATGAGCTTCACAGCTGAACACATCAACATACATGTATGAAGACCACGTTAGGGAACATTTCCACTTGATTTTGACAACATAATGTGCTTACAAAGACTGAATTGCATGTAGTTAAGAGGTAATACATATATACAGTGACCTTAGGCAATGGCTGAATGTCTTTGTTACCAGGTCTCTTCAGAGGATCTTTGGGTACTGCTGGAATTACTTTGTATCAAATGAGCAGTTACTTGCAGAGGCTCAGATGAGGAACATCGCTTCAGCATGCATCAATAAATATTCAAGTGACATTTTGACCATGTGGTGCGTTTCTTTGTACATGATTGCACAAAGAAACATTGCATTGCTCCCGGTGTGTAGTGAGTGCCTTGTATGGCAGCACCCTGATATCGGGGTGAATGTGAGGCATAATTGTAAAGCGCTTTGAGCATCTGATGCAGATGGAAAAGACCTATATAAAAGCAGTCCATTTTTACCATTTTATGATACAACCCAAATTCCAATGAAGTTGGGACATTGTGTAAAATGTAAATAAAAAAGAGAATACGATTTGCAAATCCTCTTCAACCTATATTCAATTGAATACACCACAAAGACAAGATTTTTAATGCTCAAACTTTATTGTTTTTTGTGCAAATATTTGCTCATTTTGAAATGGATGCCTGTAAAAAAAAAAAAAAAGCTGGGACAGTGGTATGCTTACCACTGTGTTACATCACCTTTCCATCTAACAACACTCAATAAGTGTTTGGGAACTGAGGACACTAATTGTTGAAGCTTTGTAGGTGGAATTCTTTCCCATTCTTGCTTGATGTACAACTTCAGTTGTTCAACAGTCCGGGGTCTCCGTTGTCATATTTTGTGCTTCATAATATGCCACACATTTTCAATGGGTGACAGGTCTGGACTGCAGGTAGGCCAGTCTAGTACCCGCACACTTTTACTACGAAGCCACGCTGTTGTAACACGTGCAGAATGTGGCTTTGCATTGTCTTGCTGAAATAAGCAGGGACGTCCCTGAAAAAATCGTTGCTTGGATGGCAGCATGTGTTGCTCCAAAACCTGGATGTACCTTTCAGCATTGTTGGTGCCATCACAGATGTACAAGTTGCCCATGCCATGGGCACTAACACACCCCCATACCATCACAGATGCTGGCTTTTGAACTTTGCCTGGGAACAATCTGGATGGTCTTTTTCAACGTCACAACGACACAACATCCATGATTTCCAAAAAGAATTTGAAACGTGGACTCATCAGACCACAGCCCACTTTTACACTTTGCCTCTGTCTATTTCAAATGACTTCAGGCCCAGAGAAGGCGGCACCATTTCTGGATGTTTTTGATGTATGGCTTTCCCTTTGCATGATAGAGTTTTAACTTGCACTTGTAGATGTAGCAACGAACTGCGTTAACTGACAATGGTTTTCTGAAGTGTTCCTGAGCCCACGCGGTAAGATCCTTTACACAATGATGTTGGTTTTTAATGCAGTGCTGCCTGAGAGATCGAAGGTCACGGGCATCCAATGTTGGTTTTTGGCCTTGCCGCTTACGTGTAGAAAGTTCTCCAGATTCTCTGAATCTTCTGATTATATTATGGACTGTAGATGATGGAATTCCTAAATTTTTTGCAATTGAACATTGAGAAACTTTGTTCTTAAACTGTATGACTATTTTTCCGTGCAGTTGTTCACAAAGTCGTGATCCATGCCCCATCTTTGCTTGTAAATGGCTGAGCCTTTTGGGGATGCTCCTTTTATACCCAATCATGACACTCACTTGTTTTCAATTAGGTGTTCTTTGACCATTCATCAACTTTCCCAGTCTTTTGTTGCCCGATCCCAACTTCTTTGTAATGTGTTGCAGGCATCCATTTCAAAATGAGCAAATATTTGCACAAAAACAACAAAGTCTATCAGTTTGAACATTAAATATCTTGTCTTTGTCGTGTATTCAATTGAATATAGGTTTAAGAGGATTTTCAAATCATTGTATTCTGTTTTTATTTACATTTTACACAACATCCCAACTTCATTGGAATTGGGGTTGTACATTTCACTGATGTCCCAGTGTTGAGAACCACAATGCCTGGAGAAGGCCAAGGAGACCTGGTTAGGACAAATACACGGTTACCTTTTGACACGTGTGGATAGATGGTCTGCATGTCTGCCTGGATGATTGCCATCCAGCACAGAGCTGGTTCTGTGGTGATGTGGATGCAGCACCGGCACATGCTTCCGGACTTGGCTCGATTCTTTGGCAAGATTAGAGCCAATTTGTCCTGAATATGTGATGTCAGAAGATGGAATTGGCAGTCGCATGGTATCATCTATCAATTATAGTGTATTTAACCCTATAAAGCCCACCCTGTGAAATAATTGTCAGAAAATTCTAATTTTTTGAAACAAGAGTCTTTATTGGACCTTTTAACAAACCCACCAAAAAAAAAAAACAAAACCAAAACAAAACAAAACAAAAAAACAAAAACCTTTTTGCATATATGAGTTTTTATTTGTATCATATTTGCTACATTGGGTATTGTACCATAAAAGCATCACTTTTAAACCAGAGCAAACATAACATTTTAAACTTATAAAATGCTGCATTTTCTTAGGGAAATTACTGTGGATCACTTGTTTCAGGCAGCCATTATGAACGTCTCATCTGAAGGCCGTCTGATGCATAAGATACTGACATCTGGTGGTTTGTCTGTGCACTACAAGTATCTCATTGTATACGATGGGTTTTTTGGGGAGAAAATATCACACTGATGAAGCAGACATCTCAGAAAATCCTGTATCAAATATGATACACTTGGTGTTATAGGGTTAAATGTGTATGATTTCAGACAGTCTTTTGCCTTTGTTCTTGTTCTTTTGTTATTCTTTGTATCATGTGTTTCTACTGCTACATGCTTTTTATTCTGGACTTTGGAAAAGTGGAAATATGTAACTTTTAAAATCTACTGATTGAATAGATAAATCAATTAACGAGCCCAACCTCACCACTTTTTCAGCATAACTCTAAAACAATAGATTGTATTTTCTTGTAGCTCATCAAATTAAAAAGGGCACATAATGAGGGCAAAATGTTTTTGCATCTGGTGACCAGCCTTGCTTTGCCTGTATAATGGCTCACAAACATGTCTGCCACTTTCTCATTGGTTAGTGGACACAAAATTAATGATGGTTTAGAAGCAGGTGTGCTAGTCCTTCTGCAATGAAATGTAAGAAGTTAATTACTTTATAAGTTTCTGCTATTAGCCTATAAAATTATTCACGGACTAGCATCTCCCTACTTACTTGACCTAATAAAACCCTACGTACCGGCCCAGGTTCTCCGTTCTCGGGGTGCAGGACTACTTGGTGTCCCTAGGGTAAATAAAAAGTCTGTGGGTCACAGAGCTTTCGGTCATCATGCCCCTGTTCTGTGGAATAGAGACTTTCAAGTCCAGAGTGAGACACACTTATTTTCCATTTCGTATGGCTAGCACACTGGCATAGTATGTTACTATGCTTTCTACCCTTTTACATTCATTTAATTAGAAAACAGAGCGGGCCACAGCCTCAGCTTGATCTAAGGTCTGGATCTTTTAGTGAAGCTTAGACAATCACCTTAGTATTTCTTTTGTTTTTCTTGTTGCTTAATGCTAACAAATTATACTGTATTTGTTGTATTTTCTGATTGAGTCACAGTGGCTCCCTTCTAACACTGCAATAATGTGGTCACAAGTCCCCAGAGTTACTGGACATCATGGCTGTAGGGACTGGGTACTGGGTACAGTTGAGGAGTCCAGTGGCTTAGGTGCCTTTGTTGGAAAGGAAAGGTCTAGTGACCTTGATTTCCTGGACAATGCTATTATCTTTCCAGACTCATTGTCAACACTGATAACACTTGAGAAGCTGAGGTCAAATTAAGTGTCTGGGTTTGTAGTTGTCCAGGATCAAATGTAAAATCTAGGCTTTTAACCCTTAAGTGACCAAGCTATTTTAGTGACTAATATGGTAGGATAATTGTAGCATCAAATATAGAAGAACTGGTTACTTTAACACAAATCTCAATGAACCCATCAGTCATACTTTGTGACAAGCATGAGCTTTTTTCATCCTCACTCTGGGCATCAAGAATCAGTGCTTTTGCAGCTATAAATCTTGCTATTCTAAGTCGAGGGACGTGCTTCTCTGCAAAACAGTAAAATATCATGATTAGAGATGGCAAATTAAAATACTATCTGAAGCTATAATGTTGAAAATCTCATAGATCTTCTTGGGGTCATAAGTGACCCCACACAAGTTTGGATTAGACTTGCCACACGGATACTTGCAAAATTCCATGAATGGATTTAGGACACACAGATTTACAAATTCATGATATTAATCATTTTTTCCATTTTAAATTAGAAAATGGTGCACAAAAATATATGCCTCGGGTCATAAATGACCCCCACTCAGTCGCTTGAGGGTTACTGAGTTCCTAGACTCAACCATTAGGAGTATATTTGTGTGTTGAAACTGTGAAACATGAAGAGACATTAATTTATCTCAGTAGTGACATTCATGCTTCTGGGTCTTTAGCCTTTAAGATCAAAGTTTGGGAAGATGCTGGTACCTTTGTAGGAGAACAAAGGTCTAGGTCTTCAGGATTGTGGTGTTTCCTGTTTTACTATATGGCTGTAATTCTTGGGCACAAGACCATGGCTATGGGTGGTTACTGGTTGCTTTTAGCAGTTGTTCTCTTTGGATGATTGTTAGGTACTGTTACTGATGGCAAAAGAAGCTTTTTTTCTGAACTCAATAGATGGCAGTTTCTTCAAAAAATAAAAACAAAACAAACAAAACCTTCACGGCAAACTGAAGTGCATTGTGCTTTGAACTTTGGTGCAAAGGAAACACCACTGAGTGGCAAATTCTTCTTGACGCCTCACTTGATCATGATTCATCGTCACGGTAATCACTCAGTGGTGAGGACGATGTTCTCCTGATTGATTCCCAGGCTGGATAGGTACATCCATGGTTGATGTGGAGACACCTGTGTGTGGGTTTGTTTTATGTGGGAATGTCGCTGCATGCTGACAAACACACGGCCCTCAACATATCTTTAGCCTGGTCTGATGGCTGGGAAATCCCAGACGATCAGGGTCTAAGAACTTGCTGCAGCCTTCATCTTCAGGAGTGACATATTTGGACCATTTGGTGCATTTTTCTGGGCATGATCCAGTACACAGGTGCCTCACTGCTGACCTGGTGATAACAGGTAGATGACTACCTGGGTTGTTGCCATCCAGGACCCAGTGCGGTTCCATACATGTGGTGGATGCAGCACCACCACATGCTCCCAGACTTGACTTGAGATGACGCCTGAACGATGAATGGAAATAGAATGGACAGAGAGAGATGTTTTTTCAGACAGAAAGTGCACATTACACAACGCAAACAAAGCACTCAATTGGTGATTGTGTTGTGTTTAAAAGACTCTTTGGCAGCAAATACTAAAACATTCTTTGGTATAGAATAACATGTCAAACCCAGAGGACACTCCATCAAATCATGGGCATCTGGCTCCTTACTTCTGTGTGCCAAGCCATCACCAACCTCACATTTCTCCCTCTTTGAACAACTTTTACCCTCACTCCAACTCAACAAAGGCACAGTGTCCAAATGTAATTACTCTGAATGAGCTCAAGCAAAAGTAATCTTTCTCTCAGCTCTTGTGTAAATAATCCTAAATGTAAAATGCAATCTGCCTTTCAGTAGTTAATCTACCATCAGACAATCTATCATCCTCAGATGCCTACAAAAGATTGAGCACCATGGACCTGATATGGATATGATAAGATTAACTTTTGTTAATGATATAGTTTATTGCTGCGTGTATTTTAACACAGTCATGGTTACTGGAATAATAATAATAATAATAATAATAATAATAATAATAATAATAATAATAATAATAATAATAATAATAATTGATTAGGACAAATGTAAAGCTTTTTTCCCATTTTGATTAAAATCTTTATTTCACTTGAAGTAAAATAAATGTCACCTTTATGAATGTTAGGTGCACTTGTACATTTGACCAAATCACACAGGATGAACTTTTTAAATGTATTTTCTCATTTTAAACAATAATGTTTAGTTGTGTGTTGTACAAATTACTCTCTTTTGTTGTTTCATTACTGATGCTGGCTTGTTTCATTGTATATACTGCTGAGATTATGGATTAACAGAGAACAATGGTAACAATTATCATGCAAACCAACATGTATGTGTTGTTATGTGAAGACAAGTCCATATATTGTGGACAAGATTGGGGTTTTTAATTTCCTTACAAGTCAGCTTGGTTGGATACTCTCTGTCTTCCTCTCTTCTCCTATGTAACACTCACTCTGCTTTTTTAGTTGGCCACCTGTTAATACAGTATGTTTCAAAGCAATGAAATGGAAAGATAGTACAAAATTTTAAAACTGTATCCAGAGACGGTCTTGACTTCCCTGGCACACAAAGCTATATTGTTTTAAAGGGCTCTCCTACCTGACCCATGAATCAAGTAAACCATTAGCCATTGCCACACAGTCACACCTGACACCGCATGGCTCCTCCTCCTAAAATCCATCCTTTAAAACCATTAACGCCACCTGTCAGTCTAAAAATAAGGAAGTCTATACAGAAGAGAGTGTGGTGTAAAGAAATTATACTTATTTTATAGAATATTTGCTATACAATATTGAGAGTAGTGAATATTAATTTGAAATAAGTTATTGAAAACAAAAAAGTGTCAATAATAGTAAATTATCACACTGAGCTTTGGCTTCTGCCTGGTAATTAATCCAGTCCTCAAAATATTACACAGTTAGATTTGTCTCTAGAGTGGAACATATAAACCTATAGGTTTTGACTGCAGGTTTAAGTGTCAAAATGGTGGAATAAACCCTGTAAACTGAGCTAATCAATACTTTAAATTCAATATTTAATCAGGAGTCAGTAGCACTTGTCCAGAGTTCTAATGAAAACCCGATTGAGTAAATAACGATTTTGTTACAAAATTAGGAAGAGTGCCTTCAGACCAAAATTGTGTTGTCGGGACAGAGCCCGTTATCTTTTCTGTGCTGCAGTTAATAAATACGGTGGCTCATTGGCATTTATCAAACATCGTAAATTATTATTTCATCCAACTGTTTTCAGGCACAAAGTCAATGGTGCTGGCAAACAGACAATAACAAGACTGACTGAAGAGAGAGATCCACAGCAGGCTAGGTTAGCAAGCAAACACATTGACTTAACATTTGTTATCTTAAGGGATCAAACTTGAAGAGATCCTAATTTTACCTGGCTATTGTTGCCAGAATGAAGTACTGTTTCACTTCATCCTCTCATCAAAATACTGATACATTGACGTGATGAGGGGAAAAAAAAGGTGGGGGCCTTGATTAATTTATGGGATTCTGCACAACTTATGTAGCATTTACTGATTTCTTGAGTTTATTGATAATTATGGTTCCGATGGTGGTACTGTACTGCTATGGCACAATAATTAGCAATAAACTCAAGCAATGATGGCTAGGATGATGGCACTGAACTACTACAGTGCCATAGTTATCAACAAACTCTAGAAATCATGGTTTGGATGGTGGTACTGAACTGCAATTGCACCACTGATTCAAATGGCACTGTTATACTACATTGGCACCATAATTATTAATAAACTCAAGAAATGATGGTTGGGATGGCAGTACTATACTACTGTAGCACCATAATTATCAGTAAACTCTAGAAATCATTGTTTGGATGGTGGTATTGAACTGCTATCGCACCACTTATTCATATGGCACTGTTGTACTACTATGGTACCATAATTATTCATCAAGTAAAGAAATTTTGGTTTGGATGGCAGTTCCATACTGTAGCACCACTGGTTTGGATGGCGGTACTGTACTACTATAGCACCATAATTATCAATAATGTCAAGAAATTATGTCTGGGTGATGGTACTAAACTACTATAGCACCACTGGTTAAGATGGTGGTACCATACTACTATAGCAACATAATTATCAATAAACCCCAAAAAAGTGTAGTACCTCAATCCGAGCCATAACTATCAATAAACTCAAGAAATTATGTTTTGAATGATAGTACTATACTACAATAGCACCACTTATTTTTCTTTCTTTCTTTCTTTCAGAAGTACAAATAGATATGGTGTTTTTGTACATGGTAATTTGTTTTTTGGTGTCTGGCAACACTGAGGGATGATGAGCACAAACAAACAAACAAATAAAACCAAAAATTAATCTAACAACACCAAGTAGTAAAGCAGAACAAAATAAGATTTAAAACCATCGCAGGCATGAACACCACAATGCAAGTCTTATAAAGCTCCAGGAATTACACATCCAATTCAAAATTCATTAATTTTGCTGTTGGTGCAACATAATTAACAGCTTGGTGAATCCAGGACTAATCCTGAATACTCCTAGGACATGAAGCACAGTAACAGAAGATGGAAGCAAATGAGCTGCAATAAAATTTCCACTTATCCTATGTATTACTTGAATCTTAAAGTCTCTGCTCCCTTCAGTACCTGTTTCCACTTCTGCCATGGGAAACCAAGATGTTTAGGCCTCTCTGATTAATTACTTTTTTCCTTTGGAGCAACACAGGCAGGGATGGAATCTTAGTCATACAGAATCTAACAATTCCTGTGAGATGATGCAGTTTGGAAGGTGACATTGAGACTTTTTTGTGTCAGAATTAGACATTTCACTGGGATATTATCTATACAGCAGTCTGAAAATGTCAGAGACTCTCTCCACTTCATCCTTTTTAAAAGAACTGCACACAATTTATAAGCTTTTTCTCTGGGTCCTTGGACCCACGTGTTAAACCGAATTAATGAGTGCGACAAGCTGATATATTTAATGTTCCTCCCACAGGAGTAAGAGAGGAAGGAAAGTCAATGAGCTGGACTATGACTCTACAAGATGACTTTGGGGTCATTGCCTGGACACGGCGAGCTGGGGACTGCCTCATACTTTTCTTCCTCTTGTGTATCTTTTCTATTCCAGTCCAGTCAGACATCGTGTTTCCAAAGGACCATCATTTCTCATGGAAAGCAGGTAGACATCTTTAATCATTCATCAGATCAAATCAAATCCCTCTGTTTGACTGCATTATTATCAGTGTGGTAGACCTAAACACAGTGACTCAGTGCCATCACCAATTCTGTTGCTGAGCTGTACTTAGATTTTTATGGTCATATTGCAATGCTGTAATTGTGAAAAAAAAAGCTATAAATAATAAATTGCATTTGTCCCTTATTGTAATGCTAAATTACAATAAAATACCTGCAAAAAGCTTCCATATCATTATATGTAATTGTACAATGTGTGAGAAAAGTGGTAGAAGTCTGTAGACATGGCAGACAACATGAATTGAGCTTTATTGTGGTTTTAAAGACATATATTTTCTGTTTTGGTGGTTTCATTGGTAAAATGCTTTATTTGAAAATGGGTGCCTGTTGAGAATTTCTGTAATTTTGCTGATTCTGTTACAATTTTAAGCTGTTATTGAAGTTATTTATTATACTATTTTGATGTAAAGCACTTGTTTGAGATATTCAAGTAATATCTTTTATGATACATTTAACTTGAAGACAAGGTTTATATATTTAAAGGTGTAGTCCCCTTCAGTTTTTCCACAAAACTGAAAGTCAAGTCTTGGTGCTGCACTTCACCACAACCATGACACCACAAACCTTCGTTGGGTCCTGAATTGGAAAAATTCAGGCAGACTCAATGTCTTCCAGAAAAAGTGGAAAATAGTACTTTGTGTAAAACCTAATTATTATAAAATACATTATTGTTGTGGTATACAGCAAAAGTAGAGATAATTTTATTGCTCAAAAGCATTTATTTTAAATGTGAGTTGACCACTTGAGAACTTCTAGACCACATGAAGGAGGAAGCATGTGTGGATGGGATCAAAATTCAATGTGGCATTTGATGGAAGAGAGGAATACAAAATTTGAGACCAAAAACTTGGGAAAAAATACATATTAGATATAGTCTCATAAAGTGATGATAAAACATTAATACTATGTTTTGTAATGTCAAGATGAACACAAATATGCAGGCAGAGCAATCAAACTGGAGGTAAGGTGAATGGCAGGTGATTCAGTGATCAAAATATGTGCAATAAGTAACATGAGTGCAACTGGGGAAAACTGGGAGTCACAAAAACAAACACACTACAGAGTCCAAATGTGGGCAACAAAGACAGAAGTGATAAGAAACAAAATACAATGAAACCACGGTCAGAGCAAAACAAGAACAAACCGGTAACTAAACATGGGAATGGTGCAGGTATAAATACATAAATGAATGAATGAATAAATGAATGACAGGTGTGGGAGACAACAGCTGGGGATAGACACATTAATACTTTATTTAAATACTAATCAACAAAATTACTGTGGTGTGAAAGTAAATCCTTTTTTGACTTACATGGTAAAAGATTGACAGGGACTACACCATTAAATATGTGATGGCTCTTTCATTTGGATTCACTGTGTGTGTGTGTGTGTGTGTGTGTGTGTGTGTGTGTGTGTGTGTGTGTGTGTGTGTGTGTGTGTGTGTGTGTGTGTGTGTGTGTGTGTGTGTGTGTGTGTGTGTGTGTGTGTGTGTGTGTATGTGTGTGTGTGTGTGTGAGTGAGCATTATACACACAGAAACACCAGAGTCAGACAGTCATGAATGCTTCTTATTAGAGGGGAAAAAAACCCTATATTTTCAGGGATGTGGGTTGTGTGATGAAAGTGTTGCTTTCTGACACCCATTGTTGGGAAGCATTAACCTCAGGCAGCTATTGGACATTATGAAGCCAGCAGGCCAGTGCAGCTGGGTGGTTAGCATAATAAAACATTTCTCCTGACTGACAATCCATCTCTGCCCTGTGGTGACAAGCTCAGCATGGACTGTCACAATAATGATGTGTATGCTGTGGTAATGTGACCCGGTTAATGAGACATTGGTGTCCAGTAAATATCTGGTCCGTGGAGCTCTGCTATGATTTTATGGATGTAGACATGTCGGGGGTGAAGTGGTTTCACCAAGCTGCTTATACTGTTATGTGAATGTTTCTTGAGTTCATAAAGTGCATCCAGAAAGTATTCAATGTGCTTCAGTTATTCCATATACTATGTTACAGCCTTATTCCAAAATAGATGAAATTTATTTTTTTTCATTAAAATTCCAGACACAGTACCTCATAATGGCAATGTGAAAACAAGTTGTTTTTTTTTTTTTTTTTTTTTTTTTTTTTGCTTTCTACAAATGTATTAAAAATTAAATGAAGAAATCATGTGCGTAAGTATTCACAGCTTTTGCCATGAAGCTCAAAATTGAGCTCAGGTGCATCCTGATTCTACAGCTTAATTGGAGTCCACCTGGGGTAAATTCAGTTGATTGGATATGATTTGGAAAGGCACATGCCTGTCTACATATAAGGTCTCACAGTTGACAGTCAGAGCACAAACCAAGCATGAAGTCAAAGGAATAGTCTTTAGACCTCTGAGACAGGATTGTCTTGAGGCACAAATCCAGGGAAGGGTACAGAAACATTTCTGCTGCTTTGAAGGTCCCAGTGAGCACAGTGGCCTCCATCATCTCTAAATGGAGGATATATGGATCTACCAGGGCTTTTCCTAGAGCTGGCCATGTGTCTAAACTGAGCGATCGGGGGAGAAGGACCTTAGTCAGGGAGGTGACCAAGAACCCAATGGTCCCTCTGTCAGAGCTCCAGAATTCCTTTGTGGAGAGAAGAGAACCTTCCAGAAGGGCAACCATCTCTGCAGCAATCCACCAATCAGGTCTGTATGGTAGATTGACCAGACGGAAGCCATTCCTTCATAAAAGGCACATGGCAGCCCACCTGGAGTTTGACAAATGCCACCTGAAGGACTCTCAGTCCATGAGAAACAAAATTCTCTGTTCTGATGAGACAAAGATTGAACTCTTTGGCATGAATGCCAGGCATCATGTTTCGAGGAAACCAGGCACCATCCCTACATTGAAGCATGGTGGTGGCAGCATCATGCTGTGTGGATGTTTTTCAGGGACAGGAACTGGGAGACTTGTCAGGATTGAGGGAAAGATGAATGCAGCAATGTACAGACACATTCTAGATTAAAACCTGCTCCAGAGCGCTCTTGACCTCAGACTGGGGTGAAGGTTCATCTTTCAGCAGGACAGAGACCCTAAACACACAGCCAAGATATCAAAGGCGTGGCTTCAGGACAACTCTGTGAATGTTCTTGAGTGGCCCAGCCAGAGCCCAGACCTCAGTCTGATTGAACATCTCTGGAGAGATTTGAAAATGGCTGAGCACTGATGCTTCCTATCCAACCTGATGGAGCTTGAGAGGTGCTGCAAAGATTAATGAGCAAAACTGATAGGTGCACCAAGCTTGTGGCAACATATTCAAAAAGACTTGAGGCTACAATTGCTGCCAAAGGTGCAGTATGGAGCAAAGGGTGTGAATACATATGTGCATGTGATTTATTAGTTTTTTATTTTTAATAAATTAAAAAAAAACTTTTTCATGTTGTCATTATGGGGTGTTGTGAGTAGAATTTCAGGTATGCTTTCAGGATACACTGTACACACACACACACAAACACACACATATGTGTGTGTGTGTGTGTTTATATGTTTATGTTCAAAAGTAATTGGACATTGGTGCCAATGTCATTGTCATTTATCTGCATTACTACACTCAACAAAAATATAAATGCAACACTTTTGGTTTTGCTTCCATTTTGTATGAGATGAACTCAAAGATCTAAAACTTTTTCCACATACACAATATCACCATTTCCCTCAAATATTGTTCACAAACCAGTCTAAATCTGTGATAGTGAGCACTTCTCCTTTGCTGAGATAATCCATCCCACCTCATAGGTGTGCCATATCAAGATGCTGATTAGACACCATGATTAGTGCACAGGTGTGCCTTAGACTGCCCACAATAAAAGGCCACTCTGAAAGGTGCAGTTTTATCACACAGCACAATGCCACAGATGTCGCAAGATTTGAGGGAGCGTGCAGTTGGCATGCTGACAGCAGGAATGTCAACCAGAGCTGTTGCTCGTGTATTGAATGTTCATTTCTCTACCATAAGCCGTCTCCAAAGGCATTTCAGAGAATTTGGCAGTACATCCAACCAGCCTCACAACTGCAGACCACGTGTAACCACACCAGCCCAGGACCTCCACATCCAGCATGTTCACCTCCAAGATCGTCTGAGACCAGCCACTCGGACAGCTGCTGAAACAATCGGTTTGCATAACCAAAGAATTTCTGCACAAACTATCAGAAACCATCTCAGGGAAGCTCATCTGCATGCTCGTCGTCCTCATCGGGGTCTCGACCTGACTCCAGTTCGTCGTCATAACCGACTTGAGTGGGCAAATGCTCACATTCGCTGGCGTTTGGCACGTTGGAGAGGTGTTCTCTTCATGGATGAATCCTGGTTCACACTGTTCAGGGCAGATGGCAGACAGCGTGTGTGGCGTCGTGTGGGTGAGCGGTTTTCTGATGTCAGTGTTGTGGATCGAGTGGCCCATGGTGGCGGTGGGGTTATGGTATGGGCAGGCGTCTGTTATGGACGAAGAACACAGGTGCATTTTATTTATGGCATTTTGAATGCACAGAGATACTGTGACGAGATCCTGAGGCCCATTGTTGTGCCATACATCCAAGAACATCACCTCATGTTGCAGCAGGATAACGCACGGCCCCATGTTGCAAGGATCTGTACACAATTCTTGGAAGCTGAAAATGTCCCAGTTCTTGCATGGCCGGCATACTCACCGGACATGTCACCCATTGAGCATGTTTGGGATGCTCTGGACCGGCGTATACGACAGCGTGTACCAGTTCCTGCCAATATCCAGCAACTTCGCACAGCCATTGAAGAGGAGTGGACCAACATTCTACAGGCCACAATTGACAACCTGATCAACTCTATGTGAAGGAGATGTGTTGCACTGCATGAGGCAAATGGTGGTCACACCAGATACTGACTGGTATCCCCCCAATAAAACAAAACTGCACCTTTCAGAGTGGCCTTTTATTGTGGGCAGTCTAAGGCACACCTGTGCACTAATCATGGTGTCTAATCAGCATCTTGATATGGCACACCTGTGAGGTGGGATGGATTATCTCAGCAAAGGAGAAGTGCTCACTATCACAGATTTAGACTGGTTTGTGAACAATATTTGAGGGAAATGGTGATATTGTGTATGTGGAAAAAGTTTTAGATCTTTGAGTTCATCTCATACAAAATGGGAGCAAAACCAAAAGTGTTGCGTTTATATTTGTGTACAATCAAGAAGTGTTTTAAGGGTCTCCAACAGAACTATGTAATCATCTGCTCAGTCGCTTTATGGTCAGGTTTGTGTTTGACCTTTTCTTCTGGATTTGTTGTTGCCATCTCTTCATATCATAATGCCCAAAATCAAAATCAAAGTTGACTTGATCAGATAGAACATACAAACAACATGCAGTCATTTTTAGGCATATTATGAGAAAGGCCGAATGTGCAATTGAGCCATAAGAATACCAAAAAGCTACAAGGCTGCCTGAAGAATAGTTTCACAACAACTCTTTCACAATAATAGACCAGATCAATAACACTCTGCAAGAGGTAGATGCATTTGTATCAGTCAAAAATCAACACAAGCTATCAACACAAGGGAGCTTCCCTGCTCCCTTTGCTCGATAGACTCTGTCGATGTTTTTAAAAAGCAACTTAAGACTCACCTTTTTAAAATTGCATTTTAAATGGACTGCATTTATTTATATAGCGCTTTTCCATCTGAATCAGACGCTCAAAGCGCTTTACAATAATGCCTCACATTCACCCTGATGTCAGGGTGCTGCCATACAAGGCACTCACTGCACACCAGGAGCAATAGGGGATTAAAGGCCTTGCCCAAGGGCCCTTAGTGATTTTCCAGTCATGTGGGGATTTGAACCCATGATCTTCTGGACTCAAGCCCAACACTTTAGCCACCAGACCATCACCTCCCCTTCATGTGAAGCACTTTGTGACCCTGGTCTGTGAAAAGTGCTATATAATAAAGTTTACTTACTTACTTACTTACTTACTATCACCACAGTAAATACAAACTGTATAATAGGAACCATGTAAAACATCACTGAGCATCAAAAACAGACACGCCAGGTTATAAGTCTAAATGAAAAGTCGACAACAGCTGCACAGTGATGGAATCACTTGGTCTTAGAAGCAGAGTGAAAATCCTGTGCCCTTGTGGTATTTTTTTGTTATGACATAACATGTGAAGAGAGCAGCACTATGAATTGTAAAGTAAATTAGCCCGTATTATCTGCTCACACCAAATGCTTGAAAGCTCACTGTAAGGTCCATCATTGTGCAGATGGGCAATAAGCCAAAGCGTACTACAAAAGCAGCATAAGATATTTTTAGAGACAGAGATGTAGACTGTTCTGCAATAACCGAGGAAACCACCTAAATCCATCTCATTAATTTCTCTCACTAAAGGCAAAGTGAAGTTGTTTGTGCATTAAAATAACTGCCATTTCCTCTAAATATTATTTGTATGCAAATATCCTAAAAAAAAAAACAAAGTTTCCATCTGAACCACATCTTGATTGTTTGATCATAAGTCCAATCATGGTGGCATAGGAAACCTAACTGTTGAAATTGTTCTTATTTTCCACTTGTTAAACAACAGAACTGTAATGCCACTAACTACACTTTAAATATTTTCAAGGAAAAAGATTATTCTTTGTCAAACTGTGCAGACTGAATATGTGTGAGTGGCAACATCCCATCTTCTTATAAAGTTAAGTGTTAATCTCAACTTTAACTCAATTCACAGATTTGATTGACAAAACATGTTTTCAGAGGAGCTTTAGGAAGCGAACTTGGCCTATCCCACAGCTCCTCTCGCTGTGTGATTAGCACTTTCATTTCTCACTCTGCGGTTGGGTAATGGCACTGCCCAAGTGATAAAGAGATTGATTAATTTCACTTGAAAGGGCTTATGTTCAAAAGGGAGGTAATCCAGACACCAAGTGTGAGGATTTGACATCCTTAGCTGGTTTATGAGCTGTTGCTCACCAAGAAAATTAAAGTCACTATGGAAACAAAAATGGAAATCTGGAGATCGCACAACTAAAATACCTCAGTTCTGAATACTGATATTTGGCAGAGCTGTTTCTCTTTCTTCCACAGTTAGTTATTGTACTATTATTATTTTTATTTTATTTTATTTTTTGGTCTTCTAAGCATGACTGAAAAAAGTCTTGAAATGGTTGAGAATGCAGCAGCCACAATTATAACCAAAAGTTTGAAATTTAATGCTGTGGCATTAATATTACCCTCACTGGCTCCCTGTGAGCAGAGTTTGTGGAAACATATGTACCTTCACCTATTTTGTGGTCGAAATCAGCAGCCTTTCATTAGTCTGTCTCCCAGAGGTGAAAAAGAAGTCAGCAGGTCATCCAGCTTTTTGAAAACATGCTTCTTTTCACTTGCTGACATCAGAAAGTGAGCTTTGTTTCTTGTTTAAAAGACCAGTAAAAGTCTTTTCTCTGCTATTTGGAGGCTTAAATTATTATGTTGGCTTCATGGAGTCATTGCATGTATTAGCCTATATTTTCTAAATCATAAAGGTTTGTCTGTATGCTGGCAAAGCAGGGTCTTGTAATCGTGTGTGTGTGTGTGTGTGTGTGTTTTATGTCTGTCTGTCTGTGAACAAGTTAACTATAAAAAGGCTGGACAGATTTTCACCAAATTGGGAATATTGCTCAGGCAAATACCTCGAAATGATTATCTTTTGTAGAGAATGGAACAAAGGTCAAGGTTAACAAAAACATGATCAAGAAAACACATTTTTTACTCCATCTCTGCAGCCAATAAGGCTGGAGAGATGATTAAAAAAACGGGTAAAATTAACTATCAGACATACCCCAGTGTGCAGATTGTGCATGGTTTGCCTCTTCCCTCTGATGCCTTTCATCATACTTGTAATTTTATTGTTTTATTATATCTTTGCACAGTAGCATGCGTGGGGGATTATTTTCTGTTTTTTGTGTGTGTGTGTGTGTGTGCTTCTGTTTATGCACAAAATAACTTAAGAGTTGGTTGAAAGACAAGGTCACCAGCAAAGGTCAAAATTTTAAACCCAGTGCTTATACCAGGGTCGGACTGGGAACAAATTTCGGCCCTGGCATTGTTCCTCTGGACCAGCCCACTATTGGACAAATACTATACACCTAAACACCATGAACACACACCTAAACACACACTTTCAGTCATTTCACCTTGATCATAGTACAAAACGGAAGCAAAAGCACACAGGTGGAAAAAAGCTTTTCTGTCTCCAAAGTGTGTGAGTGAGTGAGTGAGAGAGAGAGAGAGAGAGAGAAAATTAAGGTAATATTTTGCATGAACATTACTGAGTTGAATGGAGGCAAAAAAAAGAAGCTTGAAAAACTTAAATAATTTGACTAACTAATAACACCAAAACCTTTAAATTAAATTGGTTAAAATTAATTAACAGTGTAGAGGACAAAGCAAATCAAGTTTACAAAACCACTTAATTAAATGCGTTGCTAAACTTGGGTTTGTCTGACTATAAGTGTCTTGTTTGAACTCAGTGGCTGAGTTAGAATTTCTTTAAAAAACATGCAAATTGCTATTTTAGGGTTTTGTTTTGTTTTGTTTTTAAACTGAGCAAATTATTTGTTTTAGAGTGTGGAATACTCCAAAGAATATTTCACTTCTGTGGACTGATCCTCATAACGTGTAAAGTGAAATCAAAATGCCAGAGGGGCGGGAGCGGCCGCCTGCTCTTCCTGCAATCTGATTGGCCACCCTGTATGCTTCTCCAATTGTCATTGGCTGTTGGTCATGTCAATCATTGTGCTCGATGTAAGTCACCGTTGTGTGATCAAACGGAAACAAAACTGAAACCTAGAATAAGACTGCGCCGTGTATGAAACACTACAGAACTTTTATTTTGACACAAATTCAGGAAGTGGTTCTGCAGCTGCTCCGATTAAATGCTGTAGCTTCACCGATCGCGGACTTTCCTCGTGTTGACAGCAGCGCGCGGTTCGAGTACACTGTATTTCCATAATCTCTATAAATATGGGAGGGCCGGCCCACGCACGTGAAAACGTGCAGCCAATGCCAAAAATGCCCAAAATCACAGATTATCAGTCCGAGTATGGCTTATACAGTATATGTGTAAAGGATATTTTAAATACAGATTTGAAGGGCAGTTACGGCTATGGTTACTATTAAATAGTAACATTAAGTCATTCATCACCTTTATTTTGATCACCTGACCTTTGACCTTGGGTCAGTGTGAAAGGCCAAACTCATTTAGAATGGGTATTCTGAAGAAAAGGTGAAAGGTACACCTAGAGTTCCACCTTTAAGACTCTGGAGATGATATTGTACAGAATGTTACAACAGGCTTTTGGAGGAGGTCCCGGTCAGGATTGTAAGGGGTACATTGATCTTGAATGCTACTTTTAGAGAAAGCAGAAGCAGAACCTACTCCAGGCATCAGACAGGGACTGAGTGGTTGTGGTGGCAAGCAGCAGAAAGATGAGTTGGAACTGACATTTTAAAATAGTGTGGGTATTTCCTACTGGTCATGAGTTGATGACTACAAGAAGACTGTCTTCTTGCTTTCTGCTTTCTATTGGCGATACACCTGCGGCTGATTAGGTGAATTGCTACAGCACATTTACTATATTAAACTCTAACATGATTTCATGGTTGCATCGCATTTGGACCTTGTTGTCTTAAGTGTTTCATTGATTTGGAGCCAATGTGGTTTAAAATGGTGAAAAGGTTGTGCTGTAGTCAAGGATAAAATAGGTCAGTATGGGAAAGAATTGATCAAATATCAAGGTCACACAGAATATTATGACACAACTACATCACAAACTAGAAGCACTCAGAGAGTGCAAACCTCCGCCAAGGCCATGAGGTCACTGACGCCATAACATCTACACGCAGTGGAATCATTGAACCTAAAAAGTCTAACAATGATGTTTGCTCAGTAGTAAAAAAAGTTTCATCTGCTGTGAATGGATAGCATGTATCCTTAGCGCTTGGCATCACAGTTTATTGCAACTTGCACCTTTCCCAGAAGCTACTGTCATCAAGGCACTGATATTGATATTGCATGTGCTTATAGACAAAACAAATAAGAGACAAAGTTCAATTCATTATTCAACTAAACTGCAAATATATGAATTTTTTAACATTTATGAAACACTTCTCTAAACAAGGCCATAGGGTCACTGACCCTAAAGAGATTCCCTCCTTGGCACAGTGATCTATTTCTTTTTGTCTCTTTCTCTAAAATTGTAAATAATAATCATTAGATTATTAATATATAAACAAAAATAAATTTAAGAAATATTACAATTTGAAAACAAATGCACCCGAACGTGATGACAATTTTTAACATTAAAAATGACATAGACATGCTAACACATTAGCATCGGGATCTGGATCGTGATCCGGAGCACCACTAAAATGTAATCATTTGTTCCTCTTGTCATTTCCAACCACTCCACAAAATTTCATTAAAATCTGTTTAAAACCTTTTGAGTTATCCTGCTGACAAACAGACAAACAAACAAATGCGACCAAAAACATAACCTCCTTGGCGGAGGTAATTATTATTTCACACCACTTGGTGTCAGGTTAAACTGTTTTTATTGTAATGCATGTTGATGTAAGTATTAGAAAACACTGCATAAATCATTTATATTAATTTTAATACCTTCTACATATTATCCATTGATTACACTTTTCCAG
This sequence comes from Thalassophryne amazonica, assembly GCF_902500255.1. Lineage (NCBI taxonomy): Eukaryota > Metazoa > Chordata > Actinopteri > Batrachoidiformes > Batrachoididae > Thalassophryne > Thalassophryne amazonica. Next base: position 91,967,809 of record NC_047116.1, on the reverse strand, counting down.
ATCATTGACATGACATATTTGAATGAATAAATTGTCTAACAAGTCTGCTTTGATTTTGGGTTGTCATTATGGGGAAAACTTGCTCTAAATTATGCACAGTGGTGCCATTGTGCGTTCAGTATGTGTCTATCTAGGCCAGCAGCATTGTGGGGTAACTCTTTTGTGTGGGCCTGTTCCCAGAGCCGCGGCTAAGCCGGGAGTGTCTGGCTCAAACACAAAGCTGCAGAGCCATTCCGGCTCAACCTTCGTGAGTTTTTTGGAGAGCAGAACGGAGCACCACAATGTTTTGGCTAATAGGAGAATGTTTTAATTCATGCATTCAAAGTCAATCCCTTCAGCAGCCTCTCTTGGCCTTTATGCAGCACGTTACACATTTACAAGTCATCTGCAGGCCAGCACATTGAGATGCATGTCTCAGAATAGAACATGGGATGATAATAAGAGTTAACAACCGCTGTGTATGTGTTTTTTTCACAGGAGACACAGTCAACCTCACATCTCTGACAATAAAAGCACACGGCGCTACAGGAGCTGTCAGATGAGAGTGGTAGTTGACGCTGCCAGATTCTCTGTGCAGGTTACGCTAACAATAGCCGTGTTAGCATTGTCCTGTGAGAGAGCTTGTCATTTTATTACATTTGCTGCAGACGTCATTCTGAGTTCACTTGGTTTGATGGTATTTATTAAACTTTGTAGGCTTATTGCCTGATTACCGTGCCCGATCTGACGTGTCACAGTCAAAACATCTGAGTACGGCTCTTGATTATTATTTTTTCAAGTCAACAAATTAAGCAAAGTCCTATTTTTGAGGGGTGACGCTTGCATCTGCCAAAACAGAGCGTTCAAATTGGATTTGTGTTGCTTTTTGTGAGCAATTGAATCTTAAAATGATTGCGGCACAATTTGTTTATTAAGTGTCAGTTTGCGACTCCTGGAAAAGCAATAATCCTTTTCTCCCAGGTTCTGACTTGTCAGCTTTGAAATTAGTTTAATGTGTCTACAGAAGGTCTCTAAAATACTGCTTTTAATCTTTTTAAAGCTGTTCTTTTTTTTAAATCCTGCTTTAATAAACAGCAGCACAGCTACTTTATGTTTCACAACACATGAGATCGTATCCCAGATGGAACTGGATCACATATCAAAGCTGCTTTCTTTTCTCACTAAATACCTCTATGTATGTTTTTCTTTTTGTTTTTGATCTGGGAATCCAGCTCATTTGGAAAGTGCAATATCTTCAACTCTAAGGAGCCAAATGTAATATTCATACATGCTGCTTTGGAGAACAGTTGAGAATTAAACCCCAACAAGTGCCATGATATCAAACGGATATTTTTATGGCTGTTTGTTTTGTGTGTACTCCTGTTTCTCCCCCCCCCCACCCCCTTTTTTTTTTCTTTGACAAATCTTGCCAGGGATCTGTGGAGGATAGAATGATTAAGCCTTTCTACAGTGTATCTAAATAATGTGGGAACATTCAGCTGAGGGGTAATGATTTTCAGACGGCTAGAAATCAATAAATGTTTCCCTTAATAGGGAGGATATTGGTGCTTGATGGACTGTTTTTTACACGCTTCATGGACCCAGAACCCTGACTTTCCAGGACCTAGTGGCTTTCAAAAAAAAAAAAAGAACAAAACAAAAACAACAACAACCACAAAAGTGCATTCTAACAGCCATCCAAAATTAATATTTTATTTCACAGTCTGAGTGTATTTATTTGCTTGTTTCATTGTACTCTGGCACTTCAGTGACATTATACCATCAGCCAAAAAACAAATGGGGAGCTGCAGTGAGATTGTTTTATTTTTGTAAACGAGGCACATTTCCCCAAAATATCCAAGGAGTTAAATGTTTTCTGTAAGCAACTTCATTATTATTATTATTATTATTAAGTGTTGCTAAAGCAACTGTCACATATTTCATTGGTCAGCTGTCCGTGGTGCTGAAATGTGCTGCCACATTTAGATTTTAAATAACAAATATTACAAAGAATAAATGTTGCAAACAATTCCACACAAGTTTGGAATTACTGAACCTCTTTAGAGTTAGCTGATCATTAAATACAACCTGGCAATTTTAGATTTTTATAAACTGTTAGTGATTGAAATAAGCTGAAGAAAGTAAACATTGATTATTTTGCTATTTTTCAAGGTGTGTCTCCATCAAACTCAAATTAAACCTCAAGCTGAGCAGTGATGCATCTAATAGGTTTCAGAAATTGTTACATCATCAAGTTTGGAATCATTCTGTCATTATTTCTTCATGAATCCTGAATGCAGTTAAGGACATGAATAAATAAACTGTAACTGAAGGATTTTTGTCTGTCAAAGACCAAAAGCAGTTAAGCTGCCGCTGTCAATAAAAAAAGACATAAATGAGATTTGGATTTCAGTTCAACTTATAATATGAAATAAAGTGAATATGGAGGTCTACATACCCTTTGGCTTTTCCACGTGTTAATTTTTTTATTTTTTTGGGAAAAAATAGTGTTTATATGAAAATTGTCCCTTTTAAAGTCAAACCAAAAGCAAATCTCTGTAACATGAAATAAATTAAATAATATGATAAAAACCAAAACAACAGGTTGTATGAGTGAGTAATGGCACTCCTTAGTAAAACACAAGCAAATAATGACTTACATTTTTTACTTTTGACAAGTCAGCTGATGATATATGAAGATTTCCAGGTCACTGAATAGATATGGCACTTCATTTACATCCAGCTAAGCCCAACAGTCAATCCCCAAGTTAATCTGTTATCCAAGTGTCACAATATAGATGAGGGGTTGGATCTTGACACCCAAATTGAAAATAATCAGTGGCACAAATGGGCTTCTGGGCCTATGTAGGACTTACTTCTTCCTCCTACAAATAGGCTGCACATCAGTTGGTGGAGTTGGAGCCAGTTTATTACAATCATTTTGAATACAGTACCTGCACTCAGAAACTAAAGTGGAGTTTGAATGTTGTACACTTCATGCTGCTCCCACAGTCACTCACAGCACAGGCATTTTGAGCACAACTAACTCCACATTGTCCCATTATGATTTTGTTTCCCATCACTTTTTTTTTTTGTTTGTTTTTTGATAATGAGGATTTATGCTGCCTTGCCTTCTCTTGTGGTAAACAATGTGTGTGACCCTCTGTTTCACAAAAATGAGGATTCTCAAAGTTGTTAGTGTGAACTAGCAACCACTAGACAGAGAGCAACTGCTCACTCCTCTTCTTTCTCTTCATTCATCTGGCCACATTGCAAACTGCAAAAGATGGAGTATTTTTTTTTTCCTTTTTTGGGCAATTGTGTCAGCATGGTGGTGCAAGCTGGTGACCCCCATGAGGGAACGGGCTCCCATGGGCATATTCTGTGGTTATTATAAAAAACAGTGATTCATATTCAATAAACACATGATACCAACTCTTTACCTTTACATTTGAAATAGGAAGGGTCTTGGGAGTGTGCCCAACCAGTCTACATGTGTTTTATGGACTTGGAAAAGCACATTACTGTACTGCTGTGGCTAAGTTGGAGTGAAAAATGAAATACACGGATTGAGGCTGCATCTGAGGTCCTGTGGATGCTGTACCAGACTGTTGTGGTGAAAAAAGAGCTGTGTAAGAAGGCAAGACTCTAAGCTTACCAGTCAGTTTATGCCGCTATCCTCACGGATTGTCATGAACTGTGGGTAATGACTGAAAGAAGAAGGTTGTGAAAACAAGTGGGAAAATGACATTCCTTCATTGGGTAACTGGCCATCCAGTCGTGGACATGGTGAGAAGCTTGGACATCTGGGAGGGACTCGAAGTAGAGCTGCTCTTTCTTTGCATGGAAAGTCCTCAAGTGAGGTGGTTCAGGCATTTAGACAGGATGCCCACTGGTCATCTCTATATGGTGTTCTTCCACACACCTTCAACTAGGAGGAAGAAGACCCTCGAGGGTGTTGAGGCCTTGAGATCAGAGGATCCTTGGTCTCAAGGCCTCTTAGTGATTTTCTCCAAGTTGCTGACTGTGTGCATGGCAGCACCCTGACATCAGTGTGCGAGTGTGTTTATGTGAATGGGTGAATGTGAGGCGTTGTTGTGAAGCGCTTTGACCTTCTGATTCAGATGGAAAAAGCTCTGATAAATGCAGTCTATTTCCCATTTATATTTCCCAGCTGGCTTAGGAAAGCCTCAAGATACCCCAGGAAGAGTTAGATAACTTGGCCAGGAAAGAGAAGAGTTGGATGAGCTGCTTGGTGTACTGCCATCGTGACCTGAACCCAGACAAGCAACAGAAAATTAGTCAGTGAATGAACAGATTTCTGCAAGCAAACCACTCTAAATCCTACACCCTGTAGCTTTATTATGGCCTTATCAACAGCTTTATTCATCCAGGGAGACAAGGAACCCTGATTTACTCGGCTCTCAAGCACCTCTATTATGTCAACCACCTGCAAAGGTTAGTTTTGGCACACGGGTCATTCTTCAGTTGGGTTTTCTGCACAATTCAGACATGTTTTTAAGCTGAAATACTGCATAAAATAGCATAATTGGTATTCAGTGTTGTGACTTAGTGTCAAAAACCTACAGTCAGTTTACAGTAATTTCTCAGAGAAGCCCGTGGCTGGCATTGGCACTTTGTTTACTTTTAGTCATTCATCATTCAGTTTATTGTTGGAACAAAATGTATATATTACAAATACAGGTTTAAATCCAGAAGCATAACTCAGTGGTTTTGGCAGCTTTAGAAAAAGCAATCTTTATTCTTTGTTTTTTATCAAGTCATGTCTAAAATGAACTCAAATTTTACTAATTAAATTTGAGTCAAACAAAACAAGTCAGGTGGATAATACAGCTGGATAGATCTAAAGGTAAACTGCAATTCTTGGGCAGAAAGTAGCCGGTATTTATACTGAGAACTGATTCAGATGATGATGCCAGTTAATGTAGAATAGGGCAGTGGATTAAGTTCAAGAGGAGAGGATAAGAGTATAAAAGTGGGTGTGGTGGAGCTGGAACCCGAGAGGATAAACTGTAGAAAATGAAGTTTTAGAAGGAATGGAACACAATTTTATAGATGTTTGTGGTTAAAGACATTCTCTGTCTTCTACAGTATAAAATAAGACACAACTATGTGGGTGGGTGGGTGTGGGTGTGTATATGTACCTCTCCCATCCAAATGGCACATCAAAATTGAGCCAAACGGCACACACATACGCGGAGTGACATCAGCGATTGAGTGTTTAAGTAGGAGTAAATGTATTGCATTTATATAGTGATTTTCCATCTGCATCAAAAGCCCAAAGCACTTTACAGTAATGCCTCACGTTCACCCATTCACACAGACACACTCACACACCGATGTCAGGTTGCTGCCATGCAAGGCACTCATTGCACACCGGGAGCAATTTGGGAATTAAGGACCTTGCCCAAGGGTCAGGCTGGGGTTTTAACCGAGGATCCTCTGGTGTGAAGCACCAACGCTTAACCACTAGACCATCACCTCCCCAAGTAATTAGTAGTAGTAATAATAGCAGCTGCCTCTTCTTGAGGCCGCTTTATTTACACCCTAACAGTTCTCTAGAATTTGGGATAGGTGGGAGATGATAGGTTTGTTGGTGAAGAGGAATATTTCATTTCAGCCTCTGAGTCAAACCCACTGTGGTGCGAGTTTAATGTTTTGGCTACTCTGTAAAGGTACACAGAGCAGACAGCTCAGTGGGTAAAGAGCTGGCCTGCCAGTATGTAGACCTGGGTTTGAATCCTGCTTGTGCTGCCTGTCCATAACATATGTGCAAACACTATTGCACTCATACATACACCTACATGCTGAGTTACTAATAGTTACAACAAAGAGTGTGTCTGTAAAATTCTGAACATAGCATGTACTGTCCATTTAGTGCATTTGCCTTTAAGAATATGTGGTTTGCCCACCCGAGTGTGCAAAATTCTCGGAGGGGACAGGCACATGTACAGGTGATGTCTGCACATGCAGCATGATTAAACAAGGTCCAAAGGGATTTAGTGGGTTCTGATAGGATCTGTGTTTTGCAAGTTTGAAACCATGGGATTAATTTATTGTGCTGGACAGACTGCTGTTCCAGCAGCACAACGACTGAGTTTAATGCTTTACAGTGCAAAAGGCACACTTTTTCAGTTGGAGCACTGCAGAAAATCTTAGGGGCACATGTTGAGAATTTATGGGAGTAAACCTCCAACATAATTATTAAAATTTCCCCCCACTTTCACTGTATTACTGACAAATGACAGTGATAGTGACAAATTCACTCCATCAAACATTTCTGCCAGAAACACTGATTTGTTGGGATCACAATGAATACAGGGTGAACACAAAAACACTCCTTGGTGTCAAATATTTCTCAAAGTTACATGAATAATTTTACAATTTTGGTATCGACAATTGCAGAAACTCATCAAGTTTTTTTTTTCTCTTTTGCAGACTCTTCTTCAAAATTGTAAAATTATTCATGTAACTTTTGATATTCTAAATATTTGATATGAAGGAGTATTTTTGTGTTCAGCCTGTATATTGAAATATTACATTTCATGTGAAAAACAATAAATGGTAAAGAAGACACTGAAAGCACTGAGCATTGTTATTATACATTTGCTCCTGAATTGTAGTTATTACTGAAGTAAAATTTAAACTGAACCACCAACATCAGAAACATTTATTAGTATTATTATTATGGTTTATAAACAGTGACATGTTGCAACTTAGATTGTCTGACATTTGTTTAAGTCTCTGGTCATATTTTGTTTAATTTGACATTAGAATTGTTATGAAATAGAAATTGGAAATAAATGAATTATCTATCTATCTATCTATCTATCTATCTATCTATCTATCTATCTATCTATCTATCTATCTATCTATCTATCTATCTATCTATCTATCTATCTATCTATCTATCTATCTATCTATCTATCGATCGATCGATCGATCGATCGATCGATCGATCGATAGATAGATAGATAGATGCCTTCATTTAACTTTTCAAACTAAAATCACCTGGTTCAAATTCATGGATTAAACACAAAAAATAAATTAGAGGAACAATATATCCACTAATTATTTGGAGCATTGTGTTTCTATCTAAAAAATAGCTTACAGATTTTTAAAATCACTGAAACCTCATTTTTAACTGAAACCTCATTTTTAACTACAAGAGCAAAAAGTCTGACAGTTGACCCGATCACCTTTATTTGCTCTGCAGAGGTGTGCCCTGTGCCAGCACACACAGAACACACTCCTTGACAAGGAATGGGTCACTCAATGTCCGTTCTTCACTGCATCTAAACAATATCATAACTTTGGGTAGAAATTTCTGAGTGATCCCAGCCAGTGCACATTTTTGCTTCCTAGCCCTGCTCTCTGTTCACGCAGACATGGTGATGGAGGTAAAAGCTCCACGAGCTGCTCGCAAGAAACAGAATCTACACCAGTGGACTCCACATGCCATGCATCCTGTGTGGGGACATGAAATCCACTCCCTCTTTATGTTTGTCACATTTTTTAAGAGGGCTGGCATCCAACTGGAACCCTGAGACAACTAATCTCACACACACACAGCCAACACTCACAGACTCACTCGTGAAAATAAAAGGTCAGCAATCTACAGGTCGCTGCTGCTGAGTGGCTGTAAAAAGTCCTTACTCTGTCTCATTTGCTTGCAGTCTGAAGCTCTGGTTTACTTTGTTTTTGTTTCTTTAAGAATAATTATTCAAAGAAAAGAAAAAAAAAAGTGATTCCAGGACAGCATTGCTGAACACTCCACTCTTTGTTGTGCCACGGCCTTGATTTCAGTGATTCTTTGCTGCATTTTGTAAATGATAAAAAGCTGTTTTTTCTGTCCTTGGTCTTTTCACATAGCATCAGTTATGCAGTTTGACATTACAATTCAGCAAATTTCTGCAAATGCACTCATTAAAAACTGAAATAAAGAAAAACTTATTTTTATCCATTTCCTTGCCTGTCTCTGTCGGACAGTCTGAATCTAGTTCCATCCAGTCTGATTAGGATCAAGGTGGAAAACATCAAGGTAATTTCTAATGAGGGGAAAGCATTTTAAGTAGATATTCTTCATGTCAAGATTTTTTAAAAGTAAAAACAATTTAATATGGCAGTAAATAGTTCCTTGGGCATAAACTACCAACAGTAATAAAACAGTGAAAAAAATGTTCTGAATTGCCTTTTTCTAATTTGAATTTAAGTGTTTTAAATCATCAAATAATGAATAATTGGACTCACCTCATGACTCACTTCATGCATGGTTAGTTGATACCCAAAAAGCGTACTGAGACTGGCTGAGATTTGGATTAGGTGGCTTTGCTTTCATCTTCTCAAATCTTAATATAACAAGCCAAACTGGTCAGGGTGATACACAGCTTTGCTACATTATGTTCTGCTCTGTAGTTTTGGCAGACTTGACCATTCTTGATATTCAAATATCTTATCCATGCTGAATGCTTCTTGCAAGTGTGGTACAGGGCATTCCTGCCTATCCATACTGATTTGCTTCCAGTGTATTTTACCATATTTGCTATGTCGAACCATGGCTGAATGGTGCGATCGAGGCAGCCTTCAGAGCAGTGGCTGAATAACGGCGAATGGTGTGTGAGTGTCCATTTGATCTACTCTCTGCCAGAGTCCAGGTGCCAGCCGCGAATATCCAACACCACTCACGGGGCACTTAGAAAATGCTCGGCCATTTGTGCAGCCAGCACAAAAGTATAGAGCAGGCAACCACTTTCGAACTAGCTGTGTGAATGGCCCAGCATTTTCTAAATGCCCTGAGAGTGTGCCATGTCCCTCCAGCAACACGAATGGTGTGCGAGTGTGTGGTGTCCCCCCTCCCCCAGTAACACAAATGGCATGCGAGTGTGCCATACTACCCCACAAGGCAAATGGTCTGCAAGTGTGTCACCCCCCCACGCACACACCATGATTTAACATTGTCAAGGTGGGGAAGGCCCGAACAGTGGCCGCAGTGTTATTGTTTTCCAGCGCAGTGCACACATTTGCACAGCTGACCACTGTGTCATTGCAACGCACAGCTGGAGAATGCATGTGCCATGAAGAACATCACCTCTCAACACGTCACAGTGATGCATGTGTCGCTTGCTCCCATGACATGGGGAAAAATACAAACCAACAAGGTCACCTCTGGATTGCCCCTAGCCATGTCACAGCACGCATGGCACTGTCCGACTGGGCCATCTGAAATGATCCATGAGATTTCATTGATCAGCTAATGTAAGGTCCACCATGTAAGTTGTGTCAGGTAAGAGTGAGTTGCTGGCTGGCAGTCAGCTGACATGCCCCCTTGTCTGGAGAGGCAAACAGCAGCTCCAGTCTGCACAGTTCCAAACAGGACAAATAAAAATACATAAATAAAGAGAAAACAGAACACAACATGGTGGAAGTAGAGCAGGTGAGCATGTCAGGAGGAGCTCTGTGGTCCTCTCCCCTCTTTTACCCTCTGTCGCTTTGTAGTGTGATTATTTATTTTGCTTTATTTTATTTTTACCCATTTATTAATTTCATTTCATTATATTATTTCTGTTTGTACTATTTATTTTATGTATTTGTTTTATTTTACTTATGTATTTGTTCTGTAAATATGTATTTCTTTATTATATTATTTTATTTATTTTCCTCCCTCTCTCTGTTCTCTTTCTTTTAATTTAAGATGCCATGTCGCTGGCCGACATTCTTTCTTTCTGTCATGTGGACTATAACCTAAGTTGTGGTTGTGACATTAGCCTAGCCGGCTGGCTGCTCACACGGATACTTTCAGATGCCCCATGGTCGGTGCTGTGCATGTTGAGATATGGCTGGGGGTGATCTAAAGGTGATCTTTGTTTTATTTTTTACCATGTCAGGAGAGCATGACGACACGTGCATCTCGGTGGTGTGTTGAGAGATGATGTTCTTCATGGCACAATATGTGTTCTCCAGTTGTGAGTTTCTCTGGAGGTGGGATTGTCGCCAGTGAGCCACTGCAGCTGACTGTTGTGTCATCGCTTATGGGAGGTGATGGTCTTCAGACCAGAGGATCCTTGGTTCAAATCCCAGCCTGACCGGAAAATCACTAAGGGCCCTTGGGTAAGCTCCTTAATCCACTAGTTGCTGCTGGTGTGTAGTGGGTGCCTTGCATGGCAGCAACCTGACATCAGGGTGAATGTGAGGCATTTGATGTGTAAAGTGCTTTGAGCATCTGATGCAGAGGGAAAAGAACTATATAAATGCAGTCTATGTGTGAAGGTGCCATCATGGTTTGGGTTCTGTCCTGTTTGTCTCCCATGCCTCCTTTGGTCTTCAGTGTGTATGTGTGTTCACCTATCAACCTTGTCCGTGTCTTTTCATTTGTGAGTTCATGTTTTAGTCCTTTGTCTGATGTCAGTGTATTCACTTATGTGTTTCTTGTCTGCTGTCTATGCCCCTGGTTGGATTCAGTGTGTGTCCTTCTGTGTCTGTCTTTCATGTATGTCCTCCTAGTGGTTTGTCCCAGACCTGTACTCTCATTTGTCTGTGTGATCTGTCCACAGGTTATGTCTCTGTTTTATTGTCTTTGTCATTGATTGTTTCTCTTTGGATTTGATCGGTGGGTTTTCAAGTCTTAGCTCCTCTGTTTTACACTGTGTTCTCTTTGTAGTGCCATTTTTCTACTTTTATTTCCTGATTCGGCTTTAGGTGTGGTTTAGTTTTGTATTAGTCTAATATCCTTGTCTCTTTCACTAGCAGTCTGTTTATGTTTTTTTTTTTTCCCCCACTGTTGCATCTTGTTCTCTTTGAGTCTGTTTATTTATTGCATTGATGTGGTTTCATATCTGTCTTTTGGTTTTGTGTTTTTTCTGCTTGCTTATGTTTTGGATATGGTCATGTTTTGTTTCTGCTTCACTTTAGATGTCTCCTTTTGTGGTGAGTTGTCACCTGATGTTTGACCCTGCCGTACCTGTCCTCCATTTTGTTCATTAGTTTGAGTTGGTATTTAAGCAGCACCTGTTTGCCTGTGCATTTGCTGGTTCCTTACAGTCCTCACTTGGCTCATGTAAATGGCTTTGCTCCTGGAAATATGTAAATGGCTTGGCTCCTGGAAATAGCTGTGGGAGATGGAAGCATTCAAGTTGAGCTTTACCATATGATATCCTGCCTACTCCTGGAAACCTAAGCCAGTAGTATGTCGAAGACCCCACATGCCATCTGTGTCCAAGTCCAGCAATACTGAAGCACATCTTGGTGGGATGCAAGACCGGCCTCACCCAAGGCCACCTGGCAGCACAACCAGGTGCTAAAGTGCCTTGCGGCATGGCTGGAAAGTAAAGTGACAAGCGTGAACACCCTTCCTCCCCCGCAATCCCATTGGCAATCAACACCATTTGTCTGGGAGGGTGAGAGGCAAGCTAGCATCACCACCACGAGACCAGACACTGGGCAGCTGGGCAGAGCACGGGACTGGAAGCTGCAGGCAGACTTCAACAAGAAACATTGCTTTTGTTAGATACTGAGATCTACCAACTTGTGACCAGACCTTGTTCTGTGGTCAGCCTCGCTCAAGCTCATTTACATTGTTGAGCTCATGGTGCCCTGGGAGAGTGCAGTGGAGGAGGCCTATGAACTGAAGAGGCTGAGGTACACTGAACTTGCAACCAATGCACAACAACATGGCTGGAAAGCGAAGGTATGCCCAGTGGAAGTAGGTTGTAGAGGGCTTATAGCCACCTCAAATTCCAGGCTACTCAGGGAGATGGGAGTGCAAGGGAACACCCACTGGCAGGTTGTCAAAGACCTCTCCATGGCTGCTGACTAGGGGGGCCAGCGGCTGCGGATGAAGAGATAGCACTCTGTCTGCGCCTTCAACTGAGTTAATAGCATCTAGGGAGTTAACCTAGAATGCTGAGATTCACTACTGAACCCTCTGGAGGTGTCATGGACCTATCAATAAAACACCCAAGAAGGAGTGCGCTCACTTGACAACCATCACCCAATTGACCACACCACAGAGTCTCATTGGTGCCTCAAGTATTTTTTGAGGGATAGTAACATCTAGTTCAACACAATAGATCTGAGAGGTTTTAGCTATACTATTTTTTCACAATAGTAGTTTTGATGTGTCTACCATCTTTGTCCATTTAGTGATACAATCTCCAACCGACTTGTCCTACTGCTGTCACCATAACTGCCATTCTGGATTTGTCATTTATTAGTTTCTTCATTGACTTTGCTGCTGGAAAACCCAGTAATCTAACATTAGTTTAACACGACCTGGAAAAGCAGCATCTGAGAGAAAACATACCTGTCCAGTGTCGTGTTCAGAATACTGCAAATACGTGCAGTCTTTAAAAAAAAAAACCACAGTTCTAAAACTGGTTAAACAGTTAAAAACAATAAAAGAACTTTATAGGAACCACAAATGGACTGCACACTCTCTCGTGGTCTGTTGAAATTTAAACTGACATGTTTCCACAGAGCTTCATTAAAAACTCTTTACCTTGATTGTTTAGCTGAGACATCATATAAAACCAGTGTTTCTCTTTTGGATTCAAAAGCTTGAGGTTTATTGTAGAAGATGGAGGTTTGTCTCAAGAGAACTGCAGGGCAAGAGATTCCACACAGACCGGTCCTTAATCCTGTGAGAATATTCTCACAGAAGAGTTCACTTTCAGCGGTGCTCTCCTCTGAGAAATCCTTTTTCAGTCAGCGAGGGTCTTTTACGTCATCCTTATGCAAAATGTTTCATTTCAGGTCAGCTCTGGCACAGCTGAAAGTTTTCCATTAGCAAGATGGAGGAGGAACAGGAAGAGAAACGCATACAGCTGAGAACTGTTTGTAAGTCAACCCAGGGGTAACTATTGAGAAGAATATTCTCAAAGTACTCAGGTTGACCCAGAGCTCTGTAGAGGTGTCAGGTGTCAATAATATACAGAAGGTCATCTCAGGACTGAATTCTGACTGTATTATTATTGATATATAAGTATATAAAATACCACACTAAAAGGTCATGCATTTTTCCCCCCTTTTGAATGCCTGATTTAACAAAACATATTCAGAGGATGCGGTGCATATGTTATCCTCCAGCAACTAAAGTCAGCAACTCACAAGTCAAGTATGCCACATCCACAACACCTCGGAACCACCTTCGGCATGGATGGCAACCACCCAGACAGACAACCAGTCCATTCTTACATCTCTAAAATAATCATCTATCTGCCACAGCCATGTGGACATCCCCTTGGGCTTCTCCAGCTACTGAGGTCCTCAACACTCAGGCATCAGTGTGCTGGATCATGCACAGAGAAACGGTCCACATGGCCAAAAGGTCATTTTTGACGAGTTGGAGAGGAAAGGTTTACTAACCTTGACTTTGCAGATGATCCTGTGATCTTTGTGGAATCAATGGATACTCTGATTTTAATATCTGAGAAGCTGAGTGAGGAATGAGAAGTTCTGCATTTGAGATTGTACTGGATGAGGACTAAGATTTAGGCTTGGCTCAACAATCAGAAGTGTATTTTTATGTCGTGAAAGTGTTGAACTTGTATGGACATTCACTTTTCTCTGTAGTGACATACGTGTACCTGAGTCCTCTGCATTTGAGATTGAAAGGTGCTTGGGAAGAGCTTATGGACTCATGAGGTAATGGGATGGAGGTGTTTGGTGACGCTAATATATTTTGAGGTGAACAAAGATCAAAGACTTTAGGGTCCTGGTACTGCATGTCTTGCTGTATAGTTGTGAGACGTGTACCAGTGAAATCAGGCCACAATTGGATGATGCGATACAAGTTTGCCTTATGGCAGGATCTCACATGCAAGTGCGCCACTTTGCAGCATGTACAGAGCAACTGTGTTACAAACCTGCATATCACAACACAGCACTTTGAGCATGTTCCAAAGCTCTGTAGTGCAGTCTGTGCTTTATTTCCTGTATTGTATCATAACGGGCATTGTGTGGTGTTATATAGTAGATGCGATCACAGCTGCAAAGATACATACAGGGGCACACAGGTGTGCATGCAGGTCAGTAAAACAGGAGCAGACAAAAACAACCAAGCATAATCGCACATTCAACTGTGGCCAAAGCCCAACGGATAGCCAAAAATAATTTGTTAGGTTGATATGCATGTTTCAGCCCTGCAATAGACTAGTGTCCTGTGTACCCTGTGTCATGCCCTATGACTGCTGGAATAGGCTTCAGCCCCCATCACCCATAATTTGACTAAGCGGGTTAAGAAAATGAATGAATAAATGTGCAAGTTTCATTTTTCAAATCTTAGCACCCCTTCACACATAACACAATTGAAGCCGACTGGCGCACGAAGGAGGAATTGTATGCCACTTGTGTAAAATTGGAACCTCTTCAAACGCCTTGTACAGCTGTCCTTGCAACCATTCACACACACAGCACCTGAGAGACAGCGAATGCCCTGCGAGTACCCATTCAACCCCTCTTTCAGCAGGTGTCATCCAAATTCCAGGTGCCACACACAAACATCCAATACCACTCGCAGAGCACTTAGTAAAGGTGTGGCTATTTGCACTCCTGGCACAATAATAGATGCAAGGTGACCACATTCAAGCTGTCTGCAAAATATGTCTAAGTGCTCCCTGAGTGTGGCGTAACCTAGCAATACAGGTAGCGTGCCAGAGTGTCGGCTGCCCCTCATCACATGTGGCGTGTGTGTCTTTCACACACTCCCCCCACCATCCCCCCTCAACAAATGTAGCATGAGTGTGTATCGTGCATGTGCCCATGTGTCGCGCTTCGTCCCCAGCAACACATGTGGCGTTCCAAGTCACCTCTCAGCTGATCACCACCACAGCCACACACTGACAGCTAGAAATGATGGCTCAGTCCACACGACGTGTTACATTACAAGCATAGAGACCACATCCAGGACACGTATATAAGTTGTTGTGGTTCACTGGGTTGCTTCCATTTTGTTTGGGGTCACCGCAGCGGATACAGCCAGATCCACATTGGTATTTGGCACAAGTTTTATGCCGGATGCTCTTCCTGATGCAGCTCCAGTTTTACCTGGAGAAACACACACACAGTTGCTGGTGTTCCGCAGAGGTAGGACAGGTATATAAGTAATTACTACAATAACTACATACAAAATTACATAACAAATAACTAAAACAAACGATCACAGAAACAGAGTGACACTTTGTTCTGTGCACTGCACAAACAGGTGGGGGGTGGTCCTAAATAGCAGCAGCTGTTGAGAGCTCTGGACCTGGATGGAGAATATGTACTGTGTTTTGAAGGACATGACCTTACAACGTGACGCGTGTACCTGCCTCCCTCACATAGAAATACATAAAAATATATCACTTTTGCTACGGGTTGGACTGGCCACTCTGCGTGCACACCGGCAGGCTGCTCACTGGAAACGTGCACCACTCGCTGGACACACGCGCGGGGCCAGCTGGACATGTTGGGCCAGCAGATGTGGACATGATAAACGCACACTGCTTCATTAATGTCATTTCATTTCAGGTTGTTAAGATTAGACCAGGGGTCACCAACCCTTTTCCTGGAGGGCACCTGCCCTGCATGTTTTCTAACTCTCCCTGATCCAGTCCCAGGCAACTAGCTATCAGGTGTGTTCAGCCAATCAACAGCTGGAAGACACCACTTAAAAAAAAATAAAAAAAACAACACGTGCGGCTTGAGTAGGTTGATCTGGAAAACATACAGCGCAGGGGCTCTCCAGGAACACGGTTGGTGACCCCTGACATACAGATTTGAACAAAAGCTCATAATGGTCATTAATTGTGATTGACTGATGATGAAGTCACAAAGCAGGGGCCACCTTAGCCCTGTCATTTTCAACCACCCATTTGGTGGTGTCTCCCATCGGGACTTGGAGACTTCTAATCAGTATGGGGTACAGATGTTCCCTACACGATTCCTGACACTTTGTTGTGCATCTCAGTGCACACTGTCCCAGCTTGCATCTTGCATTCTGCTACTATGTGCTGGACTGTCCCTTGTGCACATTTGCACAGCCTGCAACTTGGGTCCTGTCAGCTGTGGTGGACTCCTGGATATTTTTGTTCTGATTTTTTCCAGAGAAAGCTGAGCAATCACCATGTTGAATTTGCGTCAGAAAAAAGCTTTAAAAAAACAGCAGTGGAATGATTTTCCCATCACCCTGCTGGGAGAAGCTTTTTTCCAGCTACTTTTCGGAGTGATGCCGAGCCGAGGGAGGACTGAAGACTTGGTGGGATATCCATTGAACCGCGGCAGCGGGCTGACCCGCACGGAGCAGCCGGGGTTCAGGCCTCATTCTTGGGCAGAGTGACACAGGCAGGCATCCACTTTTTGGATATATACAAACACCCAGTTTGACCACCGGAGCTTAGTTCTGCAGCTTTCTCGAAGTGAGAATAATTTAAAATTAAAACGTGATGTTTACTGGACTGCTGAAGGTTAATGATCAGCTAACATTAACTTAGCCTTTTAGCACAGTGGAGCTGAGTGAACACTTTAATTTGTAAATGGTTCAGTCTATTTTTATTTTTACCAAATAATGCTACAGCTTTTTTCTGAGACCACAAAAAGCTCAATTTTAAATAACTTAGATTTTTCGGTCTTTTTATTTTTTCCTGGGTTTTTTCTGTTTGTTTGTTTGTTTGTTTTGTTTAACTGTTTAGTTTTTCTTTATATTTTAAGAAATATTTTTTATTTGGCCCAGTCAGGAACATTTGCTGTGCGGACAACCTAAATACAGATGCACTTCAGAAACTTCCAGTGATGAGCTGAACACCATGAAGTCAGAAGAAAACATCTCTGCTCTTCAAAATGGGGAAAAAAAAGCTTCCTAACTTCCTAACTTAGCAAGTTAAAATCTTAGCCAGAGAGAAGAAATGGTTTGTGAGAGGTGTCAAGGAAGCATTCTTTGTAAAACAGTTGAAACCCAGCCTTAACCGGGGAGGGGACACGCTTTATCCCCTGTTTACAATGTGGTACTCAGGTCAAAGCAGTTTCAGTCTTTTGTTCATGGTAATGAGTCATTCACGTCATCAGGAGAGAGTCGTCAAGGGAGCCATCAGGGGAGGCTTCTGTCCTGTCATTAAGAGAGTGCTAACTAGAGCACAATAGGTGCTAATTAGAGCTATTATTTAGTCACTAGCCTATAGCAGTCAGCCTCTCGGTAGGTGGGGTCTGGTTAGGTTAAAAAACTCCAGCTTTTGTTGGCTTCTGGTTTATTCTTCTCTACAAGAGTCAAGACAGAAGTCAGACTACCAGAGCAAGAATTTTAGCTGAGGAAGCTTCTGTGATTTGAAGCGAAACGTCCTCACGTCAAGCAAGCCAGTCCAGTCGAAGATTCAAGCTTCTCTACTATTCTTCACCATTGCGGGATAAGGGGAATTTTGACATTCTAGTTTCTAACTCCACAAAAACAAGGCAGAAAGGCTTGAAAAAAATTAGGGTGTAACATAGTCAAATGTTCTATCAAACAACAAAGTTTGGTGATGATCAGATCCGGATTCCGGACCTGGTGATCCAGAATATGCAAAAATATAGGGAAAATAGAAAATGTGTCAGTGTGAGGTGACAAATGAAGCTAGAGATGCACAACTAACACCAAATTGTAGCTGAATCTGTACTGATTCAGTAAGGTGTCATCAGAATTGATGTAGCTTCAAATGTTATGGTGCTAGATCCACAAGAAAACCGCCATTAAAGAAAAATCGTTTTTAGACAATACCTTTTGAACTAATAAAGACATAAAAGTGATTCCAAGTTCTAGTGATATGTTTTCATGGTCAAGGATGTCAAATATAAAGGAAAGAAAACTGTATGTATCATAGTTTTGGTTGTAACACTGAATTGTTGAATAGATCACTGTGCCAAGGAGGGAATCTCTTTAGGGTCAGTGACCCTATAGCCTTATTTAGAGAAGTATTTCATAAATGTTAAAAAATTCATATATTTGCAGTTTAGTTGAATAATAAACTGAATTTTGTCTCTTATTTGTTTTTGTCTATAAGCACATGCAATATCAATATCAGTGCTCAGATGACAGTAGCTTCTGGGAAAGGTGCAAGTTGCAATAAACTGTGATGCCAAGCGCTAAGGATACATGCTATCCAGTCACAGCAGATGAAACTTTTTTTTACTACATCATTGTTAGACTTTTGTAGGTTCAGTGATTCCACGGCGTGTAGATGTTATGGCGTCAGTGACCCCATGGCCTTGGCAGAGGTTTGCACTCTCCGAGTGCTTCTAGTTAAATTAGCTCCTGTTGCATTTATAATAAACATTTGTATTTATTTACAGTGTCTGTTTTCTGGTTGAAATGAAATATGAATAATCTTTTATTTGTGTAAAAATAAATATCCAAGGTTCCTTATGTTAAACAAGAAATCATCTAATCTGGAATAACAGGTAAGTTATGGTTTTAATTTACAGATGGTGAAAGGTTTCTAAAGAAGCTTTTATTTTTTTACCGTTTTAATCATATATGTTCTAAATGTTGTTATTATTATTTTACAGTAATCAGAAATTAATTTTGAGGTACAAAAAAAAATTGCAAGGATTTTCCTCAGAAAACTGCTCTGTATAAATGAGCAGTCCTGTGACACGTTTCTGCCACTGATCTGTACATAACACAGAATTTACAGATCAGTGGTTTCTGCCACTAGTCTTCCATGTTTTGGCCTGAAGCATTGTTTCTATTGGACAGCGCAAAGCTAAGTCACAGTTCAGAGCTGCGAAAGTTGGATTGGGTTGAACTTTGACCGCGGCAGCTTGTTGACAAGCGGCAATGTGCACTCCCGTCAGAAGCATCACTTTAGCTCGGCTTTTGACACGATGCTTCTGACGCATCTAAAAAATGATGCCTCTCATTGAAAATAATGCTTTTTAGACCTATTCATGACGCGTCCCACGTGGCTGACGCCTCCGGTGTGGAAGGCCCATAACTCTTGAACAGAGCAACATTGCACTCTGAATGAACATGTTGAAGTGGCAGGCAAAGAGGGAGACACAGAGAGACAATGTGACCTCCAGGCTCTAGGATCGGCTGTGAGGCAAAGATCATCTAGAACAGTGATTGAAACTAGACGGAGCAATTGCTGATGCTCTAGTGTCATGCATTAATAGAAACATGAGTTTGACACACCGGTGCATACGTTGATCTCAGACGGTTAATGTGCTGCAGGATTTGGCCAAGGATGAGCAGTTCTAGGCATTTGGACACAAAGATGATCATCAATGGGAAAATAAGGATGTCAGTCAGTTCCTGTCACACTCGTAGATGCAAGTTATTCAAAACCGGTGATTTATCTGTCTTGAGATTCTTTAAGATCTTCAAGACATCTGTCTGTGTGATGGTAATAAATTGACCAGGGTTGTGTTAGGAGAAGCTTTGGTGGAATGTCAGGCATGTTTGCTGTGTCTTGGATGCATGGGTGAATCCATCTACCTCAGATTGTTAATCACTGTACGTCCATCCATCCATTTGCTGTACCCACTTACTCCCTTTAAGTGTCATGCGGGGGCTGGAGCCTATCCCAGAAGTCAAAAGGCATGAGGTGGGGTTCACCCTGGACAGGACACCAGTCTGTCACAGGGCCACATATAGACACACATTCACACCCACACACACACCTATGGACAATTTAAAGCTTCCAGTTCACCAAACCTGCATGTCTTTGGATGTGGGAGGAAGCTGGATGGAAGTCACTCAAACACAGGAAGAACATGCAAACTCCACACAGAAAAGCCACAGGTGGGAATCGATCCCATGACCTTTTTGCTGCTAACCACTAATCCACCATGCTGCCACCACTGTGCATGTAAGTGACAAATATAATCTTTCAAGAAACAACAAATCTCCACTTATTTCCGCTTGAACATGTTGGAAATATTTTTCTTCATCCACATCCTGACATGTTCAGTCATTGTGTGATTGTTCCTTGAAATACATAAAGAAGTTTATGAGGGGTTGAACATAAAACTCACAGACAGACAGAGGGACAGGGTGATTTCAGTGCCCCCCCCCCCCCCAAAAAAAAGAATTGTAAGGTCACTTCAGCCAGTAATGTGAAACAGTAACAGAAAATAACAGATTACAGTTGGTCGTCACCACTTAATCATCTGTAAGTGGTCATTTTTGCAGAGTAGTTAAATTTACCATGAATTTCCTACTTTGAATGAATTTAAGAAAAACACTAATCACAAAGCAACAGTAATACTTGATTAGTCAACAGCACCGAATGCAAATGAGCTAAATCTGCTGACTGGAGGCTCTTCAGGTCCGATGCTGCAAACTGAAAAAGTGAGTAAGAGCAGAGAAGAGCATGTCACCTTCTTTGATGCCGTACATGGAGTTTGCAGTGTGGTGTATCAACCGGTGTGAATACCTTATTCTACAGATGTATATAATGCATGTCTTTGTGAAGGACGCACATAAAAGGACTGTGAAAATAATTTGTCATTGCAGGGAATAGACTGAGCGTCTGACATTGTCTACTTCACAGAATTAAACCCGGGTGTCACACTGGATTATTTCTTTATCACTGTTGCCCCGTTCGGTCAGGGTTCTTAATATGCTCCACAAATGCTCACTAGTGAGAGGTTTTTTTGTAATTTCACTCACAAAAAAGAGGCTATTTGCTGCTTTAACAAAGTGTGATATGCTTTTTATAATTGCAGTAGTTTTAATAAGTTGAACTCCACTGTGCTGCAAGAAAAAGCACGAGGCTGAACGTCTCGGTGTCAGTCACTGTGAATGCAGGTGGTTGATGCTGCAGAGTGTACAATGGTGACAATACTCTGCCATGTCAAGAGACACTAACAAATTCCTGATTTAATTTGCGGTACACTACTAACAGATACATGTGTCAATAGGATACAGTTATTCTACAGTGTGTCTGCTGGAGCATACAACAGTTTAGTGCTGTAAAAAGATTAAAACATTGTCTCACTGTTCATTTAAAATAAGCAGATGTGTGTCCCAAACAAAAAAAAATAAAAATAAATAAAAAAATCTAATGAGATTGCATTGGCCTTCTTCCACAGGAAATTTGCTATATAATGCAGTCCCCACTGTACAAGGAGAAAGGGGCACAGCTGGCTTTGAGCCAGTGATGTTGCCTTCAGGAAGCAAGTGCACTAATAATGTGCAATGTTCAATGCGACGTGCTACATGGTGTTCAACGGGGCGTGCAACGCGACATGCAATGTCATGTGCAGAGGTGTCAAGTAACGAAGTACAAATACTTCGTTACTGTACTTAAGTACACTTTTTAGGTATCTATACTTTACTCCATTACTTATTTTTCTGCCTACTTCTGACTTCTACTCATTACACACAAGTATCTGTACTTTCTATTCCTTACATTTTTAAAACAAACAGCCTTGTTACTCTTGGCTTCAGTTTAATGTTTATATATATATATTTCACGTCATGTGCGCCTGTAATCAACGTTTCTGCAGAGCGGCTTTGCTTTGAACCGTGAACCAGTCGAAGCAGTGGTAGATTGAAGCAATGCTTCGACCTATTGTTTCGTTTATTCTTTCTTTCTTCTGCTTAATTTTCCCCCGCTAAAACCCTAAAGAGCATACGTCTGTGAGTACTATTTACCTTTTCTATGTTAAACCGACCTGTTATGGTCTTCTGAAACAGTTGATAGATGTATTTTATAACTTAAAAACTGGAGCGATGCTAATGCGTTAGCATGTCTATGGCATTTTCAATGTTAAAACTTAGCATTAAGCAGTTGCAGCTGTCATCACGCTCGGGTGCATTTGTTTTCAAATTGTAATATTTCTTAAATTTATTTTTGTTTATATATTAATAATCTAATGATTATTACATACAATTTTAGAGAAAGAGGCAAAAAGAACCTGAATAGAAACACAACAGAAAATATAAAAGCAATGAACATACATAAATAAATACGTACATACATAAATAAATAAGTGTTTCCTGTGAACACCTAGTTACTCTTACACCTCCACTTAATCCCTGTCTTATTTAATGACAGTTTGTTTCGGTCAAACCATATTTTCAATGTGTTAATTTCTTCAGTGATTTCCTCCAGAACTATCTGCCAAACTAGAAAACTGCTGCATCCTTGTAAGAGCAGAATACTACTGGAATGAATTTGAATAAGGAAAGGTGTGGGTTTTTTTTTCCTTCACTAAATGGATGCTGCACTCACTGCAGTTTATTGTCTGGAATAGTCCCAGATTGCATTTCAGAGCTTCTAGAATTGAAATATTTTCATGCAGGTGGTGTTGGGGGGTAATTTTGGGTTTTGGGTCTTGGGCCACATGTAGAACGAATCAGTTTTTAAATTAATCTTTCAATTCATATAGTGGCGTCTACATTTTTTTTTTTTTAAGGTTACTTTATACTTTTATACTTTAAGTAGGTTTTGGAGCACATACTTTTTCACTTTTACTTGAGTAAAGAGGTCAAGTTGATACTTCAACTTTTACCAGAGTGTTTTTAAACTGCAGTATCTATACTTCTACTTAAGTAACAAATGTGTGTACTTTTGACACCACTGGTCATGTGCAATGTGAGGTTCAATGCACATTAGTACACTTGCTTCAGGAAGCAAGTGTACTAACTATGTGCGACATGCAATGCAACGTGCAATGTGACATGCAATGTGATGTGCAATGCACAAAGGTGTTGGTCATTTACTCAATATATTCGCAATTCTTATGCAAGTTATGTTGATATGAATAACTTAGAAAAATGTATCTGTTTAGAGACAGCACAGTGCCTTAGTGGTTATACTGTTGCCTCACAGTGCACTGTTGCCACTCACTGTGAGGCAATGGGTCGGTCATGCGAATCGGTCATGGGATCGATTCCCACCTGTGGCCTTTCTGTGTGGAGTTTACATGTCCCCCCCCCCCCCCCCCAGTGTCTGGGTGTGTTCCCTCTGGGTGCTCCGGCTTCCTCCCACATCCAATGACATGCAGGTTAGGTGGATCGGAAACTTTAAATTGTTTGTCACTGTGCGTGCGGATGTGAATATGTGTGTTTGTCCAACTGTGACCCTGCGACAGACTGGCGTCATGTCCAGGGTGTACTCCACCACATGATCCTTAATTGGAGTAAGCAGTTGACGATGAATGAGTGACTATCTGTTTAGAATTTGAGGAGGCTGTATCATTTGGCTAAAAACAGATGAGTTAAATTGAACAATACGTAACATGCAGTTACTGCACTTTCTCTAAAACAAAATATCCCTGCTTCAAGACTAGCCATGTCCCATTCTCCTTGTACAGTTGGAGTTGTGTTATTAAAGCCAAATCAACATGTGGATCCCAAACTGAATATTCTGAATTTTCAATGAAATCTGATTTAATTGTTTCACTTTTTCAACACATAGTAATTTGTCTGCCAATCACATCTGCTTCCTGTATTTTAACAGCAGGGCAGTACTGTAATCTTTTTACAGTAATAAAATGTTTTATTATATGGCTGCGATGCTACGCGCGCTCTGATTGCCGGATTTCCAGTATGATATTTTCCCGTATCAGGCCGGTTACTGTGACAATCGGTCCGAAACACGTATCTCATTCATTACAAACCAAAAAGCTAAAAACGCAGTTAGAAAAAAAAACAAGTCAGACACAAACAAACTCCATGAATATCTCAACAGCATCAGAAAAAAAAAAACGTCGCCTACCGTCGCCTAGCCTACCAGCTAGCGACCAGACCAGAAGTTCTTCATGGAGGTGAAGTGAACAGGTCTCTGACTGTGAGCCCAAAATCATCATCAGCTTTTATATTCAGGTGATACCGTACGTTTGTGTGTTTACATATATATATATATATATATATATATATATATATATATATATATATATATAAAGGATTAAGCAACGAGAAGCCATGCATTATGTGTTACTCCGCGAAGTGCATTCCTCTTTCATTCATCAAACGTTTTATTTTGGCCAAAAATATTAAAATTCACTTGGAAATCCATGTTTTATCATGTTTCTGCCATTCACCTGTCAAAACAGAGCTGATCTGCGCGAAATGATTGCGCATTGCTATGGTGACGACCAGAGCGGAGTGATTATAACAGTGACTTAACTCGCCGAACTATGTGTGCATATACATGAAAATAATGCATGCCAGTTAGACATGGAATTCTCACTGACCATGGTATGTATATATATATATATATATATAAACAAATTATTAACCTCCCTCTCTTTAATAATCCTTTAGTATTTGGCACACTGTAGAACATAACAGCATAATGCTGGCAACTCCAGCTACCAGTAGCTTACTGTAAATTGAATGGAAATTTGTAAGTGTTGGTTAGTTGGTGGATGACACTTGCTGCAGTAGCTGTGAAGTCCCACTTTGAAGAAGAAATCAGGCTGACAACAACTGCACATGTGAGTTGATGTAGCTTTCATTTCTAATCATCTCTGAGTATTCCATCTCACTTCTGATGCATTGCATCCAGTCCATGTCAACTGCATCAACAGAAATTGTCCCAAGTAAGCTTAAGGTCATGTTTCCAGACATTCTCGTATCAACAGCGTGGTTGGGCAGCTGGACGAGAACCTTCAGGTGCTCTTGCTCATGTGCAGCACCTCTTTTGAAATGCAGCTGAGCTTCATACACTGTCCAAGATGTGCTGTTGTATAGGACAGAACACATGCTGTGGGCCAGGTAGAGTGACAGCCTGGTGTTCTTTGAGCGGTAGTTCTTCCAGATCCTGCTGCAACATGAGGTGATGTTCTTGGATGTATGGCACAACAATGGGCCTCAGGATCTCCTCACGGTATCTCTGTGCATTCAAAATGCCATCAATAAAATGCACCTGTGTTCTTCGTCCATAACAAACGCCTGCCCATACCATAACCCCACCGCCACCATGGGCCACTCGTTCCACAACATTGACATCAGAAAACCGCTCACCCACACGACGCCACACACACTGTCTGCCATCTGCCCTGAACAGTGTGAACCGGGATTCATCCGTGAAGCGAACACCTCTCCAACGTGTCAAACGCCAGCGAATGTGAGCATTTGCCCACTCAAGTCGGTTACGTCGACGAACTGGAGTCAGGTCGAGACCCCGATGAGGACGACGAGCATGCAGATGAGCTTCCCTGAGACGGTTTCTGACAGTTTGTGCAGAAATTCTTTGGTTATGCAAACCGATTGTTTCAGCAGCTGTCTGAGTGGCTGGTCTCAGACGATCTTGGAGGTGAACATGCTGGATGTGGAGGTCCTGGGCTGGTGTGGTTACACGTGGTCTGCGGTTGTGAAATGCCTTTGGAGACGGCTTATGGTAGAGAAATGAACATTCAATACATGAGCATCAGCTCTGGTTGACATTCCTGCTGTCAGCATGCCAATTGCACGCTCCCTAAAATCTTGCGACATCTGTGGCATTGTGCTGTGTGATAAAACTGCACCTTTCAGAGTGGCCTTTTATTGTGGGCAGTCTAAGGCACACCTGTGCACTAATCATGGTGTCTAATCAGCATCTTGATATGGCACACCTGTGAGGTGGGATGGATTATCTCAGCCAAGGAGAAGTGCTCACTATCACAGATTTAGACTGGTTTTGTGAACAATATTTGAGGGAAATGGTGATATTGTGTATGTGGAAAAAGTTTTAGATCTTTGAGTTCATCTCATACAAAATGGGAGCAAAACCAAAAGTGTTGCGTTTATATTTTTGTTGAGTGTATTTGCACAAAAACAATAAAGTTTATTAGTTTGAACATTAAATATCTTGTTTTTGTGATGTATTCAATTGAATATAGGTTAAAGAGGATTTGCAAATTGGGGTTGTATGATATAGAGGAGTCTCTGCTGCTGCTGGCACTTCTGCAGTTAGTGCAGTGAGAAGATCATGTATTTTGTAGATCGCTGTGTCACACTGTTACACAAGGTTGACAAAGGAAGTGACACATCTTCTGTGGTACCAAGATGACTTGTGAAGACTTTCCATATAACCCTCGCATTGCCTGTGGGAATCCATGGGATCTAGATTGGGTGATGTGTATAAAAAGGGTAGCTGACATTTTTCAAGGGTGATAATAAATTATGCAAAGTTTCTACAATGAGTTGGAATGTCGTGTGAGTACAGAATGTTTAAAGAACCTTAGACCTCAACAGTTTTTAGAAAAAGAACTCAAACCTTTTATTTCCTGTTATTTTTTCAATTTTTGATCTCAATTTACTGTCTTAATGTATTGATAAATTGTTTAGGTTCTTGTTATCATATACACACTATTATTATTAATGTTATTATCAGTGTTATTATTTTATTTTATTATGACTTCTATTTTGTCACTTGATTGGACCACAATAGAAATATGTGTTTTCACTTTCTTGTGTCATCCATGTATTTTGAACATATTTACAATTATGTACTTAGATTGAATTTACTAAATAAAATTAGACACGCATGCACACATTAATGCTTCAAAGCCAAAATTATACACACAATACACCATAATGACAATGTGTAAAAAGTTTAAAAGTTCTTGAAAAAAGATTTTTGCAAATTTATTAAACATTTATAAAACTAAGGGCCCGGTCACACGGCACACAACAATAACTGAACGAAGGAAAAAAGTCACACATTGTTGAGACAAGGTGGACAACTGATCCTGCACTTCTCCCATCACTGAAAAACCTGTGAATCAAGAGCGTATAAAGGAACAAAACAAAACCGAAACTAACAAAAGAAAAACAAAGAGAATGCAGACCCCGACACTTTAAACAAAATCAAAATGAAACATTCATAATGAGCATGCGTGTGCGCACAGCCATTCTAGCCACAAACGGTTGGAATGTGTGTAAATAGTTAAAGTAGTTGATAAAATGTTCTTGCCACTATTGTTTCTGTATGACTGTTGCTTTTCATCCCTCACACGGACGAGTTATGTTCAGCTCGTTGGAGCTTTAATGTTAATGTTTGTGCAAGATGTCGGACTTGGGAGGTTGGCAGGCATCATGTTTGGAGGAAACCAGGCACCATCGCTACAGTGAAGCATGATGGTGGCAGCATCATGTTGTGGGGATGTTTTTCAGCGGCAGGACCTGAGAAGCTAGTCAGGATTGAGGGAAAGATGGATGCAGAAATGTACATAGACATCCTGGATGAAAACCTGCTCCAGAGCGCTCTTGACCACAGACTGGGGTGATGGTTCATCGTTCAGCAGGACATTGTCCCTAAGCACACAGCCAAGATATCAAAGGCGTGGCTTCAGGACAACACTGTGAATGTCCATTAGTGGCCCAGCCAGAGCCCAGACCTGAATCTTATTGAACATCTCTAAAGAGATCTGAAAATGGATGTGCACTGACACTCCCCATACAACCTGATGGAGCTTGAGAGGTGCTGCAAAGAAGAATGGGCAAAACTGCCCAAAGATGGGTGTGCCAAGCTTGTGGTATAATATTTAAGAAGAATTGAGGATGTAATTCCTGCCAAAGGTGCATCAACAAAGTATTGAGCAAAGGGGGTGAATATGTATGTATATGTGATTTCTTAGTTTTGTATTTTTAATACATTTGATAATGTTGTCATTATGGTGTGTTGTGTGGAAAATTTTGTTTGAAAAAATGAATTTTCACCATTTTGGAATAAGGCTGTAACTTAAAATGTGGTAAACGTGAAGGGCTGTGAATACATTCCGGATGCACAGTATATATATATATATATATTATAGATGGTATTGCTGCATCAAAGTCAAAGTCAACGTCAAAGTGTTTTTATTTCTCTCCCTAAGGAGAGATTTGCCTTGGACAGAGGGGTCTGCTACACAACAACACATCTGGTACATAGCACCCATACATCAAAAACAACAACATAGTAAATCAAAGTTAAAATATAAATACACAACATTATTAACATCTTTATGCAAATTCTGCAATACATAACCTTACGCTATCTTCCCTGAACTATCTGCTGATTTATGAGCTTCACTGACAATGGAATAAATAAATGTTTATATCGATTATATTTACAAAAAGGAACCCTGTACCTACTTCCTGAGTTAAGTAAAGTATATTCAGAGTGCAGTACACGAGACGCATCTGTTAAAATATTGTCTGCACATCTGAGAACTGCCTGTTCAAACAACTCTTGGGGAGTCACAGGTACCACCATACCCATGATTTTGCCAGCTATCTTAATTAGATTTAATATTTGAGTTTTTGATTTAATTGTTAAATTACAAAACCAGCTATGAATACCATACCGTAACACACACTCAGTCGTTGCTCTGTAGAAAATCAACATAATATTCCTACATACACCAAACAGTCTGAGAAGTGGTGTTGAGAATGAAGAAAGTGCATGCACTGGTGGATTCGGGCACAAATGCTTGACACTTGCATGTGCCAGCTTAAGTTGTCATCGATGTAAACCCCCAGATATTTATATGAATCCACCTGCTCAATTTTACACCCATGTATGGTGACCACACTACGGTCTCCAACAGCCCAAGGGTCCACCAACATCTCCACTGTTTTATTAGTATTAATCTGCAATTGATGGACATCACACCAGTTCACAAACCTGTCCACTCCAGATTTGTGACAACTTGAATTAGTACTAGTGTTTAGCAGACTGACTAGTACAGTGTCATCTGAAAATGTAACAACATACTGGATTGGCTGATCGCTGATGCAGTCATTGGTATACAGTGTAAATAAAAAAGGTGAACTAGCACAGCCCTGAGGGGCACCAGTGCTGCTTAATGCAATATCAGAGCAGACAGAATTGACCTTCACATGCTGTGACCTGTTTGTCAGAACAGAGTGATACCACTTAATTAAGAAAGGGTTCACATTCAGCTGAATTATTTTTTGAAGAAGGATATGCGACCGGATACAGTTAAAAGCAGAACTAAAATCAAAAACTAATTTGGCATATGCAGAGGAATTCTCAAGATGCTTTAAAATCAAGTTATAGTTAAAATGGCATCACTCGTACTCTGCTTCCTTTTGTACGCAAACTGATACTGATCCAAGTGCATTGAAAACAAAATGTTATTAATGTTCATGGTGTTTAAACAGCAGCGTCAACAGAGACCTGCTAGTTGTACTGACACTGCTTTTGTCCCACCAGGAGGGAGAAGGTGACAGAGGAGAGGCAGTGAGCTGATAAACACTCCTGTCTGTCTTTTTCTTTTTTTATAACTGTCTATTGAGATTTACAGTACCTTTGGATGAGCTCCTGTGCTCAAACAGAGTCCAAGTCAGTACAACAGGTGTCACAGGGAAACCTGAAAACAAGGTTAGGACCTAAATGCAGGGAGTCAGGGTCAAGCCAAATAACAATTTATTGTGTGAACAGAGGAACTGAATATTCCACAAATTCATAGAAGGAGACCATAGAGCAGGGAGATGCTGACTTGATAAGAATCATTGAAGGAGTGAGTTCCCAGACCAGATGGTGGCTGAAACCAGAACCATGACCAGGCCGCCGCGACAGACCTGACAGGTGGCTGGAAAGCTGTAGGCACAAGAAACTAAATCATTAAAAACACAGAGAAAAGCACAGTCACAATGAAACATCAAAGGAGTCTTACACAGAAGAACAACTGAGGCCAAGTACCACACAGGCAGAGCTGACTTTCTGGCAATTGTGGAGAGGCAGGACCGGGGTTTATAACAGGTGGTGTTGATTGCGGTCAGGTGGGACAATCGGCTCAGTGATGCAGCCACTTGCAACGACAGAAAGGGAGGGGGAACAGAGCAGACACTAAGGCACCACAACAACAGGAGAAGAGATGGGTGCATCAGGAACACATGAATAAAAACATGTTTTCTGGATTAATCCAATAGAAGAATCCTGTGTGACAAAGTGGGTAACATTTGTAGTTGAGGAGCTCAAGATGGAAAAGCTATGCATTCATTCATCCACCCATCTTGCATTCAACTATCACTGAGGTTATGCATGTGGCTTACTATGGGTGTTGCTGTATGTGTCAGAATGACACTGTACAAATGAACAGATCTGGAAGGGGTCCATATTTAACAAGGTGAAGTCCAGATTGAAAAGATGTTCCTACTAGCTTGGATAGTGGGGAATCCCCCTTATGCTGAAATGTTAGAGCCTTGGTCTCAGGTAATGGCAGATAACAGTCTGATTGTTTAATTGGATAATTCCAACCAATTTGAACCTGGTGGCCAATTTTGTCATCATATTACATGTTCTCCAAAAATGAAAAAGGAGTTGGAAATGCCTCAAATGCACTTATGCTTTTTATTTGTCTGATTGTTTGGTTAGTTGTTTTTTTTTTTGTTTTGTTTTGTTTTGTTTTTTGTTTTAGATCATGCACTATAGTTAGTCAAGATTGGGCCCCCTTTATTAAGAACAGGTGTTTGATCAAGCACTGTGTAACAGATTTTAATACAGAAAGTGTAGTCTAAAAAGTTAAACATAATACAAAAAATTATATTTTTTTAGAACAGCAACAACAGCTGCAATAAATTAGGCTGAAACAAGCAGGATTCCAGAGGGTTGTCAAATTACCCATTAATCTATGCCAGTGGGTCAGTTTGGAGGATCCCTAGTTCCTGTGAGAATGACTTTATAACAAAGGGAGGTTGTTGAAGCATCTGACTTGGATTGTGGGTCAACTGAGGGTTTCTATTATTATTATTATTATTATTATTATTATTATTATTATTATTATTATTATTATTATTATTATTACATGTGGCGAGTCTGCACATTCCAACATGCAGGTGACAGGTGAACTGGCCAAGAGGACAACAATGTTCAGATGGATAGCGTAATCACAACCAAAGACCCAACATGGTTCCACAATGTGGTGGATGCTGCGATATGTGGCACCAGCACATACTCCCACACTTCTAAACCAGGTCTGAGTTATGATGGCTGCAGACTAAAGCCCCCTCAAACATAGCAAGAATGTGGAGGATCCATTCTGACACGACAAATATTGCCATAATCTGACACAGTCAAGAGGAAGATTCAGCCGTGGTCTAAACGTATCCAGACTGCCTCGTGCACACCTGCAGGATGCAGTCCAAACATATTTCAGACAACAGTCAGATGACATAGACGGCTTATTTTCCACTAGAATTTACAAATAAATTCTTTAAAAATCCTACAATGTGATTTCCTAGATTTTTTTTCTCATTTTGTCTCTCGTAGTTGAAGTGTACCTATGATGAAAATTTCAGACCTCTCTCATCTTTCTAAGTAGGAGAACTTGCACAATCAGGGGCTGAATAAATACTTTTTTGCCCCACTATACATGTATAAAACAGGTGATCTGAGTGATGAGTGTGTGTCCACTCAGCTGTGCGCATGTGTTCACAATGGCTGAACGAGCCGCTTGTGCCTGCGTGTGTAGAACAGGTGATCAAAGCAGAGTGCGAGTGTGTGGCTGAAATGTTTACTCAGCTGCATGTATATGTGTTCATAAACGCTGTACCAGCAACTCCGCGTGCACAAGTGGGGCATATGTGTGCACTCTGGATGCACAGGAGCTGTCCATCCAGAGAGCGCACAAACAGGTTGACAGCTGTCAGTAATCACCTGTTGTTAGTCTGGTGAAAAATCCCTTTAGGTGTTTGATCAGTATATACTTGCAATGCTAGATTTTATTTGTCCAGCTGGACACCGTAACTGCTGTTGAACTGTACTGGCAATGCGCACAACTTCCCACGTGCGCAAAATTCAGATGCAGCCAGTGGACTTTCTCTTTTTTGTTGTCATTTTACTTGATACACATCTTAACACAACTATAGTTGGATTATCGTTGTGGGATGGCACTTGACATGGGATTTATTCATACAAGAGGTGGATTATGTATTTGTCAGCTGATTGATGTTGCCAGCACACAGCACAGCTGGGTGAAAGGGACTAAACAAGCTGTCTGCGCTGTGCTGTGGAACGTGAGGTACCAGAGGTGAGTTCCATGTTTATTTATGTCGTCATGTGCTGGGCAAACATTTCCACATCATGCCTGCTACAGACTTAGGAGGTGAACGTGTAATAACACGTTACAGCGGTGACATCCCATTCAGCTGCGTTGCGCCCCGAGCCTCTGATGTATGCACAGTGCCACATACATAATATTGCATAGCAACATTTCCTTTGCACTCCCTGGCCGGGGTCCATTGGAGGTGGACAACCGGGCACAACATGTCGGCAGGCTTTGCTGTGACTGATCGATCTCAGAGCTCAATCAACTGTGATCAGATCGTTTCAGATGCTGTTTTGATGCTGTCAGAATATGTAAATTGTGGTCAGATGGTCATCAGATTACACATGGCCCGCCATCAGATAGGTGTCCCATATCGACGTGCCCAGAGAGTTTTGAACATGTGCATCACACTCAGGGCTGCCAGCCGATTTTGACCAACTGTGTCGACTTCCACACATGGCTGTCAGAAGTTTTTGGAACTGAAATCCGGCACTTTTCGGATGTGCGGCAATTCATAAGTCCAACGCCACTCTGCGTGATTCCAGTTATGTGTGACAGGTATATAAGTGCGGTAACCCACTCCTCATCCTTCTAAGCCACATCTTCCATGAAAATGTTTATACCACCCCTCCAAGCATATTTTGAGTGTACTTTAAGATCTTTAACCAACTGGGCTTCCCAGAAAGCTTCCAAAAGGAGGCAGCCTCATAACATGTCCAACTCACCATAACTGATTCCCCATGTTGAAGTCCTCAACCTATCTCTAAGGTTGAGCCCAGGCACTTGGCAAAGGAAATTCATCTTAGTTGCTTTAACCTTTTGGAGAATAACCAGTGTTCATAAGAGGGCTGGAAGGTAAAGTGACAAGTAAAATTTGAAACCTTACCATCTGGCTACATTTTTAAAAATGGTATTTCCAGACAATATCGAATTGTAAGCTTTATTGATCTTCATGATAATGACTCCTGGACTGATAAAAATGAGTGCCTGAGTAAAGGGTAAACATCAGTAATGAGATTCAAATATCTGCTGATTTAATCATTGCTGGGCAGTTGCATGACCACCACATGGGTATTTTGCATCCAGTATAAGTAGTGAGTTTTGGTTTAGGATTTATATGAGTATGGCTCGTGTCCACTTATTTCTCTTCAGCATGTTGTTTGTTCTTTCTGTCTCACCATTCATTTCTTGTTGTGCCTGAGGAGGAGTAGCTGAATAATTTTGTTGTTTAGAGCAGACAACGTGAACAAACTATTCGACTTCATGTTCGCACAAACTAATTATATCCATTCTACAGTTATTTGGCTTTCATATTATTTTTGCTTACTACAGCCCTCAAATAGTTTCTTTTTATTTATGAATAGCTTTGTTTCAGTTTACACATCACACTTTACAACTGTCTGCTTTCCTGACAAGGTACAAATATTCATATGGGTTAAGTCTATACAATAAATCAGTCTCAGTCTAACTGTAGCAAGTATAAATTCAAGATAAACCGCAGTGTGTACTAATTTAGATAAACATTTAGTGCAATAATTAACCATTTAAATAGTAATTAAAAATATTGGTTTGTACATTGTTGTATTATTTCTTTGTTTTATATATTTTATTTGAGCATGAACTAAACTAAAAAGATTTATTTATTTATTCATTTCAGTTTATTCATTACTTTTTTGAATTGCAGGCCTGAAATATAGGAATAGATGTAGATTGGCAAATACAATGAAGTTTAACACACAAAACATGAAACATCTTGGGTTCAAACTGTCTGCAATGACAGAAAATTCAAAGTAAATAGAAGAATCATTTCATGTTTTGCAGATTCTATATCATCCCAACATTTTCTGATTCTGGGTTGTAAAAACACATTCAAGTTCTCTTAGCTAAAGGAACAATCCACAACACCCTACAACTGTTTATGAATCTAGACATAAAGAATAATAAAAAAAAAGATGCTCATCAATTATCAATTCAGCATAAAAACAGGTTATGATAATCAGTGTCAAAATCAACAAATAAGTAATGGTCAAGATCTAGATTTCAAAATAAATTAATGTAGTCAAACCACATCTTTTCATACAATATATCTATCATTATAAAGCCATTTGGGGCAACTCTGGGGCCTTGTGGCCACATCCTATGGTCTTCACATTGTGAGACAACAAGAAGGTCATGGGATCATTTCCCACCTGGTCCTTTCTTTGTGGAGTTTGCATGTTCTTCCGTGTGTTCATGTGGGTTCCCTCCGGGTGCTTTGACTTCCTCTCATTTCCAAAGACATTCATGAATTGGAAACTTTACATTGACCGTAATGGTGAATGTGTTTGTGTGTCTATTCATGGACCTGCAACAGCCTGGCTTCCTGTCCAGGGTGAACACCACATCTTGCCCTGTGACTGCCAGCTCCCAGGCCGACCCATAATTTGAATAAATGTATAGAAAATTAAAGAACTCTGAAGCCAAATATCTTGCTGTTTTATCTATCCATCTATCTATCTATGGTCACACAAATTGGATTATTGGGTCAATCAGTGACTGAGTTGACAAAATGTTTTTAAGTAACACTGAAACAACAAGAAAAAAAAAAACCTGCATATTTAGCTCTGGAATTTTAGGTTCTGTTTCATACAGATGAGGACTAGTTAACCTTGTTTTTTTGGGGCCATGTTGGCATCTTTTAAAATGGAAATTGTTAATTACATAAAATGAAGACAAGCTGATCATTTTACTTGAGAAGCCGTGTTGCTCATCATAGAGTATTCATAGACACGAATGCCACTGTTGCCTGTGTAATTATTCATGCCAGTTAAGTAATTTTACATCAGGACTACAACTCCACAGAGTTCAAGCCCTGGATCCTAGTGAAAACAAATACTGAATTTCATATCCTGCAAGTTGAAATGTTGGATGTGTGTGGAAGTTGAGGTGGAGTACAGTTCACAGAGATTTAAATGAGGTGCACAAAAAGTTCCATTTCAATAAGATGGTACCTGTGGGAAAGAAAGACGATTGTAATGATAAACAGATAGTGATGGGAAAATGGTGCTGGTGGTTCTTGCTTTAGGGGTGCTTGGGAGGTTTCCAGTGATAAGGGATCTGACTCTCAGACTGGATAATTTGGCGGCATGAATCCTGATCTACTGAATGGCAGAACCAAGCCAATGAGAAAGTTAGAATAGGTGAAGAAGCTGTAGAATTTTAGGCGTGAGGCTCGGAAAAGTAGCTCAGGAAGATGACCAGAAGATGTTAAAGCTACACATCCACATACACTGTGCTATTTAAAGTTTGCAGTGAGTTGGTTCGCAGTAGAAAAGCAAGTGGTGTACATCAAAGAGAGTAAACAACTATGCAAAGTGTTTCAAGAGAATCGAGGGATGTGCCAAGAAACGTTCTCCTTTGTAACTGTCAAAGAAATTGATTGAGGTTATTTCTTTCACATTTTTGTTAGGAGTTACTGTGAAGTGAAACAAACGGTGAAGTACAATTTCCCATGGTACTTATTTGTCCCTTCCATGATTATTGAAATGCAAATACCACAAACAATAATGTGCTGCAAATTCCCTCTGAAGACACTTTTCTACATAATGCAAACACCGTGTTTATCCAAACACCTAAACTGGACTCAGTTGACCATCCTCCTGAAACAGAGAGTTTTATTACTCTGAGATGAAAGCTGCTTTCCTCCTGAGATTACTCGAAATTATGTTTTTTTTCTGAGAAAGTGGGGTTGGCATCTAATTTTATGCTTCTGCAAATTTGTTCTGACATTTTATTTTAGCATGCACATTACTTTAAAGGGACACTAAAAGTTAAAAATTGGTATAGCAGCCAAAAACTACTTTCTGTACCAAGATTTAGTGGTTTATTAGCCTTTGCAGAGCTTGAAAAATGAATGAACACTCCCTCTATGTTTCTTATATGAGCTTTTTGCTCCCTGGGATGGCAGCATATGCATGTTTAGTGCACAAGATCCCCACATGTGCGTCTTAAGTGCACAAGTCCTGCTTTGTTGTACAATTGTCACTCCCTAATGTCCCTACTCCAAAGGGCACCGACTACAATATACTACAATCCCCCACAACCCAAAAAAGTGCAAAACTGGATGAAATGGCTTAATCTGGCATGCCTCCTGATAGGCTGGTTTATAAAGTGTAGACTTGGCAACACACCTGAAAATAAAAATAATGACTTGCATCCTCTGCCAGAACCGCAACAAGCGCTGCTTCGACTTCAGTTATTTACCCTGATGGACTATGATCAAACATGTTTCTAGCCCTACTCACCCTACTCACTTTACAATATCCATTTGAAGGATGTTTGAACATGACTATAGCTGTTAAGACTACAAACAACCCTGATATTACCACACATGTAGCGATGATTTTGTAAATTGGGATGAAATTTTTGAACAGTTCAAAAATTTGACTCCAATTTCAAAACTGGTGCCTATGATGGCCATAACTACTATGTATACCAAGTTTGTTCAAGATTGACAAAGATTGATCAAGAAGTTGCTATGATGCTTCTAAACTTAAATGGGAAGGATCGGTGCTCTGTGGAATAGCCCCGTTAGTTTATAAGGAGACAGTAGAACTTTCTGCTAGGTGTTGATTTCAAGATGGCAGTCACAACTAGTAGAGTGAAAATCCCTCTCACTGAGAAAATCTGTGATTTGACAAAAATCAACATACCTCTGGCTTCTCCCATGCAGAGTCTGTTGACTTCCTGAAGGGTTCCAACTGACTTTCCTTTGCTCAGCGAGAAGGGGGAAGAGAGAGGGTTGAGGAGGAGTGGCCAAAGAGGGAAGCTGTGTTTTGGTCCTGAAATCCTTGAGATAGGGTGACATCAAGTGACAGAAAAATCAATCGCAGTGCCTTTAACAGAAACAAGCCATGGATATGGACAGCCAACTTCCATGCTGAGTTCACAGGTGGAAGGTGAGACAAACTCAGTGCCAGGGAGTGGTGGACAAACGGTTACTACACTTTGTTTCAGTGCAGAAGGTTCCCGGTTCAAACCCCACCCCTGCCACATTTCTACATGTAATGTGGTGTTGCATTAGGAAAGGCAACTACTGAAACATTTGTGCCAAATCAACACGCAAATCCACATTGGATCTGCTGTGACAAGCCTAAGTGAAGGAAAACAAAAAAACAAGGGAGTAGCCAAAAGGATTTACTTTACTATATACATTTAAACCCCATTTCCACCACTGAAACTCAACCTACTCCCTTGATTTTGCAAAATGACCCAGCAATTGGCCTTTTCAGGAGTTGTCTCACCGCTGCGGTGAAGACCCACCAGGGTCACAGCAAGGGCACATGATTTAACATTAGATGCAAGACAAAATAATATACAGTGAGGAAAATAAGTATTTGAACACACTGCGGTTTTGCAAGTTCTCCCACTTAGAAATCATGGAGGGGTCTGAAATTTTCATCTTAGGTGCATATCCACTGTGAGAGACATAATCTTAAAAAAAACAACAAAAAAAAAAAAAAACAAATCCGGAAATCACAATGTATGATTTTTTTTTAATAATTTATTTGTACTGCTGCAAATAAGTATTTGAACACCTGTGAAAATCAATGTTAATATTTGGTACAGTAGACTTTGTTTGCAATTACAGAGGTCAAACATTTCCTGTAGTTTTTCAGCAGGTTTGCACACTGCAGCAGGGATTTTGGTCCACTCCTCCATACAGATCTTCTCCAAATCTTTCAGGTTTGGAGTTTCAACTCCCTCCAAAGATTTTCTATTGAGTTCAGGTCTGGAGACTGGCCAGGCCACTCCAGGACCTTGAAATACTTCTTATGGAGCCCCTTCTTAGTGGCCCTGGCTGTGTGTTTGGGGTCATTGTCATGCTGAAGACCCATCCATGACCCATCTTCAATGCTCTTACTGAGGGAAGGAGGTTGTTTGCCAAAATTTCGCAATACATGACCCCATCCATCATCCCTTCAATATGGTGCAGTCATCCTGTCCCCTTTGCAGAAGAGCACCCCCAGAGTATAATGTTTCCACCCCAATGCTTCATGGTTGGGATGGTTTTCTTGGGGTTGTTCTCATCCTCTAAACATGGTAAGTGGAGTTGATTCCAAAAAAGCTCTATTCTGGTCTCATCTGACCACATGACCTTCTCTCATGCCTCCTCTGGATCATCCAGATGGTCACTGGTGAACTTCAAATGGGCCTTGACATGTGCTGTCTTGAGCAGGGGGACCTTGTTGCCCTGCAGGATTTTAAACCATGACAGCATCATGTGTTACTAATGTAATCTTTGTGACTGTGGTCCCAGCTCTCTTCAGGTCATTGACCAGGTCCTCCTGTGTAGTTCTGAGCTTTCTCAGAATCATCCTTACCCCACAAAGTGAGATCTTGCATGGAATCCCAGACCAAGGGAGACTGACAGTCATCTTGTGTTTCTTCCACTTTCTAATAAATAATCATAACAGTTGTTGTCTTCTACCAAGCTGCTTGCCTGTTGTCCTGTAGTCCATCCCAGCCTTGTGCAGGTCTACAGTTTTGTCCCTGGTGTCCTTAGACAGCTCTTTGGTCTTGGCTATGGTGGACAGGTTGGAGTGTGATTGATTGAGTGTGTGAACAGGTGTCTTTTTTACAGGTAACAAGTTAA
Organism: Thalassophryne amazonica; assembly: GCF_902500255.1. Lineage (NCBI taxonomy): Eukaryota > Metazoa > Chordata > Actinopteri > Batrachoidiformes > Batrachoididae > Thalassophryne > Thalassophryne amazonica. The sequence goes on along the minus strand of NC_047116.1, from coordinate 91,929,240 downwards.
AACAGGTGCAATTAATACAGTTAAACAGTGCAGAATAAGAGGGCTTCTTAAAGAAAAATGAACAGGTCTGTGAGAGCCAGAATTCTTGCTGGTTGGTAGGTGTTCAAATACTTATTTGCAGCAGTAACATACAATAAATTATTAAATAATCATACATTGTGATTATGTCTCTCACAGTGGACATGCACCTAAGATGAAAATTTCAGACCCCTCCATGATTTCTAAGTGGGAAAACTTGCAAAACCGCAGGGTGTTCAAATACTTATTTTCCTCACTGTATATATATTTAAAAGGTTGCTAGCTATCACCAGCATTGTTAGCTGGCTACTCAGAAGGCAAAAGCAAGACAAATTTATTTGTGAAGGGGGTCTTAGTGGACCTCATCCATTGCTTATCCTATCCATTTTTTTTTCTTCTGTTCACTTTTAGAAATGCAGTTTGGTATTTGTGGTTGTCTTCTCGTGTGTGTTTGAGCAAGTTCCTGTGACAGAAACAGGCCTGTAAGGAAAGACTGACTGTAGGGTCACCTTCAGTATGCAGCAAAACTCAAGCTCACAGGCCGGACAGGGGGTCTGCTAAGTAATGAGCTCGGGTTTACAGTGTGTCAGTTTGCATGACACTCACTGCAAATAATTAATCTCTGTGATACTCCATGCATCATGTTCCTCCCAAAACACTCAGCTCTTAATCATGAGGAAATGCCAGGTGAATCTTTAATTAAGATGTGTGAAGTGATATTTGATCTTTTATTACCTCGGTTATGTGTATAATTTTTCTTAATCCCTGTCTGACTAACACCGATTGTGCAAATTCATGTTCGCCAAAGGAAGCTGCCAGTCACATTTGTCGACCCTGTAGCCTTTCAACAGGGTTATTAATAAATGAAATATCACCTTGTAATGTGGCTGCATGTCATCAGACATCATGAGAGGTGCATTATTTACAGAGAGCATTAGAGTATTAGTCATCAGTGTAGCATTCAAAACCAAATACTGGCCTTGTGCCTTTTTTTTCAGATGACATTTAGGACAGTGACTGTATTGACTCATGTGGCAGGGGGAGATACTGACGGATTTTATCATTTGGAAATTAATGATTTTTCACCCTCACTGCTCTCCCTCCAGTTTTCACTGGGAACTCTTCAAAAGAAGAAGACACGTGTCCTATACAGGCTCTGAGTCCCATTAGTGCTGGTGCTTATCCTTGGATTACGCAGCATGAACATTCTTAACTTCCCCTGGATGGGACACCAGAGGCTGCTTCAACCAGCCAAATATGGTACCCATTTACAGCTGGGTGTGACTATGTACATGCAGATAAAAGATATGGTCCAAGGACAAAGGGCAGTCACGTGACTGTGAATTGAACTCAGATCTATATATTGGTAGCCCAGCTCTTTATCTATAAAATGTGTGTGGAAAATCATCAAACCATCATAATTAACATCTTGTTGAATGTTGTGTGTTTACACAATCAATCAGTACAATGTCAAATACCTGAGAGCTTCACGATATTTTAAATTTCTTCATCCTTTGCTGTGGGGTTTCCACAAAACTCATTTCAAAATAATTCACTCAAACCTGATGAGAGCAAATGAAGATACAGTACCCATAAAAACACCAAATTTGATGTTTTGAGCAACTTGAATGCCACCTGTCCTCTCACCCCTTCATTATCCTACTTTAATTTCAAAAGGCATAGTGTTGGGGTGTTGAGAGTGCAATCCAGGAATGTGATATTTCTACACTTTCATCTAGACCACAGAGACTCAGTGATCATTCTCTCTGCTCCTAATGGAAAAAAAAAATCACAAATGAACTCAAGCAACCTTCAGTGTCATTGCGATGCCAATCAGAGGATAAATGGTTAATTCTCTCACTACTCTAAATTATGGTGCATTCCATTTGTAATTGGTGGTCAGAATTCTCCAATTTGGGTGAGTTAGCCGCAATATATTATGCCTGAAATACAGTGTAATGTGTTGTACATCGATTGGTGCCACTAATACTATGTAACCCGACAGCTGTTGCTAGCAACAACGACTGACTGGACTGTTCTACAAACTGAGGAGCACATTAAAACACTAATGTAGCTGCTTTACCGTCTGTCCTCTTCCATAAGGACTGTTTTGTGGGCTGAGTTTATATATATGTATATAGCACTCTATGTTCAAAGTCCTGATTTGATTTGACGATTTGGCTTCATCAAATCAGGATCTTCAGCGTGCACTGGTGCGGTTTGCAGCCGAGTGTGAAGCGTCCGGGATGAAAATCAGCACCTCCAAATCCGAGGCCATGGTTCTCGACCGGAAAAAGTTGCTTTGCCCTCTTCAGGTCGGTGGAATGTCCTTGCCTCAAGTGGAGGAGTTTAAGTATCTCGGGGTCTTGTTCACGAGTGAGGGACGGATGGAGCGTGAGATCGATAGACGGATCGGTGCAGCATCTGCAGTGATGCTGTCACTGTATCAGACCGTTGTGGTGAAGAGAGAGCTGAGTAGGGGGGCAACGCTCTCGATGACTCCAAGAAATCTTGGAGTCATTTTTGATCAGGATATGTCATTCAAAGCGCATATTAAACAAATATGTAGGACTGCTTTTTTGCATTTATGCAATATCTCTAAAATCAGAAAGGTCTTGTCTCAGAGTGATGCTGAAAAACTAATTCATGCATTTATTTCCTCTAGGCTGGACTATTGTAATTCATTATTATCAGGTTGTCCTAAAAGTTCCCTAAAAAGCCTTCAGTTAATTCAAAATGCTGCAGCTAGAGTACTGACGGGGACTAGAAGGAGAGAGCATATCTCACCCATATTGGCCTCTCTTCATTGGCTTCCTGTTAATTCTAGAATAGAATTTAAAATTCTTCTTCTTACTTATAAGGTTTTGAATAATCAGGTCCCATCTTATCTTAGGGACCTCGTAGTACCATATCACCCCAATAGAGAGCTTCGCTCTCAGACTGCAGGCTTACTTGTAGTTCCTAGGGTTTGTAAGAGTAGAATGGGAGGCAGAGCCTTCAGCTTTCAAGCTCCTCTCCTGTGGAACCAGCTCCCAATTCAGATCAGGGAGACAGACACCCTCTCTACTTTTAAGATTAGGCTTAAAACTTTCCTTTTTGCTAAAGCTTATAGTTAGGGCTGGATCAGGTGACCCTGAACCATCCCTTAGTTATGCTGCTATAGACGTAGACTGCTGGGGGGTTCCCATGATGCACTGAGTGTTTCTTTCTCTTTTTGCTCTGTATGCACCACTCTGCATTTAATCATTAGTGATCGATCTCTGCTTCCCTCCACAGCATGTCTTTTTCCTGGTTCTCTCCCTCAGCCCCAACCAGTCCCAGCAGAAGACTGCCCCTCCCTGAGCCTGGTTCTGCTGGAGGTTTCTTCCTGTTAAAAGGGAGTTTTTCCTTCCCACTGTAGCCAAGTGCTTGCTCACAGGGGGTCGCTTTTGACCGTTGGGGTTTTACATAATTATTGTATGGCCTTGCCTTACAATATAAAGCGCCTTGGGGCAACTGTTTGTTGTGATTTGGCGCTATATAAAAAAATTGATTGATTGATTGATTGATTGATTTACCGATCGATCTACGTTCTGATCCTCACCTATGGTCATGAGATTTGGCTAATGACCGAAAGAACGAGATCGCGAGTACAAGCGGCCGAGATGAGTTTCCTCCACAGGGTGGCTGGGCGCTCCCTTAGAGATAGGGTGAGGAGCTCGGTCACTCGGGAGGAGCTCGGAGTCAAGCCGCTGCTCTTCCATGTCGAAAGGAGTCAGTTGAGGTGGCTCGGGCATCTTTTCCCCTGGACGCCTCGCCGGAGAGGTGTTCCGGGCACGTCCCATTGTTAGGAGGCCCCGGGGAAGACCCAGGACACGCTGGAGGGACTACATCTCTCGGCTGGCTTGGGAACGTCTTGGGGTTCCCCCGGAGGAGCTGGGGGAGGTGTGTGTGGATCGGGATGTCTGGGCGGCTTTGCTTGAGCTGCTGCCCCCATGACCCGACTCCGGATAAAGCGGAAGAAAATGGATAGATGGATGGATGTTCAAAGTCTTGGAAGCATCCAGCTTCTTTTCCATCTTGTGGTGTTCTATGGAAAATGGAATGTAATAAACTCGGGTGTGATGTCAGTCTTAGTTATGTCTTCCAATGTTAATGGCACACACAACTAGAGTTAACTGAGCTCTGCTGAGGAGGTTTTGACCATTTGTTTGTCTATTGAGGCTTTTCATGTTTCAAATCCCGCAAAACCTCTGAGAGGTTGAACCTCTCAGGTTTTCTGAGAGAACTGCATTGAGATGCTCTGATCACACTTCACTTTAACAGCTGCACACAGACAACACCATTAACATCGCAACATAAAACAATTTTTATATTGTGCCTAAAACTCTCATGAATATATTCTCTGGGTTTATAGACATTGTTATTGCATGTGTTTTATGTAAACATTTGAGAATCACAGGCTGTCTCACCATTATTTTCAGTGGGAGCTGCTGTGAGCTACGCTCGCTTCCTGATCATGTCGTTCTGGGGGAAAGTGAAGTTTGCTCTTTAACATCTTGATTATTGTTCTTTACAACACTGTTTGTCCTCTTTTTTCCAGGCTAATATATATAATATGTCTGAAATTCGGTTTGCACTTATTAAATTCCATGCAGATTAAACGTAGCAGACATGGATTAATCAATCAATCAATCAATTTTATTTATATAGCGCCAAATCACAACAAACAGTTGCCCCAAGGCGCTTTATATTGTAAGGCAAGGCCATACAATAATTACGTAAAAACCCCAATGGTCAAAACGACCCCCTGTGAGCAAGCACTTGGCGACAGTGGGAAGGAAAAACTCCCTTTTAACAGGAAGAAACCTCCAGCAGAACCAGGCTCAGGGAGGGGCAGTCTTCTGCTGGGACTGGTTGAGGCTGAGGGAGAGAACCAGGAAAAAGACATGCTGTGGAGGGGAGCAGAGATCAATCACTAATGATTAAATGCAGAGTGGTGCATACAGAGCAAAAAGAGAAAGAAACACTCAGTGCATCATGGGAACCCCCCAGCAGCCTAAGTCTATAGCAGCATAACTAAGGGATGGTTCAGGGTCACCTGATCCAGCCCTAACTATAAGCTTTAGCAAAAAGGAAAGTTTTAAGCCTAAACTTAAAAGTAGAGAGGGTGTCTGTCTCCCTGATCTGAATTGGGAGCTGGTTCCACAGGAGAGGAGCCTGAAAGCTGAAGGCTCTGCCTCCCATTCTACTCTTACAAACCCTAGGAACTACAAGTAAGCCTGCAGTCTGAGAGCGAAGCGCTCTATTGGGGTGATATGGTACTATGAGGTCCCCAAGATAAGATGGGACCTGATTATTCAAAACCTTATAAGTAAGAAGAAGAATTTTAAATTCTATTCTAGAATTAACAGGAAGCCAATGAAGAGAGGCCAATATGGGTGAGATATGCTCTCTCCTTCTAGTCCCCGTTAGTACTCTAGCTGCAGCATTTTGAATTAACTGAAGGCTTTTCAGAGAACTTTTAGGACAACCTGATAATAATGAATTACAATAGTCCAGCCTAGAGGAAATAAATGCATGAATTAGTTTTTCAGCATCACTCTGAGACAAGACCTTTCTAATTTTAGAGATATTGCGTAAATGCAAAAAAGCAGTCCTACATATTTGTTTAATATGCGCTTTGAATGACATATCCTGATCAAAAATGACTCCAAGATTTCTCACAGTATTACTAGAGGTCAGGGTAATGCCATCCAGAGTAAGGATCTGGTTAGACACCATGTTTCTAAGATTTGTGGGGCCAAGTACAATAACTTCAGTTTTATCTGAGTTTAAAAGGAGGAAATTAGAGGTCATCCATGTCTTTATGTCTGTAAGACAATCCTGCAGTTTAGCTAATTGGTGTGTGTCCTCTGGCTTCATGGATAGATAAAGCTGGGTATCATCTGCGTAACAATGAAAATTTAAGCAATGCCGTCTAATAATACTGCCTAAGGGAAGCATGTATAAAGTGAATAAATTTGGTCCTAGCACAGAACCTTGTGGAACTCCATAATTAACCTTAGTCTGTGAAGAAGATTCCCCATTTACATGAACAAATTGTAATCTATTAGATAAATACAATTCAAACCACCGCAGTGCAGTGCCTTTAATACCTATGGCATGCTCTAATCTCTGTAATAAAATTTTATGGTCAACAGTATCAAAAGCAGCACTGAGGTCTAACAGAACAAGCACAGAGATGAGTCCACTGTCTGAGGCCATAAGAAGATCATTTGTAACCTTCACTAATGCTGTTTCTGTACTATGATGAATTCTAAAACCTGACTGAAACTCTTCAAATAGACCATTCCTCTGCAGAAGATCAGTTAGCTGTTTTACAACTACCCTTTCAAGAATTTTTGAGAGAAAAGGAAGGTTGGAGATTGGCCTATAATTAGCTAAGATAGCTGGGTCAAGTGATGGCTTTTTAAGTAATGGTTTAATTACTGCCACCTTAAAAGCCTGTGGTACATAGCCAACTAATAAAGATAGATTGATCATATTTAAGATCGAAGCATTAAATAATGGTAGGGCTTCCTTGAGCAGCCTGGTAGGAATGGGGTCTAATAGACATGTTGATGGTTTGGATGAAGTAACTAATGAAAATAACTCAGACAGAACAATCTGAGAGAAAGAGTCTAACCAAATACCGGCATCACTAAAAGCAGCCAAAGATAACGATACGTCTTTGGGATGGTTATGAGTAATTTTTTCTCTAATAGTTAAAATTTTATTAGCAAAGAAAGTCATGAAGTCATTACTAGTTAAAGTTAAAGGAATACTCGGCTCAATAGAGCTCTGACTCTTTGTCAGCCTGGCTACAGTGCTGAAAAGAAACCTGGGGTTGTTCTTATTTTCTTCAATTAGTGATGAGTAGTAAGATGTCCTAGCTTTACGGAGGGCTTTTTTATAGAGCAACAGACTCTTTTTCCAGGCTAAGTGAAGATCTTCTAAATTAGTGAGATGCCATTTCCTCTCCAACTTACGGGTTATCTGCTTTAAGCTGCGAGTTTGTGAGTTATACCACGGAGTCAGGCACTTCTGATTTAAAGCTCTCTTTTTCAGAGGAGCTACAGCATCCAAAGTTGTCTTCAATGAGGATGTAAAACTATTGACGAGATACTCTATCTCACTTACAGAGTTTAGGTAGCTACTCTGCACTGTGTTGGTATATGGCATTTGAGAACATAAAGACGGAATCATATCCTTAAACCTAGTTACAGCGCTTTCTGAAAGACTTCTAGTGTAATGAAACTTATTCCCCACTGCTGGGTAGTCCATTAAAGTGAATGTAAATGTTATTAAGAAATGATCAGACAGAAGGGAGTTTTCAGGGAATACTGTTAAGTCTTCAATTTCCATACCATAAGTCAGAACAAGATCTAAGATATGATTAAAGTGGTGGGTGGACTCATTTACATTTTGAGCAAAGCCAATTGAGTCTAATAATAGATTAAATGCAGTGTTGAGGCTGTCATTCTCAGCATCTGTGTGGATGTTAAAATCGCCCACTATAATTATCTTTTCTGAGCTAAGCACTAAGTCAGACAAAAGGTCTGAAAATTCACAGAGAAACTCACAGTAACGACCAGGTGGACGATAGATAATAACAAATAAAACTGGTTTTTGGGACTTCCAATTTGGATGGACAAGACTAAGAGTCACGCTTTCAAATGAATTAAAGCTCTGTCTGGGTTTTTGATTAATTAATAAGCTGGAATGGAAGATTGCTGCTAATCCTCCGCCTCGGCCCGTGCTACGAGCATTCTGGCAGTTAGTGTGACTCGGGGGAGTTGACTCATTTAAACTAACATATTCATCCTGCTGTAACCAGGTTTCTGTAAGGCAGAATAAATCAATATGTTGATCAATTATTATATCATTTACTAACAGGGACTTAGAAGAGAGAGACCTAATGTTTAATAAACCACATTTAACTGTTTTAGTCTGTGGTGCAGTTGAAGGTGCTATATTATTTTTTCTTTTTGAATTTTTATGCTTAAATAGATTTTTGCTGGTTATTGGTGGTCTGGGAGCAGGCACCGTCTCTACGGGGATGGGGTAATGAGGGGATGGCAGGGGGAGAGAAGCTGCAGAGAGGTGTGTAAGACTACAACTCTGCTTCCTGGTCCCAACCCTGGATAGTCACGGTTTGGAGGATTTAAGAAAATTGGCCAGATTTCTAGAAATGAGAGCTGCTCCATCCAAAGTGGGATGGATGCCGTCTCTCCTAACAAGACCAGGTTTTCCCCAGAAGCTTTGCCAATTATCTATGAAGCCCACCTCATTTTTTGGACACCATTTGTTATAATTGTTTTAGCAAGTTTTCAGGGTATCATGCATGCAATCTCTTATTAATGTGATGAAAAGCATAAAAAAAATTGCATTTTTGTCGCATAATATTCATTTACAACGGTCATCGTGTGGATTCTCTGTGTTGGGATTATGGGATACGTGAAAACCCCGAATTGGTTGTTTGGTTTGTTTGTGAGCAAGATTAAAAAAATGACTAAACCTACTGTCTTGAAATTTGGTGGAATGGTGGGTTATAGGCCAATGAAGAAACCTTAACTTTTTGAATTGATCTGTTTATCTAGGAATTTTTTTCCACTTTCTTTTTGTGTGGGTTTGGATAATCCTGCAAACAAACTAACCAACAGACAATCAAATGCACACAAGTGAAAAAATAGCCTCGTTTGCAAAAGGTAAATAATAACATATTAATAAATTGGCAAATGTAGAGTGCTAATACTTAAGTACAGATTAGATTTGGTTGATTTGCAGAGGTATGCGCTCTCTGGGTACCATTCTAGTTTGTGCATTTGTAGAGTTCTGGCCTGCAGGAAGCATTGAGTATGTGCCACTGAGAAAAGTGTCTGTAGCCTTTGACATTCCACAGGGAACAAAACATTACCATTTTTTTTTTTTTGTGATGTCTCCCATTAGGCACGGACAAGAGTAAAACTTAAAAAAATGATTTCTCTGCAGTTTTCTTGCTCTGTGGGGAGATCAGCCCAACTACTATCGTGGCAAGTGACAGAGTTCAGTGTCAGTATGTTATATGACTTGCATGCTTGAACTGGTTGTTTAAAACACTAGTTAGCTGCAGCCATATTTTTTGCTCCAAACTGCAGATATTTGAGAAGAATATAAGGCATCTGTCCACAAAATTTGCTTTGGATCTTCATTTGGTCAAAATTATGCCAAACCATTTTGGGCCTGATTTACTAAAGTTTTGTGTGTGTTAAAATGCCTGCAAAAACCATAGAACTCACAAAAAAAAAAAAAAAAAAAAAGTACATGCCAATTTGCTACCAGAGCACAGTGAGGATTGCATCTTTCAAATATGCAAAATAGCACATGTTGTCCATTTAGTGCAGTTGTCTTCATCAATATACAATCTGGGGTTTGTCCACCAAAGTGTGTAAAATTGTGGGAGGGAGCATGCAAATCATTGAGGTTTGCACATGTAACACAATTTTTTTGAAGGTCAAAAGGAAATTTAGCAGGTGCTGATAGCATATGTAATTCTGAGTGTTTGAAACCTTGATGTGCACTTGTGGGATTTGACAGAATGGTGTTCCATCAGCTGAGACACTGCTGCCTCTTCGTACAGAGAATTAAGATAAATAATTCAATCATTCTTTGTAAACATCGGACATATTTAAGGAGGTAACAGATGGACCATAGGACATTTTGGTGCAACTCATGATAATTACAGTTACTGATGTGTCATGATATGTCACAGAAATAAAACCGTGTCTCTGTGGGTTGATCCATATTTGTACATCTGCTCAGCATCTGGAATAGGAGATAGTGTTTTGATTGTTTGTTTGCACATGAACACACTCACTTATGTGGTAGACTTCATACATAATGAAGCACATGGAACATATCTGTAAGTGGCTGATTTCTTTTTTTTTTTTGCACTTATTGCTTCAAACACGTGCAAAATCCTCATTTGCATACTGCTGTCTATGTTATGTTAAAGCCTGCTGTCAACTGAACAATTAGTTTTTGGAAATCACTGGCAAAACTGTCTCCTCCCCAACCCTCAAATGTTTAGATTACCCATGCAATTTAGCACTCGTTACATGGGTTCATAATAAATCAGTCTCATTGTCATCTGTTAGTTACAGATGTTGCCACAACTTTAATGGTAATGTCTATCATACTATAAAGCTTTGGAATTCTGACAAAATCAAAATAATTGTTATTGGTCTTACTAGACAGAGACTTGTTTCATCATTTCACACTCTCTCATGGCAATTGTATGATTCAAAATTGTAATAGTTAGACATGCATTGAACAAAAATATAAATGCAACACTTTTGTTTTTCCTCCCATTTTACATGAGCTGAACTCAAAGATCTAAAACATCTGTGGTATTGTGCTGTGTGATAAAACTGAACATTTCAGAATAGCCTTTTATTGTGGCCAGCCTAAGCCACACATCTGCAATAATCATGCTGTCTAATCAGTATCTTGATATGCCACACTTGTGAGGTGGGATGGATTATCTCTGCAAAGGAGAATTGCTCAGCGACACTGATTTAGACAGATTTGTGAACAATATTTGAGAGAAGTAGGTCTTCAGAATCAGAATGCCTTTTATTGTCATTATACATTGGTACAACGAGATTAGGGCCAACCAGTTGCAGTGCAATAAAATAGAATAAAAATAAAATAGTGCAAAAAAAAAAAAAAAGATAAAATAGTGCAAGAATATATATCAAAAACAAGATATAGAGAAAAATTCAACAATGTAAGGAAAAATATATATACAATTGACACTAATGCAAGGTGTGGCTTAGGATATAAATATATTACACAGAAATGTATATTGTCCATGGGTGATTGGGTTATTGCACATGGTTAAGATTGCATGAGGAGGATCAGTGCATGCTAGAAGTAGGTCTTTTGTGTATATAGAAAATGTTTTAGATCTTTGAGTTCAGTTCATGAAAAATGGGAGCAAAAACACAAGTGTTGCCTTTATATTTTTGTTCCGGGGGTGGGCACTGTCATGTCGGGCGGCAGTCCGACCCCAGGAGCGGGTGGACCCACAATACAAACTCCCGAACCAGGCTTTGAGGTACAAGTCGTCATGTTTATTTCGGGCAGAGGTTCGGTACACAGGTTGTCAGAAAACGGAGCAGAGGCACAAGCAGGGTGAGGCAAAAAGGCAGTCAGATTTCACATCTAGCTCGACAGTGATTGTCTGCTGACTGTTTTCATGATGATAGTGCGAATGGTCACACATTTTCTTAGTACCAAACGAGCGGTGTTAGATGTGTATGGAATTTGGCCGACACCTGCCATGAGACGGTTTCGATGGGCTATCACAGCGCACACTCTGTCTTACAGCTGCTCGTGTGTGAAAACATTTGTAGCAACAAGTGTACAAGGTGTTAGAGGCAGGCACAATTTTATACGTTTTGCATAAGTTTCTTGCTTCATGCATACTTCATGCACATTTCGACCACATTCATACTATGTGTGAAGGGGCCCTTACTGAATTTTGGGTTTCAAGTAGGAAGTTTACAGAAGCCCCAAAATGTTCACACTGCCCACTAGATGGCAACAAAAGCTTCTCAAATATGTCGAAAGTTCTCAACTGCTTATTCATTTGAGAAGATATATTTTGGTGTAAATAAGACTATAAGTCAAAAATCAACTTCCAGTTGTGTCCCTGACCTTATGGGCAATTTACTTGTATTTAAGGCATCACAGTGTGTGTTTGGTATAAAAACAAAAAACAATGGGCTGTATGCTGATTAGATAATCCTTTAGCCCCAGTAACTTCTAGAATAGTGCTTCTACAAAGAAGGGGCACCGAGTGGATTACTGTGTTTGCTGGATTAAATTGCTCAGGATTTGCATAAAAAATCACACAGAAAAAAAAATAAAGGGCAATTTAAATCTGAGACAAGAAAAGAGAAACTGTGAATCAAATTCCACAAGCAGGAAGGAATGAAAAGTTACAGTGTGCCTTGTTTTTAGTTGTTCAGTGTCTCAGCATTGCTGTGTCCACTGTGTTAATTAATAGACTCATCATTTATATGGTGTTAATGTTTTTTTTACTTCAAATTTAGACCAATTACCAGCACGCTTGGGACTGAGGAACATGTTCAATGAAAATGCAAATATATTAAAATTCATAAGTCCATAACTGTGTCAGAGTGGATTAGTGGTTAGCACTGTTACCTCACAGCAAGAAGGCTGTGAGTTCGCTTACCACCTAGTCCTTTTTGTGTAGAGTTTGTGTGTTCTCCCCAAGTTCATATAGGTGCCCTCTAGGTGCTCCGGCATCCTCCCACTTCCAAAGACATGCAGGTTAGGTGAATTGGCGACTCTAAATTGACTGTCTATATGTGTCCCTGTGATAGACTGGCATCCTGTTCAGATAGAACCATTCCTCATGCCCAGTGACTGCTGAGATATGCTCCAGCACCCCTGTGATCCTTGATTGGAGTGACACAAGATTGTGTATGTTTATGGTGAGGCATACAGCTGTGCAGAGACATCGCAGTATGCATGCTCCATGTGCAACCCGCAACGCTGAACTCATCATTCTGGCGAAAGCATAGATTACATGTACATGATACCTATAGTACTGTGCAAATGTTTTAGACACATTTAATGCATCATAAAAGCATTAAAAGTTTTAAAACCTGATAAATATTAATAAGTAAATGTATGATGAATTTCAACTTTAATGATAATTAATATGAAAATTTGATTCTGTTTACGTGTGATTTTTCAGTATAAAAGTCACAGCAGAGTATTTGTGACAGATCTTCAAACCCTATTAAAAATGTGACTTCAAGAGTGAGGAAATGTGTTTCACAATCATTTTAATATTGCATGATGATTTGCAACTGTTTGTGTGGCATTCTACTTGCCAGTAAACTTGAAAAGAAATTATTGTTAGTAGTAGTAATTATTATTATTATTATTATTATTATTATAGGAAAATATATTTCACATATTCACTTTTGTTGGAAATGATTTTGTATTGATGTGCCAATAAAAAAGGTGGTGGGGGAAGGACATCAAACATTACTTTTATTCTAATAACTCCACAATGCCTAAAACCTTTGCACAGTACTGTATGTGTCAACAGTAGGTGATGGAGGATGGGGTAGTGATGGGGACCTACAGTTCTTTGAGTGGAAACCTCCTGATGCTCCTCTGCAACATAAATCCATAACATATAATCCCATAAAAAGCAACTTGTGCTCTTCAACAGAAGACAGTTTTGAGATGTTAACAGATACATTTTTGAGTTGTGGAAAAATGTGGTAATACATATACAGTAAATGCCATACTCGCATGTAGTCAGCAAAAATAGTAGGAAACAAATTTCTCCTGCTATTTTCATAAGTCAGGCCAGATTTTCTAATTTTTGGAATTGAGAGAAACTGAGGCCTTTAAGAGACCTTTAAAAGTCGCACAATGCAGCGATCAACTGCCTATCAAGGTGGATGGGTAGTTAAATGCCATTATAAATCCATGTGTCACACTCACATGCCCCCCCCCCCCCCCCCCCAACAAGTGTCTCTGTTCGTGTAATTGCTTTTTTCTCTTTTGAGTGAATAAAAAATAAAGATGACATTTCCATAAGCATTGAATATAATTTTCTTATCATTAAACAACACGTGATGAAAAAAGTCATCAAGTGGTGTTTTCTGCATACCAGCTGTTGTGACAGTGCTGCAAATGAGATCAGACTTTGCTGCCTGACAGAAAATCATTCAGAGCATCAGTGCACACAGTTGGTTCACAGCTTGATAGGTGAGGCGTGAGTGTGCAGAGACAAAGGACACAACTGTTATGTAGACTCATAAGGAAACCTGATATATTCAGAATGCAGTGAATTATATAATTATTAAACATTTGCATTTCTTCACTTCATTTAAGTCTTTCTACTTGAGAACAAGCAGACAAAGGGATAGACAAAAAATGTGCGTACTGATGCACCAGAACTCCAAAACCACATATAAACTCCCCCAAAGGAATGAAGTCTGAGGTTTTTGCACAAATGAATTCAGTGATGGTTATAAAGATTGGTAAGACATGACTAGTGGGTTTGTTTGGATCTCTGATAATAACAGGCCACAGATGAATTTAGTGAATAATTTGGTTGAGTTCAGCTTAGTGATGGAAGACGCAGACACAGAATTGGATAGATCTTCCATAGCAAAACATTTGTGTGATCATCAACCATTTCTGGTGGAGTGGCACAGAGAAGGATTTTCTCTCCAGTCACAGAAACAGAAGCATATAACTCCTTCAAAGTTGTCGTGGACCTGTTGGCTTCTTTCACTTGGTTCCTTCATGTGAAGTGACTTAGTTTTGCCTACTTTAGCCAGATTAACTATGGAGTAAAGCTTTTTGTTTTTGTTGAGTATCATTGGATATTTTATTATGCATTCAGATTAATCAAAATTGGATCAGTTATAATTTTATTCCTGGATATATTTTGGGAAAAGGGTAGATAGATGGGCACAGAGAAATATAACAGATTAAATGCTATTTATTTAATCTAGATGTGTCAGCTGGACCTGCAAAACATTATTTACATGGGGAAAAGCAAATCGGAACAAATTATTTCAATTAATTATCTATTACATTTTCCATTTACATCATGATTTCAGATGGGTTGAACCAAAAAATGCACACAGAGACCAGCCAGAATAAAATGTAAAGTGATTATTTACCAAAGCTGAAGTAGATAACAAGAGTCCAAAACCAAGGAACAGTCCAAATAATTGGGAACTAAGCAGGATAGTTGGCAGCAATACTAGGACAAGGGGAGACACACAAAGACAGAACTAACTACAGTACTACCAGCAAAGTCAGAACAAACCAGAATAACCCAGCAAAGTGAAAGCGGACCAGTGACAAACTTAAATAGTGACATGTAACAAGGTGACAAGAAACAAGTGAAGTTATTGTGATGAGAACCAGCTGTGAGGAACACCATGAGATAGGACCACATTTACAAATGCACACAGGGACTGACAGAGAGAGATAGAGTGGAACATCAAACCACAAAGAACACTAGGGTGAGTGGCACCTAAAAATAGTCACATAAATAATAACTAAACTAAAGGAGAAAAAAACAGACTGAAAACAAAACCAAAAAGCTGGCTGAAAACTAAAGTTGAACTCAGGAAAGGCTAAAGTATGGAATAAAGAAAAACAACAACTAACAGACAGGAGATAGGACAAGGACAGGGGCCAGACCACAACAATTTAAACAGCCATGTTTTGTGGTACCATTTGGAATGACTAGATTAAATAAATATAGCATTGACAGACAGACAGAGAGAGACAGACGGACCATATATTATGGGCATCTGAGCTTTTGCTGACTTCAGCAATGGCAAAGCTGCAGCCTTTTTGGCCACAGATGTGGGAATTGTTTCCTCCAAAGCTGCATGTCATTCATCTTTGGTAGGACAGACTGGGCTTGTATTTGTGAATGCTAAAACAGCGACATTGGGAAAACTTACTTTGTAGAGTCATTATTTATTGGATCCCCTACAGTACTGCATAAGATGAGAGAGAGCAGCTGAATAATAACTGAGGGAAAAGGGGAGCTCAAATGACAGATGGAGGATAGGTAACATATTTAGCCTCAGCAGGTTAGACTCTGCAGGATGCCTGACTTGAATAATCACTTCGTCTTCAGGGAAAACTCTTGGCTTGGCATCCTTGTAGAATTGGCCTTCAGTGCAGCTGGATCATGTTTAGGTTGATTACAACTTTTTATCAAAAGGTAAATAAAGGAAACATGGAATATACATGCTGTGGTTCTGAAATTACATTACTGAGGTGTTGACAAATGTTAACTTGACATGGAACTCACATTAAGGCTCTATTACATCAGAATTATCTACAATGTCGCTATAGTGAATAAGGCATAAGGTTGATTTACAAGCAACATATGTACTTTATTGATCATTACCTGCCATTTAACCTACTGTGAGGGCAGAACAGTTGGCAGTCACATGTGATCTTTTATTATGCTACAGACACAATAACTCACAAAGATATGAAAACCCTTCCCTGAGATTTTTGTAACAGAAGGGCTTGAAACTTGGAGCGAGTGATTTTTAGATTTGTGGATGGCAGATATGTAGAAGAAGTAAGCCCTATATAGGCTCTCAGGTCCACTGGTGCTGGGGCTTATCTCCAGATTCTGCAACATCATGCAGCTGAGAGTCTAGAACACCTGGATGGGACGGGATGCATAGTACTTCCCCAGCCAAAGTCGATACCCACTGACAGCTGGGTGGACTAAGACAATGGAGATTAAGTGTCTTGTCCAAGGATATACATACATAGCATCAGCAGGATTTGAACCCAGGTCTACATAATGGCAGGCCAGTTCCTTATCCACTGGGCTACCTGATCCTCAAAACAGTGACTATAAAAGGGTTTGAGCTCCCAAGGGCAAAAAAAATCACAAATAAATAAAATTTCATAACACTCCACCACACCTCTCCTTATGCCACAGATTATAAACATATTACATCTTATTTGAAATGTTTCGTGAATAGATTTTGTCGTGTTAGTTGGACAAATTTCCAATTTGCCATATGTCATTCTAGACCATGAGGAGCCATTTTTGTTAAGCTGACAGGGTAACACTTTACTTGAAGGTTTCGTCATAATCATGACATGACACTGTCATAACTGTTACATGACTCCGTCATGAACGTGTCATAAACATTGTCAATTTCACAAGCGTTTATGACTACTGTATTAAGTGCCATTCAGTTTTTGTGATGACAAGTTGACATTTTTTGGTTTGTCTTGATTATAACAACTTGACTTTAATCAAAGTGACATGACCAGAAGTTGTCTTCAGCCTTCTTGGTCTTCGGTTGCATGCCAGCTTGTCAACTTGTCATTACAAAAACCGAATGACACTTAATGACAGCTGTCATAAACGTTTATGACATTAACATAATGTTTATAACATGTTCATGACTGTCATGTAACAGTTATGACAGTCATGTCACAATTATGACAATAGCTTCAAGTTAAGTGTTTCAGTAAACTGAAAGACTAAAGTTGCATTTTTTTTTTTAACTATTATGGAAGAATTATGACACACAGCACTAGGTCATTCTTCTGTGTTGGTGAGATGTGCAATAATTTATTTAAAAGAAATGTGTGTTTTATCCATTATTAAAACAGGATTCTCTGGCTGTGATGGTTGGTGAAACAGTCATTTTTTTTGTAATGCCCATCTTAATTTCTTTCTCTAATATCACACAGATTATTCATATTTGCCAGATGTAAACACGAGTTGTCATTTTGTCAAAACATTTTTCTGCAGTTCAAATGCTTTAAAAAAATGCTACTAAAACCATATTTTGTACAACAAAGGTGCAATAAATTTTAAAAAGGTCTATCTTGGCTTCTTAGATCATCATGTTAGTCAGTCAATCAGTTCCCCACAACTTGAACTTTCTGTGCATGTAGTCCTATTTAGACTCATAAATCCCCATGAGGTCATGAGGGAAAAAATAAATGGAGACTTAAAAAAGTTTTAAACTGTTTTGATGTCCAGAAACAGACACAATAATCTGAATCAGTACAGTAGGAACATTCATCACTGGGTATTTGAACCCTGACAAGGAGTTGTGACAGAACATTGAGTCTGCAGTTGTTGTGCAGTGTTCAAAGGATGATATAGATGAATGCATGATGCAGTGCAATTCACCTGCTCTGTTTTTAAGATATACTTTCTCCTGATGCAATTTGAGAAACAAAAACAGCAAGTTTTTTTTTTTTTTTTTTTTTTTTTTTTGGAGAAAATTTAAGAAAGTGAAACTGGTGATGCAATCCTGTCAGTAACAGCAGTTGGAGGAAGGTGTTGACTCTAATGAAGGAGCACCAGCACAATGGATTCTGAGAGAACCACAAAAAATTGGTCTATTCTGTCACTTGAAAAAAAACATTTATGCTGGTTGTTGTGATCTTGTTAAAGTTACATAGATAATTGTATCTCACAGTTTGACTTTTAACCCCTTATTAGTTGTTGGTGACTGTAGCAGATAGATGGTTATTTTAGAGATGTGGGGGTGGACTGGTTGTCTGCCTGGGTGGATGCCATCCAGGACCCATGGTGTTTCCATGGTGTTGTGGACGCGGCAAAGCACAGCACCAGCGCATGCTCCCAGACTTGACTTTGGTTGTGTTAAAAAAAAAAAAAAGTTTAAGAACTGTTTTTGACACCTACTGTTGTGGAAGTATATCACATTTGAAAGACAAGTATCAGCTCTAATCGTAAGAAAATCCTGTTTTTTTCAAGCTTGTTTTCTGGAAAACATCTCGAGTTATATTGGCACCAGTATATTGTTATACTATAACTATATACTGTTATACAGTATATTATTATATTGCAGTAAGTTGTCTCATCTCTCACAGTTTATCTTTTTATATTGTTAATGATAAAACAGCATCTGGTTTCCCACTGATGATGCAACAAGTGGAAAAGTTAAACATTAAACATTTTTAATAGCTAGTGGGACTCAACCAGCAGTGAAAAGAATGATATATTACTGCCACGTACAGCCAACATGTGAATGCAGAATAAGAGTGACCATAATACCTCCAGTGCATTCTCTGCTGTTGAGATCCATTGATAGATATGTTAATTAACCTCAGTTGGGTAGATAGGAGCTTTGTGATTGCTGTCATTCTAACTGAGCTTGGCCATTCCTGTGCTCACCAAAGCAATCATTCTAAAACATATCATACATTGATGAGTCTAATCAATAGTTCCAGATGAATGGTTGTGAACTTCCCACTTGCAGTAGTCAACCTATTTTATGGTTATTTCCTGCTTCTTTTCTTTTGCAGTTCCACAAATTTCTACATATTTGGTGTGTCAAGGAGGCTTTTGATACAAACAAAAAGGTGCACAATATTGGCAGTAAATGAAGTACAAAGCTACCATTTCACCATTTTTTCCTGAATGTGATTCCCAATAAAAGCATTACAAAACCAAAGCAGCAAAGGTTACTGTGAAAGGTTCAAAGGTGATATGCTACTTAATATGAGCAGAGTTTGAATTAATTCTGTCAAATAAGTAGAAGGTTGAAATTATTACTTGCTTCGTATTTTCTTCAAAAGTAATATCCAACTTTACTGTAACATCCTATAACAGAAATGCTTTGGGATCTTGTGGTGTTAATGAAATACAGTTGAATGGCTCTTTGAGGGACAAAATTTTTTCATTGTTTGCTGGTTGTATTTTAAACTTGAATGTAACTGCTTTTGTTTTCTTTCTTCTTACAGGCTCAGGCATTTCATTATACAGTAGCACCACACTGGTTTGCAAAAATGTCACTGATGTTAAATATTAAAATCTTATTCAAGCTTTAGTTGTGGCAGGGGTGGTGGCTCAGTGGTTAATGCACTTGGTTTCATTGCAGAAGGTGTCTGGTTCAAATCCCACCCCTGGCACATGGAGTTACGTCAGGAAGGGCATAAGGTGTAACACTTGTGCCAATTCAACATGCAGTTCCACCTTGGATTTGCTGTGGTGACCCCAAGTGCAAACACAGGAGTGGCCGAAGGGACTTATGTATTCAAGCTTTTGGGTGTCCTAATTTTGTATTATTTATCATACAGTACAATAGGAAGATGACAGACCAATGTACATAGAGCCTGCATGCAGTCTATATGGCTCCTATTGTGCTTAATACTTGCATGGGTGTTGGTTTTTGATTTGCAGTACAACAGCTTTCGTGTGTTTGTCATTGAGGACATGTTTAGTAGTATGTTGACTTTGCATCTTTGTGTGTCAGGCTGCGAGGAGGTGTGGCACAGACAGGTTGGACACAAAATGCAGACTCTCAGACAAGGCGTAGGAGTAAAAAAGGATTGAAGGTACAGGCAGGTGTGAGGCAAAGATGTGGTCAAAAAACAAGCAGGGGTTTGGTAGAATGGGCAAATAATGTAACTGGGGCTGAGGCAAAAGGCGAGGTCTGAAAAACAGCAGGGTCTAAACATGGCTTGGCAAAACAGGACTGTGACAGAGCTGGTAAGTGAACGAATTCAACAAAAGAGCAAGGAAAGAGTGAACTGAAAGTGCTTAAACAAAGATGGTGGTGACTGGATAATAACACGCATGTGTGAAAGAAGGATCTGGAAAGGGCGTGGCAGAAAGATGAGGAAGAGGGCACAGCAGGTGTAAGATTGTGGAAAACTCAATGCAGACACAACCAGAGAGAAGTGAAGAAAGATACAAAGACACAAGTGCAAGTGCAAGAGCGTGACGTGATGAAACAACAAAAGATAAATCAAAAACCAAAAGCGGAATAAAGTACTAACATGAAAAGAATTGCACAAAGAAACAAATATAAGAACTGAAAAGGGAACAACCAGAAAATAAATGCTAAGATCAAACAAGAACAGAACTCACAAGTGACACAAGTAAATAAATAGATATTTCAACAAATGATAACAACAAAACAAACACGTGATTAAACTAATGATTACACAATGAAAACACAGACTGGCTGGACTAAACTAGAATGGGACTGAAATATGGCTAAAGTATAAAAAGAAATAAAGATAACTAAGTGGCAAAACAAACTATAGGCAACACAGAGGATAAATGAAGAACAAAAAACAAAATCCAAGACTACAGAATACCAGATAACAACAAATGACTGAACACCAAATAAACAAAACCAGAGACTAAGATATAAAACACAGAAAAGGGATAATCAGAACCAAAGTAGGATGAAAATTAACAAGTGACAAAAAATAAAACAACTATTAAATCAAGATTGGGGAAAACAGTGGAAAAAGGGACTCAGCCAAAAACAAGCAGAGGTTTGGTAGAATAGGCAAACAATGTAACTGGGGCTGAGGCAAAAGGCGGGGTCTGAAAAACAGAGCAGGGGCTAAACATGGCTTGGCAAAACAGGACTGAGGGTTGCATCAGGAATGGCATCCGGCGTAAAACAAGCCAACCCAACTATGCAGATTAGAATCTAATTTTCATACTGGATCGGTCGCCCCCCAGGATAACAACGTCCGCCACCGGTGCTGTTGCCCAACAGGGTGCCGGTGGAAATTGGGCTACTGCTGGGCGAAGACGACGAAGAAGTGGAGGAGAATGTTTCTACAAACAGCGGGAGAAGAAGAAAACTAGAAGGGTGGAAATGAAAGTGGGGACTTTGAATGTTGGTAGCATGACTGGTAAAGGGAGAGATATGGCTGATATGATGGAGAGGAGAAAGGTAGACATATTGTGTGTGCAAGAGACCAAGTGGAGCATCGGCGGTGGGTACAAGTTGTTGTACCATGTTGAGGACAGGAAGAGAAATGGTGTTGGGGTCATTTTAAAGGAAGAGTATGTTAAAAGTGCGTTGGAGGTTAAGCGAGTGTCTGACAAGGTGATGAGTGTGAAGTTGGAAATTGAAGGGGTGATGATGAATATCATCAGTGCATATGCCCCACAGGTAGGTTGTGAGATGAAGGAGAAAGAAGATTTCTGGAGTGTGTTAAATGAGGTGATGGAGAGTGTGCCCAAGCATGAAAGAGTGGTGATAGGAGCAAACTTCAATGGGCATGTTGGTGAAGAGAACAGAGGTGATGAGGAAGTAATGGGTAGATATGGTATCAAAGATAGGAATGGGGAAGGACAGATGGTAGTTGATTTTGCAAAAAGGATGGAAATGGCTGAGGAGAATACCTACTTTAAGAAAAGGGAGGAGCACAGGGTAACATATAAGAGTGGAGGAAGGTGCACACAGGTGGACTACATTCTTTATAGGAGATGCAAGCTAAAAGAAATCAGAGACTGTAAGGTGGTGGCAGGAGAGAGTGTCATTAGACTGCATAGGATGGTTGTTTGTAGGATACTTTACAGGTAAAGAAGAAGAATAGAGTGAGCGCTCAACAAAGGATCAGATGATGGAAGCTGAAGGAGGAAGACTGTTGTGTGAAATTTAGTGAGCAGGTGAGAGAAGCACTGGTTGGAGGGGAAGCAGTTTTGGACAACTGGAAAAGTACTGCAGATGTGGTGAGGGAGACAGCTAGGACAGTACTGGGTATGACATCTGGACAGTGGAAGGAAGACAAGAAGACTTGGTGGTGGAATGAAGAGGTCCAGAAAAGCATAAGGAGAAAAAGGTTGGCAGAAGAAAGTTGAAGAAAGTAGACAGGACTACCAGGAGATGCGGAGTAAGGCGAAAAGAGAAGTGGCAAAAGCGAAGGAAAAGGCATATTGCGAGCTGTACAAGAAGTTGAATAGTAAGGAAGGAGAAAAGGACTTGTACCGATTGGCAAGACAAAGGGACAGAGCTGGAAAGGATGTGCAGCAGGTTAGGGTGGCAAAAGATGCACATGGTAATGTGAGGAGTGTGTGCTGAGAAGGTGGAGGGAATATTTTGAAGAGCTGATGAATAAAGAAAATGAGCGAGAGAAAAGGCTGGATGATGTGGTGAGAGTAAATCAGGAAGTACAAGAGATTAGTAAGGAAGAAGTGAGGGCTGCTATGAAGAGGATGAAGAGTGGAAAGGCAGTTGGTCCAGATGACATTCCAGTGGAGGCATGGAAATGTCTATGAGAGATGGCAATAGAGTTTCTGTCAGAGTTGTTCAGAGTTGGACCTGAAAATAACAACCCAGTTAACATAGAAAATAATCACGCAGGAGAAACTGGATTGCTTTTCCTGATCAGTAGAGAGCAGACGAGCGTGACCCCTCGCCACCGACCATCTCATTAACTCTGAATGGCCCCACCCATCTGCTTCTCATATTTATTGAAATAAAGTTACATACAAGCACATAGGGGCGACAATATCACAAAACAAGAAAAAGACTCATGTCGATATGAAAACTGTTATGGCTTTGAGCCTTCAGTCTCCTAGCCTTACCATAACAATGCTCAGCCCTGAACCAGTGTGCCAGTCACACCGCTCTTCCCTCAAGGGTGAACTGTTAATTAAAGATGCACATCTGTGCTTAGCAAAAACATAGCTTTAGCAAAACAGTCTGCACATTCATTAAGCCAAAGATCATCTGTTCACTTTCCCGTGTAAGCAGCTGTAATGATTATTTGAACAGTTCAGTGTATATGATTGCTTTAACAATAAGTGATTAATTAAAATAGTAATGTCACATGAACTCTCACACATGCATATATGTATATATGAAAATAGAGAACAGAATCAAAGACAAGATCAAAGACAGTACATCAAAGTAAAGACATTAATAATCAAGGTAAAGACATTAATATTTGATAATCATATTGCTAATATATAGAAAACCCTGTAGTTTCTAACCAGATTGTTTAATAAAATCTTGGAAAGTGAGAGGATGCCTGAGGAGTGGAGACGAAGTGTGCTGGTTCCTATTTTCAAGAACATGGGTGATGTGCAGAGCTGCAATAACTACAGAGGCATAAAGTTGATCAGCCCCAGCATGAAGTTATGGGAAAGAGTAGTAGAAGCTAGGCTTAGAAAACAGGTGAAGACCTGTGAGCAGCAATATGGGTTCATGCCAAGAAAGAGCACTACAGATGCAATGTTTGCTCTGAGAATACTGTTGGAGAAGTACAGAGGAGGCCAGAAAGAGTTACATTGTGTGTTTGTGGACTTAGAAAAAGCTTATGATAGGGTGCCAAGAGAAGAGCTGTGGTATTGTATGAGGAAGTCTGGAGTGGCAGAGAAGTATGTTAGGGTAGTGCAGGACATGTACAAGAATAGTGTGACAGTGATGAGATGCGCAGTCGGAATGACAGACTCATTCAAGGTGGAGGTGGGATTACACCAAGGATCAGCACTCAGTCATTTCTTGTTTGCAGTGGTGATGGACAGGTTGACGGATGAGAACAGACAGGAGTCCTCATGGACTATGATGTTTACAGATGACATTGTGATCTGTACTGAGAGTAGAGAGCAAGTTGAGTCTAGTCTGGAGAGATGGATATATGCTTTGGAGAGAAGGGGAATGAAAGTCAGTAGAAGCAAGACTGAGTCCATGTGTGTGAATGGGAGGGAGCCCAGTGGAATAGTGCAGTTACAAGGAGTAAGAAGTGGTGAAAGTAGATGAGTTTAAATATTTGGGGTCAACTGTTCAAAGCAATGGAGAGTGTGGTAGAGAGGTGAAGAAGAGAGTGCAGGCAGGGTGGAGTGGGTGGAGAAAGGTGGCAGGACTGATTTGCGACCGAAGAATATCAGCAAGAGTGAAGGGGAAAGTTTACAAAACAGTAGTGAGACCAGCTATGTTGTACGGCTTAGAGACAGTGGCACTAACAAAAAGACAGGATGCAGAGCTAGAGGTGGCAGAGCTGAAGATGTTGAGATTCTCTTTGGGAGTGACAAGAATGGACAAGATTAGGAATGAACATATCAGAGGGACAACTCAGGTGGGATGGTTTGGAGACAAAGTGAGAGAGGCGAGCTTGAGATGGTTTGGACATGTGCAGAGGACGGACCCAGGGTATATAGGGAGAAGGATGTTGAGGATGGAGCCACCAGGCAGGAGGAGAAGAGGGAGGCCAAAGAGGAGGTTTATGGATGTGCTGAGGGAGGACATGCAGGTGGTTGGTGAGACAGAGGAAGATACAGAGGACAGGGTGAGATGGAAACGATTGATCTGCTGTGGCGACCCCTAACGGGAACAGCCGAAAGACAAAGAAGTGGAAAAAAGAGGACAGATGATGATTGGAACATAAACATGGCTGAAACCTGACATTGTGGAATGATTGCAGCACATGACAATGTGATGAGTCAGAATCTATGAGTCTGTGATTGTCCAGGGTTAGAACCAAGACGCACCAAATTGGTCCAATTTGAATGTAAATTGACAAATATTGTCCCAGTACTCCTATACCTTTGCTAATGCTCTTTTTGCTCCACTGCTGAGACTTTAGCATTATGGAAGTACTACTTCTATGTGTCTACTAGATAGTTTATCATTCTGATCAAAACATGGAGTTCCTGTACTATAACATGATAAACTGTAGCAGAGTGGTGTCCACCCCTGATCATGGAGACACATATTTTCCACCATTTGCTTTGTCTTAAGCTATTTAACCACCTACCACCCGCCTCATTTTGGATTGTCAGTATCTCACAAATAAAAAGTGAAATTTGCCATCGATGGGATATACAGACTTGGAAGGGGTTAATTCAGTCAGGTGTGTTCTGTCATTCAGGAGCTGGAAGTAAACAGATTTAAGTTTGCCCACATCATGTTTGGGTCAAACAAGCACAAATGGAAAATGTGTCTGGTTTCTGACCTGGTGCAGCAGTGCTCATGATTGTTGTTAGTATGTGACATTTCGACAAATCTATGTGCTAAAATGACAAAACAAGCTGATGTCACTGCATTGCCAAATGTCAGCATAAGTGAGGTGAATGCTTTCTTAGTGGTGGGTTGGTAAATTGGGTGTGTTGGTCAAACTCAATGTGGAGTGTTTTCATTGTCAACAGGGAGCACACGGGTTTATACCTTGTCTCCTACCTATTTTACTTGAATAAGACTGATCATACATAAACACAGCCTTAATTGCCATGACTATAGGCTTTCTGAAAGCTAAATTGCACTACTTATACAATACCTATATTGTGTTTGGGTGTCAGAACTCATAGATTAAAGTGATCTTTGAAATAAGACCTGTCTGCCACATTTGAAGAGCATTATCCTCAAATCAAAAAAAGTGGTTTAGGTTTCTCCATTTGAGTGCATGTCAAGAAAAAAAATCTGGTCAATCAGTAGTCATTAACAGCTCAAAAAGAACCATGGAGGTTACGTTGAGGCACTGCTCCAAATTTTATGAATTATTTCTAAAAACATTTGCAAAAATTGCAAAAGCAATTGATTCCCCATTCTTCATTGGGGCATTCGCATGTCAGGTCATGACAATACTATTCTTATAACCCCAATTCCAGTGAAGTTGGGAGGTTGTTTAAAATGTAAATAAAAACAGAATACAGTGATTTGCCAATCCTCTTCAACCTGTATTCAATTGAATACACCACAAAGACAAGACATTTAGTGTTCAAACTGATAAACTTTTTTGTTTTTGTGCAAATATTTGCTCATTTTGAAATGGATGCCTGAAACACATTTCAAAAAAGTTGGGACAGGGCAACAAAAGACTGGGAAAGTTGATGAATGCTCAAAGAACACCCATTTGGAACATTCCACAGGTGAACACGTTAATTGGAAACAGGTGAGTGTCATGATTGGGTATAAAAGGAGCATCCCCAAAAGGCTCAGCTGTTCACAAGTAAAGATGGGGCAAGGATCACCACTTTGTGAACAACTGCTTGAAAAAACAGTCCAGCAGTTTAAGAACAATGTTTCTCAATGTTCAATTGCAAGGAATTTAGGGATTCCATCATCAGAAGATTCAGAGAATTTGGAGAACTTTCTACACATAAGCAGCAAAGCCGAAAACCAACATTGAATAGCCGTGACCTTCGATCCCTCAGGCGGCAGTTCGTTGCTACATCTACAAGTGCAAGTTAAAACTCTACCATGCAAAGTGAAAACCATACATCAACAACATCCAGAAACACCGCCGTCTTCTCTGGGACTGAGCTCATTTGAAATGGACAGACACAAAGTGGAAAAGTGTGCTGTGGTCTGATGAGTCCACGTTTCAAATTGTTTTTGGAAATCATGGACGTTGTGTCCTGCGGACAAAAGAGGAAAAAGACCATCCAGATTGTTACCAGTGCAAAGTTCAAAAGCCAGCATCTGTGATGGTATGGGGGTGTGTTAGTGCCCATGTCATGGGCAACTTACACATCTGTGATGGCACCATCAATGCTGAAAGGTACATCCAGGTTTTGGAGCAACACATGCTGCCATCCAAGCAACATCTTTTTCAGGGACGTCCCTGCTTATTTCAGCAAGACAATGCCAAGCCACATTCTGCACGTGTTACAACAGCGTGGCATCATAGTAAAAGAGTGCGGGTACTAGACTGGCCTGCCTGCAGTCCAGACCTGTCACCCATTGAAAATGTGTGGTGCATTTTGAAGCATAAAAATACAACAACGGAGACCCCAGACTGTTGAACAATTGAAGTCGTACATCAAGCAAGAATGGGAAAGAATTCCACCTACAAAGCTTCAACAATTAGTGTCCTCAGTTCCCAAACACTTTTTGAGTGTTGTTAGAAGAAAAGGTGATGTAACACAGTGGTAAACATACCACTGTCCCAGCTTTTTTGAAACATCTTGCCAACATCCATTTCAAAATGAGCAAATATTTGCACAAAAACGATAACTTTTATCAGTTTGAACTTTAAATATCTTGTCTTTGTGGTGTAATCAATTGAATATCGGTTGAAGAGGATTTGCAAATCATTGTATTCTGTTTTTATTTACATTTTACACAAAGTCCCAACCAGGGGCGGTCCTGGAGGCGCCCCCCCGGGTGGGGGCACGAGCGTGCGAAAAAAAAAAAAAACCTGTCCAAAAATAAATAAATAAATAATAAAACCAGGGTGGTGGGGGGGTTGTCCTGACGGGGGACTTCGTGGTTACGTTACGGCAGACGCCCCCCCCCCCATCTCACCTCTCGCGTTAGGTGAGCAATGCTGCACAGTGCAGTTTGTGCAGGGGGAGGGGGGAATCATTCAATGTTTGGACGAGGAGGTGGTCGAAATGGAGTAAGACATAATCATGGATAGGAAACAATCAAAGCCATTAGGTGCCCAATTTCGAAAGAAAAAGAAAGAAGAAGAGGAGAAACGAGCAAAGGAAAAAGGTATGTATTGATTTACGTATTCCCGCAGCTTCACAGTGCTTTAAACTCAGTTCAATAGCGAAGCAAAAACTGCAGCGAAACGAGACGAGTCATTGGATAAATGCTGGGCTTTGTCCGGCCCATCGGATGCTCAGCGTGTCTGGGGGTCTATGGGGCAGTGGGCTGGCCTTGGCTGGCCCGGATGCTCAGCTTCTGCATGATGATTGGATGATCTGTCTGAGGCTGAATCCCTTTTTGATTGACAGCGAAATGAGCGAATCAGCGATCTTTTGGTGTAAACCTCCGTGGGAGCATTTTTTAATTTTCATTCTGTTCTGAGTTGAACTGGAGACTTTCCTAATCCTCTTAGCGGTATTTTCTTTGTTAAAAACGACTAGCGACAAATCGAGCTTCTATTTCTGGTGTGTTTTTAGTAGCTGCTTGTGTTTGGAGACTGACTTCTATCACTCTTTCTGACTTCTATCGCAGTTTCTGTCCCTACTGAGCAGCGGGTGCTGCTGAGCTCCTCCACCGTCACTAAGCACTCAAAGGCGGATACACTTCACACTAGCATCGCGCCAGTCCCAGCTAGCGAGCTAGCTAGGTAGCAAGCTGCACATAATGGCAGACAATTTAAATGTTGTGGACCGGATTTTGGCGAAGCCATTTGATAGTCTTCCTTACGAAGAAGCCATGGCTGCTGTCATGGCTTCAGCTCTCAATGGTTTGCAGGCCAAAGTTAAAGCAATAGCCCCCAGGTCAATGTTTGTGCATTGTTATGCACACAGACTGAATCTGGTTCTGTCTCAGGGGGCTAAATGCTTATCTGAGTGCAGAATATTTTTTGCATCACTCTCTGGGTTTGCCACATTTTTTTCTCAAAATCCACAAAGAGGATGTCTTTTCTTGAGTCTGCAGGCTGCTCAAGGTCACCCAGAAATGCTCCTACTCGATGGAATTTCACATCACGGATAGTGAGCACTGTGGCAAACAGTTATGATGCCCTCCTGCAAACTTTTGTATATAGACTGTTTTCCTCTTACTTCTTTTGCACTTCTTGTTATTTATGACAAATTATTGTGGTTTGCCATTTTTGCCTTTAAAGAGTGTTAACTTCTTCACTTGTTGCTTCCTGTTACTTATGATACACAATAGTGTTTGTTATTTCTTCTTATGTGTACAGTAATGGGTATAGAATTTACCTCTGTCGTTAGTTCATTTATTTATGATACATGATTGCGCTTTACCATTTTTGCCACTTTAATGTATAGGGGTTTTTTTGTACATTTTTTGTCACTTCATGGTATTCTGTAATATACAGATTAACTTCTTTTGTTATTTATATGGTGCGACTTTAATGGAGGTTTAAGTCTTGTTCATTATGGTGAATGGTACTCTGTGATAATGCAAAGTGCACTCTGTTGGTAAAACTGAATGACTTGTGCAATATTTTGACCATTGGGTGGTGCTGTAGTGTAGTTGTGCTTTCTTAAATACCTGTACTGTACATAGTTGTAATGTGAAGTCACTGAGTCTTTTGTGTTTTTATGTTCAAAAACTTTATTGAAGTAATTATTGTTTACCTTTGTGTTTGTTATTGCAGTAGACATTAAAACCGGAAATTTGTTCTTGAAAATAGCTGTTGTGAGTTAATTTGTGGGATTGTGGGTGTTCTGGACGAAGTTAGTGTTTTCATGGGTGGTGGGGCAGAGGTGGTGGCCACGTTAGTGTGTGCGGTGGGGGGGGGGGTGCACGCAGGGGGTTTTGCCCGGGGAGTAAATCACTCTAGGACCACCACTGGTCCCAACTTCATTGGAATTGGGGTTGTAGATGGCTCAGACATCAAGTCTAACATATCACTTTACAAGTCGTTTCATAGATAAATATGGTTGAGGTTTCATGTAAGACATCTTCAAACACGACTGTATATTAAGCATGTTAAAACCATCCTGCCATTAGCAAAATTGAATGCTGAATCTACCCCATTTATACCGTTGGAATATATACTAAGAAAGTACACATTTGACTCACAAAGGATATTTCCTGTATCATGTGACGAGGGAAGGCAGCCACAGAAATGGGAATTATTATGCATTCAGATGCAGATGTAACGATTCTGTAAAAAATAAGCAAACATATAGAGCCCTGTCTTGATGGCTGAGGCAGAAATCTTTTGCACAGTGGGTCCAAATCTATAAAGTTAGGGTTAGTGATTAAGAGGTTTTGAACCTGACCAATAAGAAGTAGGGTGTGGTTTTTCTTTTTTTTTCATTCTAAGAAGTGAACATTC
Organism: Thalassophryne amazonica; assembly: GCF_902500255.1. NCBI lineage: Eukaryota > Metazoa > Chordata > Actinopteri > Batrachoidiformes > Batrachoididae > Thalassophryne > Thalassophryne amazonica. The sequence goes on along the minus strand of NC_047116.1, from coordinate 91,899,159 downwards.
CTTGACTAGGTTCATCAAGATGTCCTCATGCTACATATCAATAGGATTTATGTTTCTTATCGTGACTGTGAAGTATTTCAGTGACTGGACTTTTTCAAATCAGTGTGTGGTCTTAACCTGTGTGGAATCTCAAATAACTTTTCACACTGTCATTATGAGGTATTGTGTGTAGAAATTTGAGGAAAAAAGTTTCATCCATTTTGGAATAAGGCTGTAAAATAATAAAATTTGGAAAACGTGAGGTGCTGTGAATACATTGTATATATATATATATATATATACGAGGTCTGTTAGAAAAGTATCCGACCTTATTATTTTAAAAAAAAAACCATATGGATTTGAATCACGTGTGATTACATCAGCCAAGCTTGAACCCTCGTGGGCATGCAAGAGTTTTTTCACGCCTGTCGGTGACGTCATTCGCCTGTGAGCACACCTTGTGGAAGGAGTGGTCCAGCCCTCTCGTCGGAATTCCTTTGTCTGAGAAGTTGCTGAGAGACTGGCGCTGTGCTTGATCAAAATTTTTTCAAAAACTGTGAGGCACATCCGAGTGGACACCGTTCGAGAAATTCAGCTGGTTTTCTGTGAAAGTTTTAACGGCTGATGAGAGATTTTGGATTGTTTCTATCATTGTAAGGACTTCTCACGGAGCGGGACGTTGCGCAGCGCTCCGAGGCGACGTCGTCATCCTGTTTCAAGCTGAAAACCTCCAAATTTAAGCCTCTGTTGACCCAGGACGTCGTGAGAGAACAGAGAACTTTCAGAAGAGGTCAGAATCAGCAGTTTATCCGGACATTCCACTGTTAAAGGAGATTTTTTTAATGAAAGACGTACGGACGGATTGGCGCGTTGGCTGGTGCGGCGCGCCCGCCACAGGAAAAACACCTCCGTTGGAAGCCTTAAGGACAAGTTGGAACATGCCCTGCTGTTAAACAATTTCTCAGATACTCACTCAACTGAAAGCCACCAAAAGCCGCCTGGATTTTACAAATGGTTATCAACACGGAGGTCTCTCATCAGCTGTTAAAATTTTCACAGAAAACCATCTTCTCTAATGGTGTCCACTCAGATGTGCCTCACAGTTTTTGAAAAAATTTTGATGAAGCACAGCGCCAGTCTCTCAGCAACTTCTCAGACAATGAAAATCCGACGAGGGGGCTGGACCACTCCTTCCACAAGGCGTGCTCACAGGCGAATGACGTCACCGACAGGTGTGAAAAAACTCACGCATGCACACGAGGGTTCAAGGTTGGCTGATGTAATCACACATGATTCAAATCCATATAGTTTTTTAAAAAATAAAACTGTCGGTTTCTTTTCTAATAGACCTCGTCTATATATATATATATATATATATACGAGGTCTGTCCGTAAAGTATCGTACCTTTTTATTTTTTTCAAAAACTATATGGATTTCATTCATATGTTTTTACGTCAGACATGCTTGAACCCTCGTGCGCATGCGTGAGTTTTTCCACGCCTGTCGGTGACGTCATTCGCCTGTGAGCACGCCTTGTGGAAGGAGTGGTCCCGCCCCCTCGTCGGATTTTCATTGTCTGGAAATGGCGGAATGAAAAGGACTTTTTTTCCATCAGAATTTTTTCAGAAGCTGTTAGAGACTGGCACCTGGAAACCATTCGAAAAATTTATCTGGCTTTCAGTGAAAATTTTACGGGCTTCACAGAGAATAAGGACTTTAACTACAGGTTTAAGGACCCCTTTAAAGGACGGTCGGTGCGCCGTGCTGCGAGCTGCGATGATGCGGCACAAACCACTGGATCATTTCTAAGCTGATGGCTCTGTGGATACGAGACCGTCGTGTGCTCTTTCTCTGGTTATCACAAGACCTGGACATCAGCCATTTTCCGGCAGATTTCACTTTTAACAAGAGATTTTGTCATGGAAAGCCGCGCGGAGGCTTCGCGCGTCACGACCGATTCGCTGATGAAGCGAGACAAAGGAACACCTCCGTTTCGGCGTGTTAGAGGACAAGTTGGGACATGTCTATCTCGGCTTTCAGTGCTTACCAGTCGAGTAAGTATGAAAGAACTTGTGGAGAGCTGGACATGTCCCAACTTGTCCTCTAACACGCCGAAACGGAGGTGTTCCTTTGTCTCGCTTCATCAGCGAATCGGTCGTGACGCGCGAAGCCTCCGCGCGGCTTTCCATGACAAAATCTCTTGTTAAAAGTGAAATCTGCCGGAAAATGGCTGATGTCCAGGTCTTGTGATAACCAGAGAAAGAGCACACGACGGTCTCGTATCCACAGAGCCATCAGCTTAGAAATGATCCAGTGGTTTGTGCCGCATCATCGCAGCTCGCAGCACGGCGCACCGACCGTCCTTTAAAGGGGTCCTTAAACCTGTAGTTAAAGTCCTTATTCTCTGTGAAGCCCGTAAAATTTTCACTGAAAGCCAGATAAATTTTTCGAATGGTTTCCAGGTGCCAGTCTCTAACAGCTTCTGAAAAAATTCTGATGGAAAAAAAGTCCTTTTCATTCCGCCATTTCCAGACAATGAAAATCCGACGAGGGGGCGGGACCACTCCTTCCACAAGGCGTGCTCACAGGCGAATGACGTCACCGACAGGCGTGGAAAAACTCACGCATGCGCACAAGGGTTCAAGCATGTCTGACGTAAAAACATATGAATGAAATCCATATAGTTTTTGAAAAAAATAAAAAGGTACGATACTTTATGGACAGACCTCGTATATATATATATATATATATATAAATCTCATAACTTCAGGCAACTGGGGAATTATCAAGTGTTGTAACTACTAGACTAAATTTACATTTATTCTTTGGTGAAGTGATAATTGGCATGAACAACCAGAGGAAAAACATGTGAAATAAAGCCATGTCTGTGGTTCAATTTTTACATAATAATCGGTGTATAATCCAAACTGTTCACCAGATACTTTTTGAAAGTTGCAGTCTGTTTTTGGTGTGGATGTACATTATCAAAGCTCTTTTGTTTTTGGGTTTCTTTTTCCAGATAGTGATTAGTTCTGCTCTTGAGTTTATTCCAGGGAACTCCTTGGTCAGCAGAGGACACTCATACTGAAAAGTGAATGACATGTGATCCAATTACTTGCAACCGCCACATAGACTAGTGTTGGGACGCGAGGAGACCATATGAGACAAGCAATCACACAGAAAAAGATTCTGATCACTGCAATGGTTTTAACAGACCTCTGTGTGGCCCTGATGTAGCATTCATGCTTTCAAGCTAAGTGAACTAAAGTGCTGTGACATTTATGAGTGTAAACACATTGATTCACAAGGAAACCCCTGAGAGCAGGTTTCTAGCTTCAAAGCAAAGGTGGTTCTATGGGTACAAGGGAGATCTGAGAGGAAATACAATATGTGATTTGTAGATGAACTACCAGGTTAATAAAAGCTAGGTATTCATGAAACAACACATTGATTTGAAAAGTACAAGTCCAGAGTCAATAGAAACACTCAACAGTCGCAATAAGAAACTTAAATCCTTCTGGGATGTAACACAAGGACTTCTTGATGTTCCTGAGTATGATGCAACTCAAAGTGAAACCTAACTGGAAAGCATTTCCTGAACAATTTACAAAATCAGTTACAATATAGGGCAGCATGGCGCAGGGCTCTCATCAGAAATTTAGGGTATGATGGCGCTAGAGGTCAGGCGTGACCCCAACCTTAGTGTGCCTTAATTGAGAGAGTGGTGTTAACTCAGAACATGGTGCCATTTTGGTTCCAACTGCGCTGAACTACTGAATGAACCTTCAATGTTTTCAACATTTTTTTCTTTTAAATCATTTAACCACTTACAGCAACACATCCAGGTAGAGGTGCTATCAAAATAAATAGAAAAATAAGCTGTCAAATTTACATCAATTTACAATTCATGACGATTTATTTAATTAATTTAATGCCTGATTTATGCAGCTGCAACTTGCATGACACAGAGTTACAGAGTTACACCTGCAGTTTTAAAGTTCTCCGTCACTGGATTATGCTTTATGCTGGACTAATTAGACCCTCAACAAGCTTTTCTTTCTACAATCATCACCTCCAAATCAAAGGTAAGCTGTACACTTTCCTCTTTTGCGACTTTGTGCTGTAAATGTGCAGACTTTTCTGATCCATTTGTAATCAGCATGTACACTGCCAAAAACTATTATAACATGATGGCAGATGAAGGAGTAAAAATGTGTCAAATCACAGCCTTTTGTATCTGATTTAGCAGGTGTACATCAGGCTGCAGGTCCAAGTCTGAACTGTGTGAAAAAAATAAATGGTTGAGCTTTTACTCAGGAATTACTCCGGTCCCACTTTCCTCAAATTGGTGAGTGTCAGAGCGCTGAACTTTAATTTGTACCTCTGTTACTGTGCACATCCAGACTGCTCTGGTTTTTTAATGGAAATACATTTCAATCGGACAGGACATGTTATCCAATGTGAGCGAAAATCCATTGTACAAAATCCATTATATACAACCTGGTCTCACGGTAAGTCGTAATTCAGCAGCACGAAATATACATTAATCTGATGGTTCGTGATATTTGTTGTGTGTTGGGGGGGTGTGGCTGGATATGTTGGTGTTCTTTTCTTTTCTTTGCTCTCCAGGTGGTGTGCAAACTGATTTATTGTCTGTGGAGAAGGTGCTGGCAGAAGAGTCCTTCACTCTCATCAGCGTTATGTGCAGCACCTGTGGATGGTGCTCAAGTGCAACCTTAAAGACTTTCAGCTGAAGCAGATAATGAGATGGCGTTCTGCATTTAAGCCATGTCTGATTCAAGCAGAATTGCCGGGAACTCGACCTTGTGATGATCGTTTGTGAGACGCTGAGGACCGCGCCTGGGTTTGACACATCGTGCCTGTGAAGGAAGAAGGGTGAGGGACACATGCTGTCAGCACACATCAGAGGTGATTAATTGTTTGACTAATTGTTGATAGTAACTTGGTATTTTGTTACGCAGTATATTTGAATTGTGATGAGAATTGTGCAGCTCGCTTCACACTGCCGTGGCGTGTGGACTGGTGATCCTCCACCTGTTGTGAGAAGCTGCTCATTTACATAAAGCTTAAATACAAACCTGAATGTGTTGCTGATAGTGTGTGCCTTTTGAAGGATATTGGTTGTAGCTGCTGACTTACCTCACCTTTTCTATCCTTCGCAGAGAGTCGGTTTGTCGTGTCCACCTGGGGGGTGTTTGGCGGTAAAAGTGAGTTCAGAAGCGCCGGGCTTCGATCCTTTTAGGCGCTGGAGAGCGTGCCAGCTTTCACTCCACCAGACTGACGCTGTTTTAGTTTGTACACGTTGTTATGCACCAATGGGTGGAAAAATAAATTGTTTTGTTATTGGAACCGCTTTCTGGTTATTTTAGCGCTGGGTTCCGTCAGACGCAGGTCCGCTCCTCAACCCGCGTCGACACATAACAATATTGTGACGAAAAGTGCCTCATTTTCATCACAGGAGCACAAATTCATTCTAATTCATTCCGTTATGGCTGCATAAAATTAAAAGTGAAGCGGGGGGGTCGGGGTTGTTATGGTTAGGGTTGGGGGAAGGAGTAGGGTTAGGTTATGGTTAAGGTTGGGGGTGGGAGTAGGGTTAGTAATAGTCATGAAAATTTGACTCATTTTGTGACGGGAGCACGAAAAAAAAACATGAGACTGGGCTGTTACATACGGTGTTTATTAAATGGAAAACAATTCAAAAATTTTGGACAAAAACTGCAAATGGTGACTGTGAATATCTGGTTTATACGATGACTGTTTAGGTGAGTTTTATTGTACATACGACTCAACAATAAATTTACCTTGCAAAGCTTTGACGATGATGTCGGCTTCCATCCCACATGGGTGACTTCATTTTCCCAAATTTTTCTTCTGCTTGGATCTGAAGGGAATCTGTACATCTTCAAGTCCTTGCTGTGTCTATTTGTGTATCCAAATGCACAACAACATTTTCAGCAAATAAATAAATTAAATAGCTGGAGTTACATGTAGACAGATTAACAGCAAACACTATTTTGAACCCAAGATGGCACCAGGAGTCACGTTTTTTTGTTGTTGTTGTTGTTTTTCTTTCTTTTTTCTTGACTTGTCATGTCGCCACTCTCTCAATTAAGGTACACTACCCAATCTGACCCCTGCCCCCAAGTCAGGGAGTAGAAGCCATTTCCTGCAACTTCAGCTTTACATCTAATCTAAAACTAAGGCCTTGTCCACATGGAAACAGCTGCAATCTTTTGCTTTGTCATTTTCAAAAAGTGTTCCGTAAACATTGCACCATTTCAAGAAGTACACACGAACACACTGACAATGCTGGAGTACAGTGCCTTGCAAAAGTATTTGGCTCCTTTGTATTTAATATATTTTATTTACGCCATTTCAAATACAAAAAGTAAATTAGGCTTCTCAATATAACAAATTCTAAAATTATCTTTCTTAAATTTAAACTCAAAGCAAATCTCTATAACCTGATATAAATTAATTATATAAAATAAATAATAAATAATCACACATGATTCAAATCCATATAGTTTTTGCAAAAAACAAAAAGGTCTGCTACTTTTCTAACAGACCTTGTATGTTCTTCATTCTCTCTTCTTTCATACTTTCAATTCTTTGTAGATAGTTTGTTTGGATTTCTTTGTCTTTAATTTGTCAAAATTTGACAAAATGATCAATAAAAATTAACCATTAGCAAGCCGAACACACTTTTTGTTGACTTGTTACACGTCATGTGAGAATATCAACTGAGATTGATTTTGTGGAACATATCAAAAACACACAAACACACACAAACAAGCAGCCCTACGCCATGCCGCCGTGCATCCCTACATGAAACGCCTCATTTCATTTCAGCTACTTCTTGCTGGGCTGACACAGTAGCTGTTCTAATGTCTTCCTCAGTCTGTCTTTGGATCACGTTGTCTGTATTGGCTCTTCTGAATCTCCTTGAATAGTTAGTTCTTCCTTCTCTCCCCCCAGCTTTGGCTCCACTGGTGGCATCGAACTTGTGGTGGTGCATATATATCAGTTAGTTTGGCACATTTAGCTGCATCTGCTTGTAGGCTTTTTAACTTATTTTATCACAGCTTTTTCACCCCCCCTTGTGGTTTTGTGGTCGACCTGGTCAGCTGAAAACCTCGGTTAAGGGGGAGTGGCCAAGGAGCGGAGGGCGGCGGGCTGAGGAGGGCTGAGAAATGTCATTGGCCTAGCACAATGTTCTTCAAGAAAATCAACTAATGGGCAATTGCTGCCAATAAAAATGATTTATTATGTACTTATTCTTAAATTATGATGACAGCTGCCTCCAAAAATGGGCGTTGGTCCACTAGGCATTGTCCGGTATGCCAGATGGCCTGTCCATGCCTACCAACATTTCACCTGGCTGTGGCAGAGAGATGATGTTAGAGATGTGGGGATGGAAAGGTTGTGTGGCTGGGTGGTTGGCATCCAAGCGGTTCAGTGGTGTCGTGGATGTAGGTGTGTTATTATTCTAAATTTGTGCCAGTGTGTTGGTGATGTGGCAAGACATGTTACCTCAGAAAAATGATCTTCATGTCTGCTGATTTTTAATTATTTATGGAGCCTTGTTTTCATTTTGATGAAAAGCGCGTACAGTTTTGTCAGAACCCATATGAAACCCTCAGACAGCTGAGTGCTGCACACAGCTTATGAAATGCAGAGTACAAACAAAGACAGATGAGACAGTCAGTGTGGAGGAATACATTTTTGCTGCAGAAATCCATTTACATTTCATCTGCTCACACAAGCCGGCTGCTTGTGCACAGATGGCATTTTCTCATGCTATCACTATAAGAAAGTTTTTTTTTTAAGTGTAGAAACATTTTATAAATGGGTCAGTGCAGCATGATTTCTGCAATGGGTTCACTTATTTATCTGAATTTCTTACATCACATCTGTGGAATAATATTTGTTCATTGTGTCTCTTCAACAGGCAACTTTTTTATTAGAAAGAAAAGGGAAAATAAAAGATACTGCCACGTACAACAAATTAATTCATTGTGAGTCCTGGACCATTATGAGCCGACATATGTTGCAGCTGTCATTGCTTGCTTTTGTTCATTGTATTTTATTTTGTGTTTGTAATGCCGTATTGTCCCTGAGGTGCTGCCATTAATTCAAACCACAGCTTGTGTATAATTATGTGTTGATTAAACTCATCTATGAATCAAAAAAAAATCTCTTTAATGGCTTATGTGCCTGTTCCACTAACAGCTGTCAGGTGTCGCCAAATGTGACAAAGCTGCTTTGTCATTTTATTGCCACTGTGCTTGTGCACAGTGTCTCGTGTGGTGCACTTGTCACCAGCAGCAAAGTACAGCACTATGCGATTGTTCAGTTTGCTGCAACAGCACCACTTTTCACATTAAAATTGAATTTAACCATGAAGTGAGGTCACATTGGCAGCATGGTGCCTCAGTGGGTAGCACTGCTGCCTCCCAGCAAGAAGGTCCCAGGTTCACTCCCAACTCACACCTGTGTTGACTACAGGTGTGTTTAAAGCAGATCTCCCATTGCTGACAGGTTGTGACCCATTGACCCAGTGGGGTTGTGGAAGTTTTGAGAGGGACAGAAAGAGACTCAACAGATTAGTCAGAAGGGTTGGCTCTGTACTGGAATGTACTTTGGAGTCCATAGAGGTGGTGGGTAAGAGGAGGATGTTATCTAAGCTGACATCAATTACGGACAACCCCGCTCACCCCCTACATGAGACTGTGGGAGCCTTTCGTAACTCCTTCAGTAATAGACTGCTGCACCCTCAGTACAAAACAGATCACCTCTGCAGGTCATTTATTCCAACTGCAGGCAGACTGTATAATACCTCAAAATGTTTTTAGCACCATAACCACCTGCTGATTTTGCAATGTTAACTACATGTACTTTCACCTTTTGTGCTTTATTAGATGCACATCTGTGCAATTTATCCTATGCAATAATTTCACCATATCTCTACATTGTTATGCTTAGACTCACTTATATTCTTTTTTCACATAATCTGCTCACAACAATATTTATGCACCCACCAGCAACACTGCAATATACTTTAGTTACCTTTCTTTAATGTATTTTTTTTTCTTTGTGACTGTACAACTCTTGCTGCTGCAACAAGTGATTTTCCATGCTGTGGGATCAGTGAAGTTGATCTTATCTTCAAAAGTGATCAATCAGATTTTAATCTATGCAGCTAGAGGGGGGTCCGTTTCTGTTACTTTAATTTTAGAGATAACTTTGTTTTTTTATATTTCATGACCGCATATTGAAATAAATAATTTATCCTGCAATGTGGATTTAGCTGCAACGTCACTTTGATGGCGAGTAAAAATTACAGGCTGAAATTAAAATGTAATGTAAGTTCTGTTTAGGGGCAGAGGGATTTCATTGACCTGAGTGGGCAACAATTGTGTGTAGTGGTGCAGTAACTGTGCACCAGGGGTAGGGTTGATTAGCATGGTGGTTCAGCCAGATGCCTGGCAGCATTTTGCTGTGATGCACAGCTCACCGCTCTGGCAAAAGCATCGCGGAGGTTTGTGCATAGCCTGTATGGAGTATTTGTTGCATGCCCGTATGGTACCCTACACACCATGAGTCTATTTTATTATTATTTATTTATTTATTTATTTTTTACAGATGGCCTTGTTATTACTTAATATGTTACTTTTGTGATAAATTATTTCTGCTTGAATACATTTTGGACAACTCAGTTATTTTTATGATGCCAGGCTAAAATATAAGAATTAAAATACAATGCAGATTGTGGTATTTGTGCAGTGAGCACAGTGGTCAGAGTGTGTCCAGCTTAAAGACTGTTCACTGACCTCTTTAAATCTGCTAATACTGTGAAGGACATGCTGCACTCTTCAAAAGAACACATTAGATACATATTAGCTTTGCAAGATATTATACCACAGACATATACATGCTAGGGTGGTCCCCAAAACAAACTTCAACTATTTCAACTTTTGGTTCCATTAGGGGAAAAAAATTAATTGGCTAAAATTTCTTGAGATTTGAAAAATATTAACCACTGCCGCCTGGCCCCTGTTTTTTGTGATGTATGAGTGACATTTTGAGTTATTGACTGGATATATTAGTTCATTACTGGCAGGTTTTGTTAGATCTGCCTCAGGTTCAATTTTTGAGGCAACATCAACATGGACTTGAGTTGAGGGGAGGTAATGGTCTAGTGGTTAAGTGTAGGGCTTGAGACCAGCGGATCCTTGATTAAAATTCCAGCCTGACTGAAAAATCAATAAGTGCACATGGGCAAGGCCCTTAATCCCCTAGTTGCTTCCAGTGTGTAGTGAGCGCCTTGTATGGCAGCACCCTGACATCGGGGTGAATGTAAAACATTATTGTAAGGCACTTAGAGCGTCTGATGCAGATGGAAAAGCGCTATATAAATGCAGTTCATTTACCATTCCTCATCAAGGACCCCTCAGAGTGGGAGGATGACCCATCATACCAGTCCTCACAACACGTCCTGGATAATCAAATCAAATCAAATCAATTTTATTTATGTAGCGCCAAATCACAACAAACAGTTGCCCCAAGGCGCTTTATATTGTAAGGCAAAGCCATACAATAATTACGTAAAAACCCCAACGGTCAAAACGACCCCCTGTGAGCAAGCACTTGGTGACAGTGGGAAGGAAAAACTCCCTTTTAACAGGAAGAAACCTCCAGCAGAACCAGGCTCAGGGAGGGGCAGTCTTCTGCTGGGACTGGTTGAGGCTGAGGGAGAGAACCAGGAAAAAGACTGCTGTGGAGGGGAGCAGAGATCAATCACTAATGATTAAATGCAGAGTGGTGCATACAGAGCAAAAAGAGAAAGAAACACTCAGTGCATCATGGGAACCCCCCGGCAGTCTAAGTCTATAGCAGCATAACTAAGGGATGGTTCAGGGTCACCTGATCCAGCCCTAACTATAAGCTTTAGCAAAAAGGAAAGTTTTAAGCCTAATCTTAAAAGTAGAGAGGGTGTCTGTCTCCCTGATCCGAATTGGGAGCTGGTTCCAGAGGAGAGGAGCCTGAAAGCTGAAGGCTCTGCCTCCCATTCTACTCTTAAAAACCCTAGGAACTACAAGTAAGCCTGCAGTCTGAGAGCGAAGCGCTCTATTTGGGTGATATGGTACAATGAGGTCCCTAAGATAAGATGGGACCTGATTATTAAAAACCTTATAAGTAAGAAGAAGAATTTTAAATTCTATTCTAGAATTAACAGGAAGCCAATGAAGAGAGGCCAATATGGGTGAGATATGCTCTCTCCTTGTAGTCCCCATGAGTACTCTAGCTGCAGCATTTTGAATTAACTGAAGGCTTTTCAGGGAACTTTTAGGACACCCTGATAATAATGAATTACAATAGTCCAGCCTAGAGGAAATAAATGCATGAATTAGTTTTTCAGCATCACTCTGAGACAAGACCTTTCTAATTTTAGAGATATTGCGCAAATGCAAAAAAGCAGTCCTACATATTTGTTTAATATGCGCATTGAATGACATATCCTGATCAAAAATGACTCCAAGATTTCTCACAGTATTATTAGAGGTCAGGGTAATGCCATCCAGAGTAAAGATCTGGTTAGACACCACGTTTCTAAGATTTGTGGGGCCAAGTACAATAACTTCAGTTTTATCTGAGTTTAAAAGCAGGAAATTAGAGGTCATCCATGTCTTTATGTCTGTAAGACAATCCTGCAGTTTAGCTAATTGGTGTGTGTCCTCTGGCTTCATGGATAGATAAAGCTGGGTATCATCTGCGTAACAATGAAAATTTAAGCAATGCTGTCTAATAATACTGCTTAAGGGAAGCATGTATAAAGTAAATAAAATTGGTCCTAGCACAGAACCTTGTGGAACTCCATAATTAACCTTAGTCTGTGAAGAAGATTCCCCATTTACATGAACAAATTGTAATCTATTAGATAAATATGATTCAAACCACCGCAACGCAGTGCCTTTAATACCTATGGCATTCTCTAATCTCTGTAATAAAATTTTATGGTCAACAGTATCAAAAGCAGCACTGAGGTCTAACAGAACAAGCACAGAGATGAGTCCACTGTCTGAGGCCATAAGAAGATCATTTGTAACCTTCACTAATGCTGTTTCTGTACTATGATGAATTCTAAACCCTGACTGAAACTCTTCAAATAGACCATTCCTCTGCAGATGATCAGTTAGCTGTTTTACAACTACCCTTTCAAGAATTTTTGAGAGAAAAGGAAGGTTGGAGATTGGCCTATAATTAGCTAAGATAGCTGGGTCAAGTGATGGGTTTTTAAGTAATGGTTTAATTACTGCCACCTTAAAAGCCTGTGGTACATAGCCAACTAATAAAGATAGATTGATCATATTTAAGACCGAAGCATTAATTAACGGTAGGGCTTCCTTGAGCAGCCTGGTAGGAATGGGGTCTAATAGACATGTTGATGGTTTGGAGGAAGTAACTAATGAAAATAACTCAGACAGAACAATCGGAGAGAAAGAGTCTAACCAAATACCGGCATCACTGAAAGCAGCCAAAGAGAACGATATGTCTTTGGGATGGTTATGAGTAATTTTTTCTCTAATAGTTAAAATTTTTTTAGCAAAGAAAGTCATGAAGTCATTACTAGTTAAAGTTAAAGGAATACTCGGCTCAATAGAGCTCTGACTCTTTGTCAGCCTGGCTACAGTGCTGAAAAGAAACCTGGGGTTGTTCTTATTTTCTTCAATTAGTGATGAGTAGTAAGATGTCCTAGCTTTACAGAGGGCTTTTTTATAGAGCAACAGACTCTTTTTCCAGGCTAAGTGAAGATCTTCTAAATTAGGGAGATGCCATTTCTTCTCCAACTTACGGGTTATCTGCTTTAAGCTGCGGGTTTGTGAGTTATACCATGGAGTCAGGCACTTCTGATTTAAGGCTCTCTTTTTCAGAGGAGCTACAGCATCCAAAGTTGTCCTCAATGAGGATATAAAACTATTGATGAGATAATCTATCTCACTCACAGAGTTTAGGTAGCTACTCTGCCCTGTGTTGGTATATGGCATTGGAGAACATAAAGAAGGAATCATATCCTTAAACCTAGTTACAGCGCTTTCTGAAAGACTTCTACTGTAATGAAACTTATTCCCCACTGCTGGGTAGTCCATCAGAGTAAATGTAAATGTTATTAAGAAATGATCAGACAGAAGGGGGTTTTCAGGGAATACTGTTAAGTCTTCAATTTCCATACCATAAGTCAGAACAAGATCTAAGATATGATTAAAGTGGTGGGTGGACTCATTTACATTTTGAGCAAAGCCAATAGAGTCTAACAATAGATTAAATGCAGTGTTGAGACTGTCATTCTCAGCATCTGTGTGGATGTTAAAATCGCCCACTATAATTATCTTATCTGAGCTAAGCACTAAGTCAGATAAAAGGTCCGAAAATTCACAGAGAAACTCACAGTAACGACCAGTTGGACGATAGATAACAACAAATAAAACTGGTTTTTGGGACTTCCAATTTGGATGGACAAGACTAAGAGTCAAGCTTTCAAATGAATTAAAGCTCTGTCTGGGTTTTTGATTAATTAATAATGTTGCTGCTGTCAATGATTTTGCTGAGCGAGGAGTTGCACTTATCCAGGATTACAATCAGATCCTAATGAAGGATGAACAGCAACACCAATACCTACTGCAAGTTGTTGAGTTGTACTGACATGAGTTCCTGGAGGTGAAGAAGATCAGAACCAAACGCCACTCTCCATGTCTGTTTGTTTTCAGTAAATATGTGGACAATGACATGCAATGTTTTTTTTTTTTTATCTCTCCTGTATGGTCAGTTAAAGTAGAAAGGATTGTTGTTTCAATTTGTATTTCATTTGTGAACAGGTACATTAGGGTCCCTTCACATATAGTGCAAAGTTTGGATGAAGTGCACACTTCATCCAATCGTGTGCAAACCGTGTAAAGTCGCCCCTGCCTCCAACGCCTTGTATACCTGTTGCTACAACTATTTGTGCACACTTGCACTTGAAAGACAAAGTGTGCACTGTGCGAACCCATCACACCCTCTAGTGGCAGGTGCTGGCCAAATTCCAGGTGACACACACGAACATCGAACACCGCTCACATGGCAATTTGAAAATGTGTGGCCAGTCGCACTCTTGGCACAATAACAGACTTCAGAAAATCACTTTCGTACTCAAAGAGAAATTTGTCTAAGTCCCACACGAGTGTGGCTTTGGTGTGTGCGCTGAGATGACAGGAGGTGCATCCTCCCATTGAAGCGGCTGTGGAAATCTGTGGATCTGGACATCCCAGCTGGACACCACGTACTGTTTGGATGGACATGGACAAACAACTGCCCACTGTGACGCGCGTGTGTCTGTTTGCTGTTATCAAGTGGACACAAATAAACACATATATCACTGTGGTAACGTGCTGCAGTGAGCGAGCGTGCGCACGGCGCACACATGGACAGGCTGCTCCCAGGTTGATATGGACTGTCAGAACACACAGCAGGCAATCTCACTGTCATGTCACCCACGTTAGCTCTGTTCCACATGACTCAGTGTCCTGTGGCACAAGACGCGCGTGCGGCTGGTTGGAGACGTGCCAGCAGATGTGGACATGAATGAGATGAGTGAACTGCTCATTCATGTCATTTCATGACTGTATGTCAGTGACCATGGGTCATTTACAGAGGAATAGAACGGACTATATTTGTATTGCTCGCTTGATAAATGCAGTGTTTTTATATGGTGTGAGATTTTTTTTGTAATACTTCCATGTCCTTCCTGATATGAGGCAGATTCCTGCAGCTTTCAAAGAACAGCTCCGTAGCTCAGTAGTAAAATTCTCTGACTGGTAATCAGAGCTTTTGAAAGGCATGAGTTCATGTCAGGGGGGTGGTGTGTTTTTTCTTTTTTATTATTATTTCACATAAGTGTTGTGATGTGGTCCCACAGGTACCAGCTGGTTTAATTTTTTTATTTCTTCCATATAAGCGGTGCGATGTGGTCCCACATGTACCAGCTGGTTTAATTTTTTATTTCTTCCACATAAGCGGCACCATGTGCTGCACCTGGCACTGTTCCTGCTCGAAAGTCACTGGCACATCCACGAACTCTCACACCTGGTTTGTGCACACCTGCCCGTCGGCACGATGTTTAGTGGTGCGCTAATTTCCAACTGTTTTGCGCTGTTTTGCTGTAATTGACCAGACATCGACCAAACTTCACTCTGTGAAGGGGCCCTTAGTATTGCTGGTTTGCACCAATTTGCACCAAAACTATTGGAATTTGCATCCGGCGTGCAGCAGTGGTTAGAATAGTCATATCAAAATAAAAATTTTCACAAAACATTTTCTCATAAAGATGAACAATTTTGTCAGGAAGCACCTTAAAAAAGTCACATTTATATTTTTGCCATACTGTAGAGGACCACTCTACTGCACACTGTGAGCACATAGTGCTACATTCAGGGCCGCTTGTGATTGGCACACAACTATAGACTGCTGATGTGGACAATCAACCTCGATTACCTTGTATCATGTTTGATTGTCAATCAAGGACAAACATCAATAATTGGAGACCAGCTTTGGAGTATAAAAGTATTCCACTGATATTGTTTTTGAATGCATCTGAGTTGTTTACTGTGTTTTCCTCAGCTGATATGAGCAGAGGTCACATACTGAAGATGACTGATTATTCAATTATACATCTTCAAATTGATATTAAAGTCATCCTCTTCCAGACTGACCTGATCCTGGTCCAGGTCCATGGTCCTGGACCTGCTGGCACACAAACTGTCACTCAGACTGAAATGGTAAATGGACTGCATTTATATAGCATCAGACACTCCAAGCACTTTACACTAATGCCTCACATTCACCCAAATGTCAGGGTGCTGCCATATAAGGTGCTCACTACACACCGGGAGCTTAGTGATTTTGCGGTTAGGCTGGGATTTGAACCGAGGATCCTCTGGTCTCAAGCACAACACTTTAACCACTAGACCATCATGTTGGCTTTGTGCCATTTCCAGTGTCTGATCAATTCAGATGGTGGACCACCTCAATCCATCATAATTCAGCTGCTATTCCATTTTTCTGGATGTCCATTTCTCTCACATAAAAAGCGAGAAACTTATCATGTTTATTTAGTTGTAACACTTTCTTCCCAACCATGGATTACTCCATTCACAAGAGACACTGTGTATTAGTGTTGTAAAAATTCAGTAGTAATTATGCATGTAATATTGCTTCTAATATTGTAAGGCTCAGTGTTAATCATGGAAACATCCCTGTGGGATCATGAGGAGTACTATTTCTCTAAGGTACTGGACTTAGTCAATGAGTGTGAAGTTTCATTTGTGATTTTTGCCTGTGGATGGTGTTACAAACACAGCATTGGCATCAAAATACTCAATAATTGAAGTATCATGGAAATAAATTGTACTCGTACAAAAATGTCATGTTCTGCATACCAGTTCTCCTTTAGATTTTGCTTTCTCATCAGCTGATTTGAACTGTTTGTGCCCATATTTCTTCTAACCCACAAAGTAAATTCCCACTTGATCTTAGCTGAGTCAGGCCTCGTGGAGATGGATTGACTGTCTGATGATAATCAGATGAATTTCTGTATATATGAGCATTGTAATTGAGGATGCACCCCCCTGCTCATAAATTACAGCTGATGGAAGCGTTGCACCGGGGACGCCTCTCTGCATAATGAGGCTCAGTGGCACAGGTATCATTTAATTAAAAATTGTTGCAACAAAGAATGTGCGGATCTAAATAGTCAAACTTAACTCAGGGAGAGCGGCTGAAGATGGATGGCAAATTGATTCTGCAGAGGTTTGTGATGCTGCTGTGCAGAAAGAAAAGCATACCGTACGTTTGGCTCACACTGAAACAGGGTTCACGATCATGAATATATATTCATTGTAGTCCCTCCTTCATAAATATGTATTTAAAACTATGGTGCTTTTGTTACACTAATCGGTTTATGTTTTCACCCCTGTCTTTTGATTTATTTCTAACGTATATATGAACCAGTATACTTGACTCTTGATGGATAGATGGGGCATGGGTCAAGGAAACATTTGAGACCTTTGGTCAGTTTCTAATGGAAAAAAGATAGTGCATGAAGGTCTGTGGATGTAGAGGTCGGCGGGTTAGAATATGTGTTGGGGTTAATGTGACTGAACAGCTTCTTGTGCCTTGGTGCAGTGCAGTGCTTTCCTGATTGCATGATAGCTTCATGGTTAGCACGGTTGCCTCACAGCAAGAAGGTCATGGGATCGATTCCCAGCCGTAGCCTTTCTAAGTGGAGTTTGTATGTTCTCCCCGTGTTTGTGTGGGTTTCCTCCAGGTGCTCCGGTTTCCTCCCACATCTAAAGACATGCAGGCAGTGTTGCCACAGTTACTTTGACAAAGTAATCCAATTACTGATTACTGATTACTCCTTGAAAAGGTAACTTAGTTACTTTACTGATTACTCACTTTTAAAAGTAACTAAG
This sequence comes from Thalassophryne amazonica, assembly GCF_902500255.1. Classification (NCBI taxonomy): domain Eukaryota; kingdom Metazoa; phylum Chordata; class Actinopteri; order Batrachoidiformes; family Batrachoididae; genus Thalassophryne; species Thalassophryne amazonica. Next base: position 91,881,645 of record NC_047116.1, on the reverse strand, counting down.
TTAGATTATTAGTTACATTATTAGTTACTTTCAGCAATTGCTGAAAACATCACCCCTCCACCTCAACATGAAAGTGATACCCCATTTTCCCAATACTCACTTAATAGTCACCCTTTCTTGACTTCAGTGAGCATAAATATTTGTTTTATAAAATAAAATAAAGAAATCTTTCTTGACCTCATATTTAACTGTTGACAGCACAGTCAGGGTAAAAATTACCATTTCTAACCTACATTCTTTGTAAATGTAGCTACTAAATTCTTTTTAACATTTTTATAACATTTAAATTCTCTCTAAACATTTTAGTTGTTGAAATTATTATTATTAATATTATTAATAATAATAATATGCATATGCATATGTCACAGGCATGAATGAGAGAAGCTCATCAGCATCTCACCATATCATTTAGGGCCTTCAGACTTTATTTTGAGTAAATGGTTCAGGGGAGCATTAGCATGGCAAAAACCTTTTGTCAAATTGTAGCTGAACAGGTCTTCTTTTTAAGAAAATCCTCCTCTAAACCACTTCATCAGGAAGCTGGATTTTATATTTTTTATTAATTTATATCAAGTTGTAGAAATTTGCTTTCAGTTTGAGTAAAGGAAGATAATTTTATAAAAAATAAATATATTTGAAATGAATAAACAAATTAAAATGTGTGAAATACCAAGTGTTCCAATACTTTTGAGGGCAATTGAGAAACAGTGAGGAGCAGCATCTTACATCTCATATATAGTGCAACAGATAAGAGAATATTTAGAGTGGAATCCTGCAAATGGTGATACAAACATCAAATTTGGCACAAATAATCCATAGACATTAACACTTTAAAAAACTGATTGGTCACTTGAATTTTCAATAGGCAGACAGGTAGGGGTCAATTGAAGAATTACACAATGGTCTAAATCAGGGGTGGGCAACTTGTTCCAGAAAGGGCGAAGAGGGTGCAGGTTTTCTTTGCAGTCAATGACTCCACCAGGCGATTTCACTGATTAATATCACTTTGAGCAGATGGAATCAGTTAATCAGTGAAATCACCTGGTGGAGTCACTGGCTGCAAAGAAAACCTGCACCCTCTTGGCCCTTTCTGGAACAAGTTGCCCACCTCTGGTCAAAATTAAAATGCTCCAATCATATAGAAAACTATACCACATTATTTGCCTGATCATAAAGATTCCAAAAAAGTTATAGTTTGGACAATCTGTGACTGAATGTTATGGATTTATGATGTAAAACCAGCAAGAAAGGTCAGTTTCAGTTTGTACAGGGGTCAAAGTTAAAGTTACTCCATTAATTTTGCTCCAGCTGTATTTGTGCTGTATTTGTTGTTTGTATCACCATTTGATCATCCTCGGCAACGAGGGATAGCCACAACGATCACTATTTGAAGGATTGTTTCAGTTATCTCCTGCACTAATAAGCCAACAACAATAAGACACCCAGATTAAAAGAGAAATGCTGCTTTTAACAACCTGGACCTCATTTCTGTCATAAAATATGGTCCTTTACTCACCAATGTAAGTTTGGTGTGATTAGAAGTCCATAGTTCAAATGACATGTTCAGTTTAAATCTGGAGCAAACATTTTTCTTCTTCTACTAAGGGGGATTAGAACTTTTTGTGCTACACAGCACAAACTACTGGACAAGAGGAACCTTGCAGTCAATGTGACTCACTGATTTGAAAATGCAGCTCTTTCAACCAGACATGTGGTACCTTGACATGTCAATCATCTGTGTCCAATCAGATTTCAGGAGAGTCCAGTGCAACCCCGGCCTCCACTCTAGCTCCACTCATGCCAGGAAGTGTTTGACATTTGAACATTTCCTGTTTCACTGTGACTAATAATTTGGCACTTCCTGTTTGAATGTGAGCTTGCCACTGAGTTCCCGCGAGATTCCATGGGATCTCGTCTGTCAATCCAGGAAGTGTTTGATATTTAAACATTTCCTGTTTTACTGTAGATTTGAAAATTGGTACTTCCTGTTTAGGACACCCTGTACCATGAGTGAGCTTTGTGCCGCTGCACGACACTTCGCTCATATTATTATTATTATTATTATTATTATTATTATTATTATTATTAGCAGTATTAGAAGTAATAATAGTATGACAAAAATGTCTTCAAAAGTGGACCTTTAATCCAGGGCTGTTGTGGGGAGCCACTCCACTCCCCCGCCCATGTTCCCTTCCCGCATGGATTCACCCCTGGCTTGCTGTTTGAGCAGAAGCATGGATAACATTTATTTATGCAGAAAGATTGACAGGTAAGAAAGTTTTTATCAGCACTTTTTACTTCATGAAAATTCAGTAAGGTATATCTTATATATTATATTCCAATTCTAAGCTGGAACTATGCTAGTATACTAAGGTATATCTAAATATCTAAAAAGGAAGAGTAAAATAGAAGAGTAGAAAAGAGTAGAGTAGAGCCACTTAGGTGCCTGGTCTTGAGAACCAGGGATGGTAGGTTGAAAAGCTTTTTTATCCCATGGGAACTCTCCCTACCCACCCAAGCGGCTCAAGAAAAAAGTATATGTCATAATAAATAATAAGACATAAGAAAGATCCTCAGAACTCTTTCTGAGGACTTGGGTGCATTTGGGTGGAAAAAAAACATTAGTATTTGCGCATCGTGGATCAGCTGTTTCTAACAAGGACACACACAGAGCAGCACAGAGTTTTGAAGAAAAAATAGTAAAAAGTGTAAAAAGTGTCTTTGTAATACCATAGCTCTGAGCATCACCATGCTTTGAGAGACAACTGTTTTTAAACTCGGAGCTGAGCTGCACAGTGGATGCGGCTCTGTGCAGCAGCTCAATGAAAGAGGGTGAAGTGGACAGTTCAACCGAACATCAACCTCCCCCTACATCTTGTCGGAGCACCTGTTTTAAAGCTGCGATCGATCCACAATACAAAAATAATAGTAATGCACAGGGACTCGGAGAAGTAATTGATTACTGAATTGGAAAGATTAACGTGTTAAATTACTTGTTAGTGAAAAAAGTAGTCAGATTAGAGTAACGCGTTACTAAGTAACACCTTAGCGGCATCACTGCATGCAGGTTAGGTGAATTGGAAACTTTATAATTGCCCAGATGTCCCTTGCAAAAGACATCTCAATCTCAATGGGACTAACCTAGTTAAATAAAGGTAAAATTTAATTGCCCTTATAGATAGTGTTCATTTTGTCAGACGAGACAAGATGAAATATATTTGTTAACAACCCTTTTTTATGACAATAATGAGACAATGACAGCACTATGCCAGTGTTATTAAACACTGACTAAGATGAACATAACATGCATTATTGTTGATAATAAAAGACAAAACTAAAATGTTTTGCATGAAATAAAAACTGAAATAACATCTCTCTCCATTTTGTCTTCCCACGCATTGAAAATGTTCAAAAGTCAGATTATAAAATAACTATCACCATTTTGTTGTTGTTTCTGTCTCCTGTCTGCAGGAAGGAGGCTGGTGGTCATCCTGCTGTGTGTTTGACCATAGATCTTAAAAGGCCACTGGAGCATACATCTGCCTCCAGAAATTTAATTTACATTTTTCTTACAAACTAGGAACCTAAAAGCCAAAACATTTGTGTTTAATAATTGTGCATTTAAGAAGAAATGGCAAATCACATTACATGACACACGGCTAGTCAATAAAAATAAATAAATAAGAAACGTGCTGCAGAGTAAATACATCCAACGCAAATGACAATCATTTAATGAAAGAAAGAGTTTAGATTTATACTCTGCCTGACAGTCTTTAAGTGTCTGATCAGTTCTCTGAGGCATTCATCCAATATCAATTTGTTTTTAACATTATTTTACATAATAACATAATTAATAACAAATAACATAAAATAAAACAAAATAATGAAATGTGAATTGTGCATCATATTTAAAATAAACTGGCACAAGTTGTGGCTCTTACAATAGATCAACAACATCACATCACAAATTTTATTTTTGTATTTATTTATTTTTTTATTCTGCTTTGCTTTAACAACTTTGCTTTAACAACATGTGCAAATAGAAGAACTAGTGTTGTGTGTTGGGGGGTGTGGCTGGACATTTTGGTGTTCTTTTCTTTTCTTTGCTCTCCAGGTGGTATGAAAACTGATTTGTCTGTGGAGAAGGTGCTGGCTGAAGAGTCCTTCACCCTCATCAATGTTATGTGCAGCACCTGTGGATGGTGCTCAAGTGCAACCTTAAAGACTTTCAGCTGAAGCAGATAATGAGATGGCGTTCTGCATTTAAGCCATGTGTGATTCAAGCAGAATTGCCGGGAACTCGACCTTGTGATGTTCGTTTGTGAGACGCTGAGGACCGCGCCTGGGTTTGACACATCGTGCCTGTGAAGGAAGAAGGGTGAGGGACACATGCTGTCAGCACACATCAGAGGTGATTAATTGTTTGACTAATTGTTGATAGTAACTTGGTATTTTGTTACGCAGTATATTTGAATTGTGATGAGAATTGTGCAGCTCGCTTCACACTGCCGTGGCGTGCGGACTGGTGATCCTCCACCTGTTGTGAGAGGCTGCTCATTTACATAAAGCTTAAATACCAAACCTGAATGTGTTGCTGATAGTGTGTGCCTTTTGAAGGATATTGGTTGTAGCTGCTGACTTACCTCACCTTTTCTATCCTTCGCAGAGAGTCGGTTTGTCGTGTCCACCTGGGGGTGTTTGGCGGTAAAAGTGAGTCCAGAAGCGCCGGGCCTCGATCCTTTTAGGCGCTGGAGAGTGTGCCAGCCTTCACTCCACCAGACTGACGCTATTTTAGTTTGTACACGTTGTTATGCACCAAAGGGTGGAAAAATAAATTGTTTTGTTATTGGAACCGCTTTCTGGTTATTTTAGCGCTGGGTTCCATCAGACGCAGGTCCGCTCCTCAACCCGCGTCGACACATAACAACTAGATCCAACAAATGTTTCATTTCTACAGACCTGCACACTTACAGCATGGTGAATTTACAAGAAAACTGAATGTCTACTTGTGTCTGATGGGAAGCCTTACAGATTTTAAATATTGGGGAAAAACACCACAAACCTTCATCATTCAACAAGTGTGTTTTGTCAGGTAATGATGACATTCATTATTTCAGATGTGTGGAACACTATATTGACTGAATCGAGATGAGCATACATTCAGCTGTCAAGACAACAAGACTAAAATTAACAGACGTTTAGTTGACTAAAACGTGACTAAATTAAAATGCCATGTGAATGACTAAATATGACTAATACTAAAAACATAAGTTAAAAAAAACAGGTGACAAATTAACAATACTTATAGATTTGTTTAAATTTCAGTACTGAATGAAGGTAAGAGAGAATTCTTTTCCAGGTCAGGTCCATTAGCTGATGACGCCTGCTGCTGCCTGCTCCACCCCACAAAATTGTATTGTCTCAATTGCCAACCGGTCAGGTAGACCAACAGTCCATCCCTATTTTCTGAACCTAGCCATTTTTTTGTCAGTGCATTTGGTAATAGTCAGTTGTGTATCAATTTTGCTAGATATCAGCCTGCACTCATTTGTTGTAGTTTGTAGTTTGTTGAAGGTGTCCTGAGCAATCCTAGCCCACTCCTGTTTGACAAATGTCTCAAGCTTCCTCTTATTTGAATGTCCTACGGCATGGACCTTGGTCTTCAGTTCACCCCACTGATTTTAAATTGCTTTCAAATTAGGGCTTTGTGCAACTCTCACTTTAGACTTCTGGAGGTAGTTCTTCAACTGGAGCAACGTATGTTTTGGGTCATTGTAGTGTTGGAAGATACAGTTTTCCTGCTGTCCTCTTGAGGTTTCTTTTCAAATCTTCACATATTGTTTTTGTTCATGATTCCTTACATCTTAGAGCCCGGTCCCACTGGCGTTTAGGAAGATTTGCATATGAATTGCACACAGAATTGGTTCATATTTGCCAAACATCCGCAATATCCGTGAAACATGCTTGTATGAGTCAGCCTACATCCGGACACGTCCGCGAGTATCCGCAGAGACACGTATTTCCGTTGCCAGGATTTTGGAGCTGCACAAAATTTTGGTTGCGGATGACAGCCGCCTAACATATGCAATACATACTCAGTCTATGCTCTGTATATCCACCGTTATCCACTGATATCCGCAACTGACGGGGTATTGCAGCTTGGCAGCAGACTGGGACAGTGTGTAAAACGTATATATAGCGTTTGGACTGTGTAACTGTTTGTGATGCTGCACCATGGTGTTCTGTGTGTCATGTGCTTTTAATGTATTCTTAAGCTGCAAAACTAATTGCCTCATTGGGGACACAAATAAAGTGAAGTTCCTATCACATCCACATCACAAACTAAAATATGTTGTGGCAAATGCAGACAGATTGGCTATGAATAAAGCGTTTGTATTACGCCTGCTTTGCATCTGATTTGCTGGACAATTTGCGAATGCATAACAAACAGAAATCGACATACCTGCCAGTCATTGCCAGTTCAGCTGTGGAGACATACAGATGTAGTTATGGATCCCAAAAGACGAAGTGTGATAGTTGCTGCCATCCAACAACATACCAATCAACGTGTCCAAGTCCAGCAACTGCTCCAGAGGCTGTGGTGTTGGTGTGAATAGTGATGCCGACAGGCCCGAGTGCACTTATGTTATGACTGCAATACAGATACTATGCACACGCAATACAACCGCTGTTGCCGCCACACGTGTGCAATGCATTCTCAATACATGCATCATACATCTGTGATTGTTACCTCCGCCAAGGAGGTTATGTTTTCGGTCGTGTCCATTTGTTTGTTGGTTGGTTGGTTGGTTTGTTAGCAGGATTACTTAAAAAATCCTCAACAGATTTCAATGAAATTTTTACCAGGGGTGTATTTTGGCCTAAGTTAGAAGTAATTACATTTTGGTAATGATCCGGAGCACGATCTGGATTCAGTATTTTTTTTAAGGATTCTTTATCATTGCAGGATAGGGGCAATTTCAACATTTTTGCATCTAACTTCATGAAGACGGGTCACAAAGGCTGAACAAAAATTAAGTCACGACACAACAATAATTTAGCATTTGTTTCTCCTCATTGAATAAACTTATTAGAAAATAAAAAAAAACTTGTGTAGTTCATGCAGTTTCTCTTTATAAATACATTTGCCTGAAGATCAAAGGGTTTAACCCTCTGGGGCTGACGCCGTCGTATACGACGGCTGAGATGAAGCTTTACTAAATTATAAATAAATTTTAATGATATAAGATAGAAACTTTTTTTTTTGCTGAAAAGTTAACTCCGTGGACTTTCGAGCCACCATCCACCATCTTTGTACTCCTCATAGAAGCTGTGTGATGATGTGAGCAGTGTGAGTGTCCAATCGGAATTGGTTGACGTCACATGGTTTTCCAAAATACAATCATAGGGCAGATTCACCTCACGTGACACACCAGAGATTGTTTTTAGGAGTGATGTGTTACTAGCTGGCCTGTTTGAATAGCCCCCTGGCTGCTCCAATGCGCCCTGTGCCATTACGCACAGCGAAAGTGAAAGTGAGCAGACGAAGCAGATGGAGAGCATCTCATACAATCTCACGTGCTCAAACAGTGTGTGAGTATTAGGATTGCTTGACTAGTTTTCCTGTGAATGTTATTGGATAAGCCTGTGGCAAGCTCTCTCACTCAGGGTGAAGCACTGTTTACCATATCAATGGAGCGAGGGGGGAGGGGCTGCCGATGGTGCAACAGGACACTGTACACCAAAACAACCAGACAAAGGAACAGCATCTTCCCCCAGGCCATCACGCTAATGAACAGATAAACATACTGCTTGTGATGAATAAACCTCTGACACTAAACTCTCATCACATTCCACACAGGTATCAATAACTGCTTAGAGATCTGTATCACACATAGTGATGGTACTGTGAGCAAGTGCAAAGGGAGTCAAATTCCTTGTACGTGTTGACATTACTAGTGATAATGTTTTTTGAGACTACAATTCCTGACTTGGTTAAGTCATTCATGAGAGTCTTGACAGGTGTTCTGGAGTCTTTAGACACATCTCTCATTAGTTTTCTTTCCAAAGTCTGTACGGTGTGGCTCTCTTTGAATTTCTTGATAATACGTCTCCCTCCAGTTCTTGAAACACTGTGATAACTCCTTCTCCTGCTTTGTGAGCATCAAGAGTTCTTTAATTCTCATTCCCCTGCTATCAATACGTATTTTATTCATGGGGGATATAGTGAACAACATATCCGTCTGTCTGTCCGTCATCCCTTTTTCGCTTGTTAGTCCGATAACTCAAGAACCAGTTGAACAATTTCATTCACATTTAGCATTAGGGTGTACTTAGGTGATCCCCCAACACCAGTCAATTATGGTGACCTTCGCGTCAATTTCAAGGTCACAGCAAGATATTCAAGTTATTGGCACTGCCACTCTTTTTGGCATGATATCTCAAGAACCGGTTGACCAATTTAATTTATATTTAGTATAAGGGAGTACTTGGAAGGTGCCCCAACACCGGTTGATTACAGTGACCTTGGTGTAAATTTGAAGGTCATAGCAAAATATTCAAGAATATATACTCAGGAACCTGTTGAGTAATTTCATTCATATTCAGCATAAAATGTAATTGGGTGATCCCCAAGTTACTGATTTTTGGGGACCGGGTGTATGTGTCATTTCTTGATAAAGCTTGCTTGTTTTTGGCATGACACATTCTCAATTGACAGCTGTAGCCCTTACTGAAGTTAGCCCTCAGTTTTAACCTGATTTTACAAGCTTTGAGCATTATAAAGTTCAAGCAACAGTAGTTTGAGCTATGGTTTGTGCCCTATCTTTTCAAAAAACACTTTAAAGCACAATGCACTTCTGTTTCTTTTGACCCCTTTTTTTATTTAGGTTGGCATTTAGTGGGCTCAGAAAATGCCAAATGCTTCATGAGGTCATTACTGTTTGCTGCCTTTGGCCACATGGCCCTGACTCTGTTACACAGCTGTACCTCAAAGTGACCGCACTCTTAATTATTGTTATTATTATTTTTAAAACTATGATCCTAATAATGGAGTCTCCCATTGATCTGACGGATGAGAAGACAAGCAGTTGTTTTCTATTAGAATGGATCATGTGGGAGCATCCCTGGGACACACAGTCTTTCACAGATACTGCAGGGGATTTTGTCCTTTGTTGAAGTGAAAGCTCCACATTTCCTGTGGTCTCTGTTGGCTTGGATTGATGCCTCGCTTGTCTGTTTGAAGGTCTTGATGACTTGGATGACATGGTGCCTCCACCTTTCCCTGTCAGCAGCTTTTTCAGTGTATTTTTAAAGCTGAAAAGGGGTCCTTTGCTATGTTTTCCCTCCTTCAGTTGCCTGTACAGCAGCATTTTTGGTATGTGGCTATCAGGCATCTGGACGACATGCCCAACTCGCCATATTTGGGTGTGGATGATTAGTCTTTCAACACTGAGTAGCCCACACATTTGAAGGACCTCCAGATTTATCATCTTGGCCTTCCACTTGATGTTAGATATTGAGCGCAGGCACCTCTGATGAAACCCTTCCAGCTGCTGGATGTGACGACGGGTTTCACAACTGTAGAGGAGGGCACTCAGAACTTCAAAAAATGGTCTGTAATCATCTGTGTAGCACCTTCCCAGTCGGAGGTGGTCAATGTGGCCCGGGAAAGGGAAGTCTGGGGTCCCCGGCTGGAGCTGTTGCCCCCCGCAATCCGATCCCAGATAAGTGGTTGAAAATGAGTGAAGATGTGATGACTGAACTTTATATATATATATATATATATATGTGTGTGTGTGTGTGTGTGTGTGTGTGTGTGTGTGTGTGTGTGTGTGTGTGTGTGTGTGTGTGTGTGTGTGTGTGTGTGTGTGTGTGTGTGTGTGTGTGTGTGTGTGTGTGAGAAACTTGCTACACAGACGATTACAGACCATTTTTTGTACAAGGTGGAGTATCAGAGAATTTAGCATGGGCATTTACTGGGAGTGACTTGCTTTTGGAGGCAAACTCAAGGACCTCACATTTTGACATCGCTGTATTAGCTTCATTTTTCAGCACCGGACAGCGGAGCTTGGAAATACCTATACAGGAAAGATGTCCAGGAAGCACCTATAACAGATGTCTGAGCCACCTTGCCAAAGTCTGTTCAGTGTGAAGGATTAGCAGCTACACTCTGAATTCATCATCCAAGTCGCAGTGCAAAAAGAGGCAAAAACCTACACAGAACAGCAAATCTCAATTAAAATCCACATATCTTCTGCATGCTGAGATTTACAGAACAGCTTATACTGCACTCAAAAAATGACTCTTTGGATTAACTCAATTCAGTTACAGTATGTGCAGGATTTCCATCTAATAAATATTAGTAGCCCCAAATAACAAAAGCACATCCATGCAAGATAATTACATTTTATTCAGTTGGGACTACATATATTTATTAGAGGGAAAGCCAATCCAATGAGTCAGATTTTGAGTGCAGATGTCCACCCCATGGTATCTTACTGGACATTTACAGATGTTTTCTGAGGGGTAAAACTTTGCTTTTCCCAGAGGAAATGTACATATGGTGTGTACATAATATACATTTATCCACCTGGAAATGGTTGTTTTCATACAGTGTTGTATGAGCTCTGCCAACCCATGAAAGAAGCCAGTGGACTGTTTGTGGTCAAGAAAAGATTTTGTAAGCATTGATGAGAGTTGCAAAGAAAATCAGTCCGATTTTTATTGGCTTTCCCTTCTGGGTCAGCGTTCTCTTCACCCTGACATCACTGCCCACCCAATTCAAATGTCAGTCTAACAGTCCATTGTTACTTCACCAGTAAAGCAGATATTTGAAGTGTTTTATTTGAGACAGCAAATCACCTCTGAGCCAGAGGCAGTGTTCTCCTGGTTTCCAGTAGAGAAGACAACAATGGCCCCAGATTGCAAGATGCTGAGTCTCATACCAACCACTTCAGACCCTGGTACAAAGAGTTCCAGAAGACAGTGGAGTGCAAACAGCAGCGCAATGGGCAATGCTTCATTATGCTGATTATAATTACTCAGTACTAACACTATTTCATTCCACAAAACATACAAAATTGTGTGAAATAGAATTGATTAAAATTACTGTACTATACAAAAATCTGAAGGACCCTAAAATTTAATAACAATGTAGTGTTTGGCTTTCTTCTTCAGCAAAGCAATACTTCATTTCAACATTCTTCTTTGGACTATTTTCATTTCATTGTCATTAAGGAAATTATAACAATCAATGACTCGGCCATCCCCTCTAGTTTGTTAATATAGTAATGGCAGAACAACCACTGCTTGTCTTGTAACTCAATGTATTAAAAACACATGGAATGTAGCAAAAATAGATGGCCTGAAAAAGTTATTTTTGTACCTATATAATATCCTTTGGATGTGTCTGCCATCTGCTGGATGATGAGTGCATGCTGGATTGTTGATAGATCAGGAGCAGGTGTGGTGGTCAATGAGAGAGACAAATTTGACAGACAACTGTGCAAAATCAGATAAGTAAGGAGTGACTGGGATTTCTTTTTTTTGTCACAGCCATTAAGTTCTCAAAGTGAGATAACATGATGATACTAAGTTTTGTCACAATAGGAAAACAGAGCGTAGGAAATGATCAAGCAAAGCATATACAGAGTAAATGGGGATGGTGTGTGTGTGTGTGTGTGTGTGTGTGTGTGTGTGTGTGTGTGTGTGTGTGTGTGTGTGTGTGTGTGTGTGTGTGTGTGTGTGTGTGCGCGCACCGAACCATAGGTTAAGTGGTTTTCATATCTGTATGGCACTTTATATTTAAGTGGATGTGACACTTAAAGACAACATAGTCTTATTACATGTAAGAAAGGTTATATAATTCGGTCAATCTAAGCGTTTTGAGAAAATGGAAGTGGTTCTCCCATTATATACAACATTTGAACGTCCCGCCACTGAAAAATGTGCACGCCCCATGACCAGCGTCCAGCTGAGAACCAAACCTGAAATACATCAATGCCTGTGGACTGTATCAGCTTGCGCGCATGACGGCCGTTGTTTACACTTTTTTAGCGGCAGAAACCTGATTGGTGTGTCACAGCATATTGCACAAACACAAAGGCGAAAGGTTTTAGCCTTTTTCAATTCCAGGCAGATTGATCGAAAGCCGCGGTGTTGTGTGATGCACGAAATGTCAGGCTGCCTCTCGCACACCCGCATTTGCTCCCGACAGCAGACACTTTCCTCTACCGTCTCCATGTTCTCACCACTCACAGCAGCACCTAAAATGTCAACCCCAAATAATATGTTCACAATAACCTTGAAATGGTCAAGGAACTTGTAAAAATATCAGTGCAATATGTAGTAAACACGGCAGCAGCATGTTCACTGTTGTTTTCGGCGATCTTTTTCTAAACTTTCACCATTTATTTCCTATTTCATGAAAATAACGTAACTAAACATGGATGAATGCGATGCCAGGCACTTGAAAATGGCAAAAACCCGAAGGTAATGACGGTGGTCCACGAGTAGTAGCTACACTATCGCGGCTCCGGAAAAATAACAAAGGCAGTAAACAGACGCTAGAATCGAAAATGCTATAATTATAGTGTTATAAACAGCAGCAACAAAAATCAAAGCCTCCCTTACCATTCTGTATTCTGCAGCCTTTCAAAATCCATCGGAATTGGCACATCTCGTGCCTCTGCTTCGGCTCCGCCATAAACACCATCGGCATTATTTTCGCTGTCAGAATGCTCTTGTTTTGACTGTTCATCCGAAAGATACAGCTCAAATCTGTAGGGTCTAATCACTGCTGCGACATCCTCAGGATCTGAGTCAGTCTCGATTTCCTCACAGAAATAATCCACTCTTGAAGAGGAGTCAGAAAAGTTCTCGATCTCGTCACTGTCCACGCTGTTGTCAATCTAACAGACAAAGATGGGACTCTACACGTTGTGACGTCACAGCATCACGTGACCACTGATGGAATGTTGCCAGCATGCTTTCCAAGAAATGCACTTTTGAGAAGCTGTACAAACTTTATTTCTCAGTGATAATGAATAAAACAACTTTCAACTTACTATACTGTATGTATATTTTGATATTTATATCAGTTTTACCTAACTTTTTTAGGTGTCATATCCACTTTAAAGCACCATACATTAGATTGTGTATTCTGTCCGCAGGCAGAACCATGGCAATGTGTTTGTGTTTTCCCACGTGACTGCTTTCACAGCGAGGCCAGACTTGTGTTAATTTGATACACTATGATTTCATCTGTTGCATCTCAAAATGCTAAAAATATGACCAATCAATACGGCATTTGGCATGTGTCACAGCATCACAAAAAGGGGTCTGTTTCAAATTACCATAGAACTCTGAACTAAAGGGCAAACTGAATTACTGTTTTTGTTGTTGTTGAATTCATATTTGTGATGTGTGAAAATGGTAATGTGAAAACAAATATGTTTAACAAAAAAGAAGAAAGTGAGAGACAAAGTTGAAGTATTGACATCAATCATTTGTATACTGCACCAGGTAGTTACACTATGTTAATAACAGCAGCTATGCTATTCTAACTATATACAGAGGATAACATTTAATTTTGACCATTATCCCCTCTTTTTTAACTCCACCCAGGAAAGCGATGGTATGGATCCAAGTGATGAATAGGGTTCCATCTTGGTTGAAAACTAATCAACAGCCAGGCACCACCGATTAGTTGCACAAGCTGGGAGACAGAAATGGGCCAATGACACTCTGCCACTAAAATAGCATACAATAAAAAGCTATATATATGCTTACAGAATTTGTTGATGAGCTTATCACCTGACACCAGTGTCACTGTTTCCACAGCGCCATCTAAGGGTCACATTTGAAGAGATGCATCTGTTCTGGTCAGCTCTTTTGGATGAGGTCTCACAGACTGGGGGGAGAGTCTGGTTACCTTTGGCTAATGGTGATTTATACAGATCCTGATTTACTGCTAATCAATGCCTCAGGTGCAGATATTTCTGGATGACATGTTCTGCTATTTTTCTCTCTTTCCAAGACACTGACAATACCAATGACTGATCCTAACCCTGGCCCATCTCCTCATGCCTGTTACACCACTGACCACAGGTCCTGGCCTGCAGCCTATCGGTGCTTGACATGGACACGTACATATTACTGTATTTACAATTCAGGACTCTGGTTTTGTTGCTCTTCTGTTTCTTCAGTTTGTAAAGAAACTTCTGTACAATCTATAAAAACCATGTAACTGTTAGAATGTTCTAAGCAGTGGGTCACCCCTCTGGGTTTGTTCTGCTTGAGGTTTCTTCATCATTGTCACCAGAGGGAGTTTTTCCATCCCACTGTCACCCATGTGCTTGCTCAGGGGGTTTGTAAGGTTAGACCTTGCTCATGTGAAGCGCCTTGAGGGAGTTTTGTTGTGATTTGGTGCTATACAAATAAAATACATTGAATTGAATTGATACTTCGTCCAACACACAAACAGAGAAGAAGGCTGAAATGCTGTGATTGTGTTCACACAATGCTTTTCACTGAACTTCTGACACTGATTTCAGATGTCACATTGCTCCATTTCATATTGGATTTGTGTCCACATCTCAAAATGCAAAGTGACTTCTGAAAAAGATCTTTGTTGTATTATGGTTTGATATACAAGAACTACAGCCGAAGAGAGATGCCATAATATTTTCACATTTAGACAACCTGAGCAAATACAGAAATCCAGAAAACCACCCACGTCAAATCAACAAAATGCAGTTTCAAAAGAATATATATATATATATATATATATATATACGAGATCTATTAGACAATAAATCGACCCTTTTATTTTTTTTAACTATATGGATTTGAATGACGTGCGATTACACCAATCATGCTTGAACCCTCGTGCGCATGCGTGAGTTTTTTTCACGCGTCGGTGACGTCATTTCCCTGTAGGCAGGCCTTGAGAGAGATGTGGTCCCGCCCTCTCGGCTGAATTCCTTTGTTTCACACGCTGCTCCAGACGGCGCGCGTTGCTTTATCAAAATTTTTTCTGGACCTGTGAGGAATATCAAAGTGGATACTATTGGAGAAATTAAGATGGTTTTCGGTTAAAAGTTTAACGGCTGATGAGAGATTATGGGGTGTTTCTGTCGCTGTAAGGACTTCCCACAGAGTGGGACGTCGTGCAGCGCTTCCAGGCGCCGTCGTCGGCCTGTTTCGACCTGAAAACATCCTAATTTAAGGCTTAATTCACCCAGGACGTCGTGAGAGAACAGAGAAGATTCAGAAGAGGCCGGCATGAGGACTTTATGCGGACATTCCACTGTTTAAGGACATTTTGTATTGAAAGATGTGCGCGCAAATTCGCCGAGTCGTTTCCGTGACGACTCGGCAAATCTGTGTGCGTCGCGACAGGAAAAACACCTCCATGTTGAAAACCATTTGTAAAATTCAGGCGGCTTTTGATGGCTTTCAACAAGTGAGTAACTGAGAAATTGTTTAACAGCTTGGGCATGTTCCAACTTGCCCGTTAAGGTTTCCAACGGAGGTGTTTTTCCTGTCGCGACCCCCCGCGGTCGGGTCCGGCCCGACATACGACTCTGCCCGCACATTCTTTCATTACAAAATGTCCGTTAACAATGGAATGTCTGAATAAACTCCTCATGCCGACTTCTTCTGAAAGTTCTCTGTTCTCTGACGACTTCCTGGGTCAACAGAGCCTGAAATGTGGAAGTTTTCAACTTGAAACAGCGAGACGGTGCCGCCTCGAAGCGCAGATCGCCGTCAGGCACCGTGGGCCGTCCTTATGGCAACACTACCAGACCAAAATCTCTCATCAGCCGTTAAAATGTTTACCGAAAACCAGCTGAATTTATCGAATGGTGTCCACTCAGTTGTGCCTTACAGTTTTGAAAAAAATTTGATCAAACAAAGCAGCAGTCTCTGAGCCATTCCTAAATAATGAAAAAAACGACGAGAGGGTGGGCAACTCCTCACTCAAAGACTGCCCACAGGCGAATGACATAACCGACAGGCGTGAAAAAACTCTTGCATGCCCACGAGGGTTCAAGCATGTCTGATGTAATCACACGTGATTCAAATCCATATGGTTTTTGAAAAAAATAATAAGATCGGATACTTTTCTAATAGACCTCGTATATACTAATATTTCCTGTTAACGCTGATGTTTTAATTTGCAAATACAGCAATGCATGCACTTAACATCCTGAGTGTTGGTGGTGGTACAGACCTTGGCTTACACTAAGATGTGCTCCTGTAAACACGAGTATTTACAGATGAGTGAATGTTATGGATGCATGAACACAGCACTGTTAAGACCATATTATGTAAATGGCCAAATGGGTGAAGTGAGGGCAAGTCTGTTACAACGCAATGAATGCAGACGAAACATGGACATCTTGTCATTACAAAGAAAATTAAGGTGAACAGGCTAATTTGGGTGTTTGAGTAGCACATATTTATGTGCGCTGGGTGGTGGTTTTCATAAGTGGTGGCTTGGGTGTTATTATTAAAAACACTATTAACACCATATTGCCATAGCCACTGAGGCACCATCAATGGAGCCAACATCACCAAGGTTTTGATACTTGGTAGTATATTCTAGTGGTTCTAATAAACAAATTAAATGGCAGACTGGAGAAGTGATGGTCTTGTTGTTAAGCGTTGGGCTTGAGATGAGAGGATTCTCATTTCAAACCCCAGCATGACCGGAAACTCACTAACGGCCCTTGGCCAAGGTCCTCAATCTCCAAGTTGCTCCCGGTGTGTAGCGAGCGCCTTGTATTGCAGCATACTGACATCGCTGTGAGTGTGATTGTGTGAATGGATGAATGTGAGGCATAATTGTAAATCGCTTTAAGCATCTGATGCAGATGGAAAAGCGTTATATAAATGCAGTCCATTTACCAAAATTTTACTCAATGGAAATATGGGATAATAAATAAATAAATAAATGGTCTGTTAGTACAATTAATGGCACAGAAAACTATATTAGCTCATATATTTCAAATAAAATGCCCAGAAAGGACAACCACAGTTGAATTCACAGCTATTATCTCAAGTGCTTTATTTTCATAATCACTTGAAGTCAAAATCATAACTGAATGGTGTATAAGTAAATGTAAATATCTATGTACTAATACATGGTTGGAATTTTAAACACATAAGATAAACATCAGTGAGATCTGGGATAAGAAAATTGAGAATCCCGAAATACTGACTTCTCTTCTTTGGGGACTTACGGGAAGTTACTGCAGTGCAGCAGAAGCCCAGATATTTCACAGGGATGAGAGGATTGTTCTCTGAATGGAGCACTGCTCAGTGGTGTTTGGGAGATGCCTGGTACAGGGCATGGTGCCAATCAATATTGTACCACTGGAAAAAAGTACAAAGAAACATGTTGAGTCACACTATGGCTCCCTGTGGCTTTTGTAGTATCATCTGTAAAGCTCCCTGCCATTACTTTTGCCATTATAACGTGATGTAAACAGAATAGTGAACACTGCAGGAGCCCTGGCGGAACACGCGGCCCCTGGGGTGTCGGCAATGAGACGACCGAGTGCAACAGGAGTGAAGGTGGCTGCGAGCGACTGCTGCCTCCCGAGGAGCTGACAGACACTGATTCTGAAAGACAGACAGAGCGACTGTTCAGAGCACAGGAGGGGGACAGGTGCTCGTGTTAGCAGGCTCCACTGTCAGTGGATTCACTTCCAATCACACCTCCATAAATCACACACACATATTGTGACACACTTTAAAATAAGCCTCGCTGAGGAATGCTGGTGTTGCTGTTCGCACAACATGGCCATCATGACCGCGAGAGATTTCCGAGATGGAAACTAACTCAGCTGACAGAACAGGGTGTTGCATTCGTTAATGAAAAGTAGAAATAAGTATTCATTGTCATTGTACATATATACATACAAGGAAATTTGTCTTCTGCATTTAACCATCCTAATTACCTTTAGACACAATCCAACCACTAGGAGCAGCGAGCAGCCACAGTCCGGCGCCTGGGGGACAACTCCAGATGTAGAGACACTGTCTCGGTCAGGGGCAGAAAAAGGAGCAGATTGTTTTTGATTGTGGGAGGAATCCAGAGGAAACGCACACAGACACGGAGA
Organism: Thalassophryne amazonica; assembly: GCF_902500255.1. Taxonomy (NCBI): domain Eukaryota; kingdom Metazoa; phylum Chordata; class Actinopteri; order Batrachoidiformes; family Batrachoididae; genus Thalassophryne; species Thalassophryne amazonica. The sequence goes on along the minus strand of NC_047116.1, from coordinate 91,863,514 downwards.
GAACATGCAAACTCCACATAGAAAGGCTGGGAGTCGATTTCATGACCTTCTTGCTGTGAGGCACCAGTGCTAACCACTAAGGCTTTGTGTAGCCCACGGTGGCTTAGTAGATTTTGGTCTGTCTTTGTCCTTTGATCTGCACATCACAAAGGAAGCTCATTTCCATTGATGAAGCATTGCAAAAATTAAACCTATCCTGTCTATGGCAGATGTGAAGATAATAATTCATGCATTTGTGATGACTGTAATGTGATTTTCCATAAAAGACTGTGAGGCGTCTTCAGATTGACCAGTATACGGCTTGTATTAATTAGAACCAGGAAACTGAGCACATCACACCTTCATTGGCTTTTCGTGAAGGTGAGAGCAGATTCTAAAGTTTGTTGCTGACGTGTAAAATATTTAACCATTGTGAACCTATTGATCGTATCTGCTCATATGGTATGTGTCAAGCTGCCCACTGTTTAAATAGAGGGATGGACAGACATGGTGATGCTCCCTCTCCATCACATAAACATTTGTTTCAGAGTATTAAAAACATGAGTAATTTACTTAAAACATGTTCAAAAAGGGTGTGTTTCAGCAGCTCATGATGGACGAGTACACTTCATTGTCTGATTTTAGGTTTCAGTGCAGGTTTTCCGGCTCGTGATTTTAGAAGAATAGTTCAATAATAATTCATCTCATATTTGTGCCTTCTGATTTTTTGATTTTTTTGACATCATGATGTGTGTCATCTTTCACAGCTCGTCCTTTGACAGACAACAGATTTATTACACAAGCAAAGCATTTCAAGTAACTTTAAAAAAAAGAAAAGTTCACATTATCTTGAAGGATCAGTTGACTTTTTTTGCAATTCCCGTCATGAAATAAAAATTAAAATAATCGAAACAATCAAGTCTGTTTGCTCCACTCACCTATGATGATTCCTTTGTTTGTGAGAAATGCTTTTTTTTTTTTTTTTACTTTGCATGACAATTTATTCCATGAACATCTAAAAGGCAGCCACACAGAGATAAAAAAGAAAAAACACTCCAGGCTCAGAATAACAAATTAATGCGAACATGCTACTTTTTAGTGGTACAAAATGCCTGAGAAGAAATAGCGTGCTTTATTATTTTTCTTTAATATACTGCTTTATACGACCCCTACACCCACTTGAAACAGCCCATATCTTAATTTACATTGTAAGTATTCATAACTAAAAGACAGTTTTGACTTCATTTTGGGCTCTAATGTTGGTGCACATTTGACACTCATTTATTTTCTTTTTAGCATTTTTTGTAAAACAAGGTTTGTCTAATATGACACAACTGCAAAAGGTGAATCGAACGCTCATAGGGTTTGTTACCTCTGCCAATGAAGTTGGAGGATGTTGTTATCGCCCCTGCATGTTTGTCTGTTTGGGAATAGTCTGGAGCCCACAATTTTTCATATATCATTATGAAATTTTTCCTGAAGATTCAACAACTGATCCTGTTTTCAAGGTCATAGGTCAAAGAGAAAAGTCAGGAAAAATCTTGGAAAATTGGAAAAATCTCTATCTTTAACATTGAGCGTATTTGAACATATTTGAAAGTGTTACATAAGGTGGTATCCTTTATCAACTGATCTGATAAACTGAAATCTCAACTGATTTGATCTGAATCTGATCCAAATTGTGGATTTTGTGGCCATCTCAATTTAACATTGAAAACCCCATTTAATATATATTTGACATTATGTCTTAATCAAACATGCCCCAATCACTCTCATATTTGAAAGTGAATTGCAGATTGGCACTCACTATCACCTGACAAATTTTGATCCAGATCTGATCCAGACTGTGGATTTTGTGGACACTTGAATTTAATATTAAAACACCAATTTGATGTACATTTTGTATTACATTTCAATCAAAAGTGCCTCAATCACTCTCATTTGTGACAATGAGGTGCAAACTGACACTCAGTGAATAGACTGTTTGATCTGCATCTGATCCTTATTGCGGATTTAGCGGATATTTGATTTTGATTTTGTATTATATATATATATATATATATATATATATATATATATATATATATATACAATATATATTATATATTGTATTGTATTATATTTTAGCTTATGAAAAGTAACTTCTAACAGGACTTTGACCTTGAAAATTTTTTTCCAAGGTAAAAATTTGTGGAATTGGAAACTAGTGTTGGCAAATGTTTGTGCTCTTGGTGCTCTACTTACACTGTGTGCTCTACTTACACTGTGTGCTCTACTTACACTCAGTTTTACTGATTTGGGGATCATTTCAGTTATATTCAAATATCTTCAATTATAGAAAGATAATTTCAACATACAGTGCCAGAGAATTGTGGGACCCCCACCAATATGGAACTATTAAAGATAACCGATAACAGCTTTTGCACAATCTGGCTTTTTTAAATGTTGCATTACAGTTTGAGCCCTGCATAAGATATTTTATTGGAACACTCTCAGCACAGCTGCTCTGTGGAGGGAACAGCTGGGCATTAATGGTTGTGTCCAGTACATTTTGCAACGTTAACACTGTAGTGAGTACATATTGTCCCATTCAAAATAATGCTAAATTACCTGTTAGGATGATAAATTAAGTTACTCCACACAAACAGAGTTGAAACTACAATGTTTACTTACGGTCCTATTCAAAACAGTGAAGGTAAACTCATAAGTTTGACAACCAAAACATAGTTAAAATGAATTAACCTAGACATGGACACCTTGTAGTTAAAAAGAAAGTTGATGCTACCAGTCTGTATATACGTATATATACAACCCCTGGCAAAAAATTATGGAATCACTGGCCTCAGAGGATGTTCATTCAGTTTAATTTTGTAGAACAAAGCAGATCACAGACATGACACAAAACTAAAGTAATTTCAAATGGCAACTTTCTGGCTATAAGAAATGAGGAAAAAAAAACGTGGCAGTCAGTAACGGTTACTTTTTTAGACCAAGCAGAGGGAAAAAAATATGGACTCACTCAATTCTGAGGAAAAAATTATGGAATCACCCTGTAAATTTTCATCCCCAAAATCATTTTTCAAGATGATAATGCATCTTGCCATAGAGCAAAAACTGTGAAAACATTCCTTGCAAAAAGACACATAGGGTCAATGTCATGGCCTGCAAATAGTCCGGATCTTAATCCAATTGAAAATCTTTGGTGGAAGTTGAAGAAAATGGTCTATGACAAGGCTCCAACCTGCAAAGCTGATCTGGCAACGGCAATCAGAGAAAGTTGGAGCCAGATTGATGAAGAGTACTGTTTGTCACTCATTAAGTCCATGCCTCAGAGACTGCAAGCTGTTATAAAAGCCAGAGGTGGTGCAACAAAATACTAGTGATGTGTTGGAGCGTTCTTTTGTTTTTCATGATTTCATTATTTTTTCCTCAGAACTGAGTGATTCCATATTTTTTTTTCCCTCTGCTTGGTCTAAAAAAGTAACCATTACTGACTGCCACAATTTTTTTTTCCTGATTTCTTATAGTGTTTCTTAAAGCCAGAAAGTTGCCATTTGAAATGACTTTAGTTTTGTGTCATGTCTGTGATCTGCTTTTTTTCTACAAAATTAAACAACTGAATGAACACTGTGTTTATTAAATAGATAGCTGACACAAGGGTGATAATAAATGATACAAAGCTTAAAAATGAGTTGGATTGGTCCAGAATGTTTTCAGAAACTTACACCTCAACAGTTTTTTAGAGGAACAACGCAAGCCTTTTATTTACTGTTAAATACATATTTTTTATGATAATTTACTGTCTTAATGCATTTATAAATTGTGTAAGCTCTTGTTATCATATACAAACTATTATTATTTTACTTTTACTTCTCTTTTGTCATTTGATTTTTAAATAGACCACAATGGAAATCATTGTTTTTCTTTTCTTGTGTCAGCCATGTATTTTAAACATATTAACAATTATATTATGAACTTACGTTGAACTTAATAAATTAAATCGTGCACGCATGTACGCTTTTAATATTTAGATGATTTACCACCCCCTGCTGGAATGCCATTTGATTCCAGAATGTAATTATCAATGTCTATTGTTCACTGTTGTTAGTTAATATCTGTAGTTTCTTCAAAAATATTAGTCTCACCCATGTTTGGCGGCATTCATCGTTGAGCCAACATGTAAGTAAGCACACCATTAGAAAATGTCAGCTCTCCACAGTTTGACTGTGATCAAAGTTATATGCATGCAAGCACACACAGCTTTTGTTTTTTCTGCATTCTGCCACAAGCAGGTGTTTTTATTTTTACACACCCACAAGACGGTGGCAGAATACATCAAATGCACTACATGTTCACTCATGGTAATGGCAACATGACACTTAACTAAACCAATTGAACTATAAAACACAAGAAATCAGTAACACTAACGACACTGTTAAACTAACATGAACCACAGTAACATTTAAAACCACAAATCCCCAAACTCCCATTGTCCATTGTTCACTGTTGTTAGCTAATATTGAGAATTGTGATTGTGGCCAAAGCCATACAGATGCATACACACATACACCCACACAAAGGCCACTTGGCTATTATAAAATAGATTATTTTATTCTATTATAACTTCGATTTTGTCATTTGATTTTCAAATGGCCAACAATGGAAAAGTGTTTTCATGTTCTTGTGTCATTCATGTATTTTTATCATATTTACAATTATATTATGTACTTACATTGAACTTACAACATAAAATCATGAATGAACACACGGACGAATACACGCACACAGATACCACTTGACTTTTAATATAGAGATGATTTACTACCCACTGCTGGAAGAGGCCAAAATGTAATTATCAATGTCCATTATTCAGTGATGTTAGCTAATATCCGTAGTTTCTCCAAAAATATTAGTTCAATTAACATTCTCTTTTGGCGGTGTTCATCCATGACCCAAAATACACAAGTATACCAAACAGCAAATGTCAACTCTCCCCAGTTTGACGGTGGTTGAAGTTATACACACGCACGCATGCATACATGTACACCGAGACCACTTGGCTTTTATTATATTGTGGCAAGCTATGCAGGTGCTTTTATTTTTACACACCCACAAACAAAGACAGTGGTGGAAGACATCAAACGCACTGCACATCCCACTCATAGTAATGTCAATATGACACTTAACTAAACTCACTAAACAAATTAAACTACAAAAACACAATGAATCAATCACACAAACAACACTGTTAAACTAACATCAACCACAATAACATTTAAGACCCCAAAACCACAAACTCCCATGTTGGCTTGCAGCACAACATCCATTGTTCACTGTTGTTAGCTAACGTTGCTAACTTCTCCAAAAATATTAGTCATATCACCCTTCTATTTTCACAGCATTATTCGTTGACTCAAAATGCATTAGCATACCAACTGGCAAATGTCAACTCTCCCCAGTTTCTCCGTGATTGAAGCCAAGCACATGCACGCATGCATACACAAACAGAAATATATATATATATATATATATATATATATATATATATATATATATATATATATATATATATATATATATATATATATACAAGGTCTGTTAGAAAAGTATCGTACCTTTTATTTTTTTCAAAAACTATATGGATTTGATTCATATGTTTTTACGTCAGCCAAGCTTGAACCTTCGTGCGCATGCGTGAGTTTTTCCACGCCTGTCGGTTGCGTCATTCGCCTGTGGGCAGGTTTTGAGTGAGCACTGCTCCACCCCTCTCATCGTTGTTTCATTGCGAGGAAATGGCGGAATAATTTGGGCTTTTTTTCCATCAGAATTTTTTCAGAAACTGTTAGAGACAGGCAGATGGAAACCATTCGAAAAATTTACCTGGCTTTTGGTGAAAATTTTAGGCGTGAGGCTTCGTGTGTCACGACCGATTCGCTGATGAAGTGAGACAAAGGAACACCTCCATTTTGGAGTGTTAGAAGACAAGTTGGGACATGCCCAGCTCTCCACAATTTCTCTTATACTCACTCGACTGGTAAGCACTGAAAGCCGAGATAGGCATGTCCCAACTTGTCCTCTAACACTCCGAAACGGAGGTGTTCCTTTGTCTCGCTTCATCAGCGAATCGGTCGTGATGCGCGAAGCCTCTGCGAGGCTTTCCATGACAAAATCTCTTGTTAAAAGTGAAACCTGCTGGAAAATGGCTGATGTCTAGCTCTTGTGATAACCAGAGAAATTGCACACGACGGTCCCGGCTCCATACAGCAATCCGTTTAGAAATGATGTGGTGGTTTCTGCCTCTTGATGGCGGCTCGCGCCATGTGTTATTGTGGGCTGTCCTTAAAGCTGTAGTAACACTCCTTATTCTCTGTGAAGCCCGTAAAATTTTCACAGAAAGCCAGATAAATTTTTCGAATGGTTTCCAGCTGCCTGTCTCTAACAGTTTCTGAAAAAATTCTGATGGAAAAAAGCCCAAATCATTCCGCCATTTCCTCGCAATGAAACAACGACGAGAGGGGTGGAGCAGTGCTCACTCAAAGCCTGCTGCCCACAGGCGAGTGATGCAACCAACAGGCGTGGAAAAACTCACGCATGCGCACGAAGGTTCAAGCTTGGCTGACGTAAAAACATATGAATCAAATCCATATAGTTTTTGAAAAAAATAAAAAGGTACGATACTTTTCTAACAGACCTCGTATATGTATATATATATATATATATATATATATACATATATATATATATATGTATTTTTATATTTATATATATATATATTTATATATATATGTATATATATATATATATATATATATATATATATATATATATATATATATATATATATATATATATATATATATATATATAATCCATACACATAATACATAAAGAGATAGAGAGAGAGGGGCAGAGGGGTGGTGGGCAAGCAGTTCAGTGCACTTGTTTGCAGTATGAAAGGTTCCCCGTTCAAGGCCACCCCTGACCACTCGCAATGTAATGTGGAGTTGTGTCAGGAAGGGCAGCCGGCATAAAACCTTTGCCAAATCAACATGCACATCCAATTTTGATCTGCTGTTGTGACCTCCAGTGAATACAATGTAACAGCTGAAGGGACTTACTTTCACTTCACTTGACAGTGGTCAAGGATTTATTGTTTCTATCACGCTTGTCAGACGAGGAAGGCAGGAGACAAATGCAGGACTCACTGGAACAGTTCTGGTTCAGAGAGGCTTTTACTGAGGTGCTTAGCAAGGTTCGGTACACAAGCAGACAGTCCAAGAAGAGCAACCAAAACCAAAACATCAGGCAGAGGTGTAGATAAAAATACAGGCAGGCAGTCAAAACACCAAGAGACAGCTTAACAAAACGTGGTACTGAGCTTGAAGCACTGGCACAGGGCACAACGATCAGGCAACACCCGGTGCAACTAGTGGCGTCTAAATACTCCCGGAACAAGTGTAGAAAGACCCAGAACAGGGCGTGACCCACTCACCAAGCACCGCCCCCACCAAGCACAGTGAAGGCAGACAAGAGACATACAGACCCAAAAAACACAAACACAAACCACCCAGCCACAAAAGGGAACAAACAAAAACCCCAACATTAACATGATACATGACAGTTTCCTTTTGCAGATTATGAAATCTTATGTTAGCTGAACATTGCATGTTTTCATGTCTGAGTCTTACCGAAGAGATTCACTCACTAGAGGTATAGATACAGACAAGAAAGGATGATGGGGAAATATTTATAAAACAGCTCTGTCGAGTGTTAAAACAACTCCATTACAGTGTTATATTAAGTTACTCAGCACTGATAGCGGTAATACTGTTTTCAGTGAGACCATATGCACTCACTGCAGTGCTAATTGAACACTGCAACATTTACTTTGTGAATGTACATTTAGAGGTGGGTTTACTGTTGGATTTGTGGTGAGGCTGCAGCATGGAGCTGAAGGCTTGCATTTGCAATAAGGTCTTAACAGTGCTGTGTTCATGCATCCATAACATTCACTCATCTGTAAATGCTCGTGTTTACAGAAGTACATCTTAGTGTAAGCCAAGGTTTGTACCACCACCAACACTCAAGATGTTAAGTGCATGCATTACGGTATTTGTAAATGAAAACTTCAGAGTTAACAGGAAATATTACCATATATATATATATATATATATATATATATATATAACTTCATTTTGTTGATTTGACGTGGGTGGTTTTCTGGATTTCTGTATTTGCTCAGGTTGTCTAAATGTGAAAATATTGTGGCATCTCTCTTCGGCTGTAGTTCTTGTATATCAAACCATAATACAACAGAGATCTTTTTCAGAAGTCACTTCGCATTTTGAGATGTGGACACAAATCCAATATGACTTGGAGCAATTTGTCATCTGAAATCAGAGTCAGAAGTTTTTGTGAACACAATCTCAGCATTTCAGCCTTCTTATCTGTTTGTGTGTTGGACAAAGTATCAATTCAATTCAATTTATTTTATTTGTATAGCACCAAATCACAACAAAACTCCCTCAAGGCGCTTCACATGAGCAAGGTCTAACCTTACCAACCCCCTGAGCAAGCACATGGGTGACAGTGGGATGGAAAAACTCTCTGGTGACAATGATGAAGAAACCTCAAGCAGAACAGACCCAGAGGGGTGACCCACTGCTTAGGACATTCTAATAGTTACAAGGTTTTTATAAATTGTACAGAAGTTTACAAACTGAAGAAACAGAAGAGCAACAAAACCAGAGTCCTGAATTGTAAATACAGTAATATGTATGTGTCCATGTCCAGCACCGATAGGCTGCAGGCCAGGACCTGTGGTCTGTGGTGTAACAGGCATGGCATCCCGAGGTCAGTCTTGTGAACTGAGGAGATGGGCCAGGGTTAGGATTAGTCATTGGTGTTGTCAGTGTCTTGGAAAGAGAGAAAAAGAGCAAAACCAGTCATCTGTAAATATCTGCACCCGAGGCATTGATTCACCAGCAGAAAATCAGTATCTGTATAAATCACCATTAGCCAAAGGTAAAAAGCTATATATGTGCTTACAGAATTTGTTGATGAGCTTATCACCTGACACCAGTGTCACTGTTTCCACAGTGCCATCTAAGGGTCACATTTGAAGAGATGTATCTATTCTTGTCAGCTCTTTTAGATGAGGTCTCAAAGACTGGGGGGAGAGTCTAGTTGTATGGATTTATTGGCAGATTATCATTGTCCCATTTCTGTCTCCCAGCTTGTGCAACTAATCGGTGGTGCCTGGCTGTTGATTAGTTTTCAACCAAGATGGAACCCTATTCATCACTTGGATTCATACCAACTCTTTCCAGGGTGGAGTTAAAAAAGAGGGGATGGATGGTCAAAATTAAATGTTATCCTCTGTATATAGTTAGAATAGCATAGCTGATGTTATTAACATAGTGTAACTACCTGGTGCAGTATATGTAACGGAGGCCAGCAGGTGTCGCTATGCAGATGTAGTTAGTAAACCTCACTCCCAACAGCTCAAAAGGATTCTCTGGTCACAAGGCCAGAGCCCTGGGTTTTAGCCTTCTGGTTAGAGTCCGATTCCATGCCGAGGATCGTGAGTTCCTGTCCCAAGGGGAGCGAATGGGTGCAGCCATAACAACACAACGCAGAGTGCAGCCGCTACAAATACAAATGATTGATTTCTACATTACATAGTAGGCAATACTTCAACTTTGTCTCTCACTTTCTTCTTTTTTTGTTAAACATATTTGTTTTCACATTACCATTTTCACACATCAGAAATATGAATTCAACAACAACAAAAAACAGTAATTCAGTTTGCCCTTTAGTTCAGAGTTCTGTGGTAATTTGAAAACAGACCCCTTTTTGTGTTGCTGTGACACATGCCAAATGCCATATTGATTGGTCATATTTTTAGCATTTTGAGACACAACAGATGAAATCATAGTGTATCAAATGAACACAAGTCTGGCCTCGCTGTGAAAACAGTCACGTGGGAAAACACAAACACATTGCATGGTTTTGGCTGCGGACGGAATACACAAGCTAATGTATGGTTCAGCACACACACACACGCACACACACACACACACACGCACACACACACACACACACACACACACACACACGCACACACGCACACACACACACACACACACACACACACACACACACACACACACACACACACACACACACACACACACACACACACACAGACTTCATAAAAGGTCTTTGGCTGCTAGAAAGATTAACTTTTTTTCCTGGCATCAAAAGAATTATGTGTCATCGGTGTATATGTGGTTTTCTCTAAAAAAAGGGAGGGCTGGGGGGGTCCTAACAATATTGCCACAGTCCGTATATTTTTCTTTGAGGTTTCACATTTAAACACACCCACTGCCCTTTTCCCAGTACACCAGCCAAGAGAAACCCTTACTTGCCAGTAGGGTTGGGATGACTCAGGAACTTTATTAGTTGACCAATTGGGTGCAGTTAGTTCTCTACTAGTTGACAACTAATCACGGCAACAAATTTATATTGAAACAGTGAAACCCAAATTTGACTTAAAAAAAAAAAAATTAAACTACAAGGTGAAAACACAGTGAACTACATGGATTATATATATATATATATATATATATCAAAATGTAAAACCCTGAAGAGAAGGCATGACTGACAGCAAGTTGATGTCAGTCTGTGTGTTTGATTTCCATCCTCCATCTGTGAAAACAGTCTCTACATCTGTTTCTGTTTTTGATATGTGTGCAGGAAAATCCAGATGACCCAACTAGTCAACTAGAAGAAAAAAAGTCATCCCAACTCTAGTTGGTAGATTATGCTCAAGAAAACATCCAGAACAAATGAAATAGCCTCATCATCCTTATACCATACCATAGGTATTTCAGCTATGTACGTAGATGGCTTTGAGTCCAGGGCAATGTAAAGACACATGCTGAGTTGGCTACTTTTCTCCTGAACAGGTAAGCATTGACCTTCAGCTCAAGTAAGTAATTTATCAGCGCTTCCTATGGGGATGGGCATTTTAAGTCATTTCCATGCTCGCACACTGTGGTCCATGTGCACCTGCATTTGCCAGGCAGCAGATATTTGAGTTACACAGCTGACTCTCTGCAAGCGGCAGTTCTCAAAAACCGAGTATGTGAGAAGAAAAGTAGTGAGGAAGCCCATTGAGACACCTATTACATTAGGCTTCTGTGACTGTGATGGGATAAGCTGTAAATTATGCAGCTTTTGTCTGTTGCATCACGAGTTTTTCAGCTTCATGGTGGCAGGTCAATCAGAAGGATTTCCTTCAAAAAAAGATGTCACATTGCCACTGCAATTTACCAGGCGGCACTCAAGCCCAGATTTGAGCTGATTTCTTGTTGGACTATCTTTCTTTCATTCACTCCACTATTGTGACAAGTTGTGCGACAGACACAAGTTTCTTCAATCACATCCACAGCAGCCAATATAACTCCTTCAGAGTTGTCAGGTTGTCTTGGGGGCTTCACTCACTCATTCCGTTCTTGCATAGTCCCTCAGTGTTTGAAAACGTGCTATTCGAGACAGATTTAACATAGAGTACCATACTGTTTATGTTTCAGAATCATTTATGTCAATTAAGGCCAATACATAATCAGTGACTTTGAAGTGGTTGTGTCCATCCGCTGACTTAGCTGAAGAATACTTGCTGCAAAACTGATTATTTATTCCACATATATAGAATTATGTTAGGTTTTCCAATTACGTATGACCTCTGAAAGTGGAGTGACTCTATACTCACTGTATTTTACTGGGTGCCTTCCTGTACACTAGTGCTTGTCCCTTACGAAATGGACCACTGCTGAGGTGTGACAGCAGATTATTTTGCCAAAATTACTTAAATTACCACCAAATTCCTTAAATATTGTTCAGTTGAGCATTTATTCTGAAAATGTACAGAAATTACATTTTTTTATTATTATTGTTTTTTGGGGGGCCTTGATGAACTCATTCCTGAATATATTTCTTTCACAGTTTAGCAAAACTGAGCTACAGAGAAGATAATCTTGACAGAAAGTTTTTTTTATCTTCTTATGACATTATGCACAAAGTCAAATTATTACAAAAATTTATCATGTTAAATTTACTTCAGTTTAACTATTCTGAACAATTTGAAAGTAGGAAAAAGAAAAAAAAAAACCTGCACATCTGTTGCTTTCTACTGCAGGTTTTTTGTGCCAGTACTCTGGAGTTTAGGAGGTTATTGAGCAAAAAAAAAAGAAAAGAAAAAGCCTTTTACAGAAGCATCCATAAGTCAGCAATTCTCAGAAAACACTTCCAGCAAAAGGACACTTTCTTTTCTATTGTTTGTAGCACAATGTCTGTGAAAGTGACCAACCAAACCCAATCAGCAAATGAATTATCTAATAGTGATTATTTTGTCACCTGCTTGTTAAACAATAAATTAGCTGACCACAAATTTTAGAGGAGGTTTTAATTCAGTTTTCCTTTTTAAAATGCTTGAAATGTACTTTTTGTTTTTGCAATTATTACCACTAAATTAATTAATACATAATTAGATATGCCAGTGTAAAAATATTGACATAATAAAATTACATCAATGCAAATCTGGAGCAAAATTAATGCAATGTCCTAAATTCAATCAGGTGTTTAATCAGAGCAGACAACATTACACAGTAACAGAATTCTTCTTCTTCAGGAGGATAAAGCCTTTTAACAAGGGGTCTCAAAGTAAAGGACCTGGGACAGGTTCACACTTGTCAATTTGAACTTTATCACCCGTAACATGGAGTAATGTTTACGACTAAATATGACCTGTATGAGAAGTTTATTTCACAATGGAACAGAGGAGACTGCAGTAAACATCACCATCAATAATCCATGAGCACCACATAAGGGGACAAAACAACACTTACGATCCAATCTTAGTGTACCATGGCTTACACAAAAATATATGCTGGTCATCACAGGGTGGCAGATGGAGCCAGGTAGTGGTCAATGAAGACTTACACAGAGGTCAACATTTAGAAACGGTCCAATCATACTGTCAGTTTACCACGTCATTTGTCTCATCATCAAGATTCCAAAAAGGTGTTATGAAAGTGTAGGGACACGGACCCACAACAGGGGGCGCAAATGAACGGACAATGGAATAAGCCAAAATATAACAATTTAATGTTGTGAATGTGCACAACAGAGCAACAGACAACACAATTGGGATCAACAGTCAATAAGTCACGGTGACGTGTGGGCAGGCTCGAGGATAGAAGACGCCCGTCCAGGAAAGAGCCGGATCCCACACGCTTTCCACTGCCACCGGATCTGAAGCACCCCGGAGTCACCAAGCGCTGGGTCCCCAGGTGGCCACTGCCTCCGGCTGTCAGATCGGGTACTGCTGGCAGGAAGAACAGACAGGTGATGGTGGGTGCGTGAACACCCAGCAAACAGTCAGAACGGGTGGGAAACACCTCCACCTCTTAATCACAGTCACACAGGAACCAAAATGTGCAGCGTCTGAAAGACTACTTATCCGAGGAGCTGCTGACCAGTCAAACAGGTACGTCTGCAAATGTTCAGAAAATTGTATGACACCAAAACCACGGCTGAGTGTTTACCTGATAGGTAGACAATTTCTCGGCAGTGAGGTGAAGATGCTGCCTGGCTTTTATGGAGATGTGGATAGTGGTGATGATGAGTGACAGCTGGTGCTTGTTGATGAGTGACAGCTGCCACTCCCGGTTGCTCCGGCGCCCTCTCGTGCCTGAAGCCCGCACTTCAGGCAGGGCGCCCTCTGGTGGTGGGCCAGCAGTACCTCCTCTTCAGCGGCCCACACAACAAAAGGTATTGTTTGGATGATCTATGACTGAAGATTATGGAGTTATGGGGGTAAAATTAGCAAAAATGGCAACAAAGGTCAGAATTTATTTGTACAGTGGTCAAGTTAAAGTTGCTCCAATTTTAGTAAAAAGTGAGGCAACTTCCAACTTTCGGTTATGGCGGCTAGCTGAGAAGACGTGCGCAATCTGCTCTGCCACTTTCTTTAACCAAATCCTCACATTAAGCAACTTTGCAAAAGTGTAACTCATTTTTTAAGCAGCGGAATCGTAGAGGGAGATCCCAGTGTCCCTCAAGAAGAATACTCGGGGTCGAATGCAATCAGATTTGTCACCTTTTGCCACGTGACGGCCAAACCCAAGGCTAACAAAAAAGCAATGGAAACAGAGGCTGGTGAGGGTACCGCTAGCATAGCTCCATCAGCTAGCACCGCTACAACAGAAAACTGCCAAGTTCTTGAGGAGTCAGAAGCTACTTTAGGAGGAATAATGGCAGCTATTAAGGACAAGAAATCAGATTTATTGATAATGAAAACTGATTTCGCTGCAAAACTTGAAGACATTCTGACTGCAACAAAGAATATGAAGAAAGATGTAGCCAATTGCACTATGCGTGTCACACAGGCGGAATCAACAATATCCTCTACAGAAGATGCAGTAAATGTACTTCAGAACAAAGTAACATGTCTGGAAGAGAAGAATAAATCCTTGGAGGAGAGAGTGTTGGACTTACAGGCAAGATCCAGGCACTCAAACTTGAGATTAGTGAACTTGCCAGAGCAAGCAGAGGGAAGTGATGCCTGTGGTTTCCTGGAAAGCTGGCTTCCAGAGGTGCTCAACCTCGCACCACTCCAGGTGAAACTTACAGTGGAGCGGGCACACAGACTGGGACCAAGAAGAGAGCGTGCAGCTGCTGACTCCACACCCCGAGCCCTTATAATAAAATTCCTGAATTATAGGGACAAAGAAACTGTGATGCACGCGGGCAGGGCGAAGAGACAAATCCTCTACAAGGATCAACCAGTACGACTCTACGAGGATGTGCCACCTGAGACGCACAAGATGATAAAGAGATTTGACGAGGCACGGATACAACTCCGTCAGCTGGGGCTCCGGTACGGTATCATTCACCCTGCCTGCCTCATCGTGACCTACAATGCCCACGCACACATCTTTACCAGTGCAGAAGAGGCTGAAGTCTTCATATGGAGGATTAAGTCAAACAATCAGGGGAACTGATGGGTGGAAGTACAATGTAAAAGGTACTGGCTAATGAAGGTGTTCTTTCTGATAAACACAAGGCTTGTTTTTTTTTTGTTTTTTGTTTTTTTTTTCTTTCTTGGAATATTAAAATGAACCAGGTTTTACTTATTAAGTATTCAGTAAATATTCACCTGATGCAGGTTATAGACCTGTGAATTTTTGTTGCTTGAAAGAAAGATACAAGTGGCAGAGCAGCTACAATTTTTATTTTCATTTTAGCACCTCAGTATAGTTATACTGCTCCTCACGTAGTGAGGAACAGATTTTTGCCTTCTGGATGTGGCACAGTTAAAGGGGAAATGCCTGAACCTACGGACGGGGGGGGGTTATATACTTTATATTTTTTATTTTTTGTGGTTGTTCTTTGTACATGTTCACCTGGATTGCCTTGACAATACTAGAAAGGGGATTTTATCTTTCAACTATCAGTTAATGAATTACTGGAATTAAAAATTAAAATTACATCTTGGAATTGTAGAGGGCTGCAGAGATTAAAAAAGGTCAAATAAGTTATGAATAGGATAAAAATACTTCAATCAACCATAATATTTCTCCAAGAAACACATTTAAAATCAGAAGATGAGCTGAAGGTAAGGAGGAGGTGGAAGGGAAATATTTACTCAGCTCCTTTTACATCTCAGGCAAGGGGCGTAATGATTTTAGTCCATAATACTATTCCTTTACAAATAGACAAAATTATTAAGAACAAAGCTGGGAGATACATAATCATTCAAGGAACCATTGTCAATAAAAAAAAATAATCCTGGTAAATTTGTATGCTCCTAATTCTGATGAGCCAACATTTTTTTCAAAATTTATTTTTAATGGTCTCATCCTTGCCTGGGCTATGTATAATGGCTGGGGACTTTAATTGCACCTTGGGGCCCATTTTTGATAGGAGTTCAGGAGTAGATCAATCACATGCAAAACGTCGAGTGGTGATTAAACAATTTATGAAAGAAATTAATTTAATAGACATATGGAGGGAATGCGACCCTAATACCAAACATTTTCATGCTACTCCAGCACACATCAGTCTTATTCTCGTATAGACTTTTTTCTAGTGTCTGCATTACTGTCATGTAAGATAAAAAATGTCTTTTATGACCCTATTCTTTTATCAGATCATGCTCCAGTTTCTTTGATTTATGAAGAATCAAAACTTATTACTGACACTCCTAAATGGAGATTTAAAACAAAATGGCTGACGGATCCAGGGTTTGTTGACTTTCTAAATGACCAAATTAATTTCTATTTTGAAACCAATACAACACAAACGTCAAAGAGTACCAGATGGGAAGCTTTCAAAGCCTTTATCAGGGGGCAAATAATTAATATAACTAGCTCCAAGGCCAAGGAAACCTACAAGAAAGTTAAATCATTAGAAGCAAAAATTAAATACTTGGAAGAACAATACTTTCAGTCAGGTTGTCAAAAAACTCACCAGGAAATCATTCTAATGAGAGCACAATACAATGAACTATCAGCCTCAAAAGCAACGTCGAGTTTACTACGACTGAAACAGACCTTTTATGACCAGGGGGAAAAAACCTGGCAAGGTATTAGCTTGGCATATCAAAAAGATACAGAATGAAAGACTCCTTACAACATTACTTAACAGTAGTAATGAAAGCATAGTTGATCCAGTTGAAATAAATGAAGTATTCAAAACATATTATGAAACCCTTTATAGTTCAAATTCTGATTTGGTTACAAATTCATTAGAATTTAATAACTTTCTTGATGATTTATAAATCCCAAAAATTACAGAAGAAACCAAGAATTAATTGGACAAAGACATAACCCTTAATGAAATATCTGTGGCCATCAATAATATTAAAGGAGGGAAGACCCCGGGCCCTGATGGGATACCCATGGAAATTTATAAAGTATTCAAAATGAAATTGATACACCCACTATTAGAAATGTATCGAGAATCATTTCAGAATGGGTCCCTGCCTGCCACCCTCAGAGGAGCTCTCATAACATTGTTGCCAAAGCCAGGTAAACCAAATAATAAATGCGAAAATCTAAGGCCAATTAGTCTTTTAAATGTAGACCTAAAAATTTTAAGTAAAATATTTGCAAAGAGATTAGAGAGAATACTTCCAAGTATTATACATAGCGACCAAAATGGTTTTGTACAAAATAGACAAGGATTCCATAATGTTAGAAGACTCTTAAATATACTTCATTTTGAAAAAGGAGCAGTCGACACAGCAATACTGTCACTAGACGCAGAAAAGGCATTCGACAGGATTGAATGGTCTTATCTGTTTCAAATGCTTATACGTTTTGGTTTTGGTGATAATTTCAATAAATGGATTCAATTACTCTACGCACAACCTTATGCCAAAATAATGACTAATCGTAACATCTCAAAGGAAATTTCCATACAGAGAGGCTGCAGACAGGGAGATCTGTTATCGCCATTGTTGTTTCTTATTGCGATAGAAGCACTGGCAATAGCTATAAGAACAAACCTAAATATCTCAGGGATTACTATTGGACAACAAGAACACCGATTAGCTCTTTTTGCCGATGATGTGATCATATTCCTTAAAAATACAGAAAAATCTATTCCTGAATTGTTACAGCTGATAAATACATTTGGAATAATCTCTGGATACAAATTGAATAAATCAAAATCATTTATAATGTTTTTAAATGAGGCTGACCATGTAAAACCTCCTTCAATTGCATCCCAATTCAAAATCGTTGATCGTTTTACTTATCTAGGTATTCTTGTTGTACCTCAACTTAAAAATGTAATAACCAGTAATTATGAACCACTGTTAAGAGAAATTACAGAATCACTAGATAGGTGGAAAACAATACCCATGTCTCTAATAGGGAAAATAAATGTACTTAAGATGAATATAATGCCTAAACTCTTGTATGTTTTTCAAAACCTTCCACTCCCTCCTGCAAGTAACCTGTTCACTCAATTAAAAACACTGTTTATTCATTTTCTATGGAATAACAGACATCCCAGGACACACTTGTATTATACTTGCCATTTGACAGGGGAGGGCTTAAATGCCCTAACCCAACTTTTTACTACTGAGCTGCACAACTACGAACATTGTTATTTTACTTTATGGAGAATGATCTGTTATGTGTCGGACGCAGCCCGGAGAACCGACCAGCGTTTGAAGGACCCAGTATAAAATAAGCAGAGCACGGTACAAAGGATAACAGAGTTTAATGAACATAACAGTGCTGTGAAAAATATAAAAGTGCGCGGTCTGGCGTGGTGGATTGCGGTGCGCTCCCAGCAGCGCTAACGGTCCGGAGCCAGAACTGGTTCGGACCCAAGGACCCCGCCGACACCCCCCAGGTGGCCGCGACAAACCGAGTCTGTGAAAGAAGGAATCATTATGTGAGTCCACACTCAACACACAGAGAGAACGCTCAAAGGTGCACAAACAGCAAACACTTCCTGGCTTAATTACTAATCAGCTTCCCACCCTGCAGGCATGGAACATCCAGTTCACAAACTCACTGCAGCGGAAGCTGATTTAAACGACCAACATACAGCTCAATATAATAAGGTGTGAGGGACACCACATTTACTGACTGTATAAATGTTAGTCACAAAATCTAACGTACCTCAGGAAGTGTGCTGACGAGCGTGAGACCTCACCCTCTCCTCTTTCACAGACCATGCATCAAACCTGGACGTTCTCTGCATCCACTGATGATGAGATGGCTCCCGAAATGACGATCTCACCCGTCTGGTCACAAGGTCGAGTCTCTGGCAAATACACACTGTGTACTCCAGTCTTAAATGCCACCATGTTCCAATCCATGTAGATGCACCACAGCTGTGAGTCCTGACGAGCCGCAGGTGATCAGCCTCAGGTGATCAGGGTGAGGTCCTGATAAACTCAGCTACACAGCCACTCAGTCCCAAATGCAAGCCACCTGGAAGGAAAAACAAAAGACAGAAACAAAAAGGCAGCCAGGACCCCCAGCCATACAACAATGATCCTCCAGTTTGGAAAGAAATGGAAGAAATGGAACTGAATTTGCCACTTCCCCTGTATATGTACTCTGCAAAATCATCGCTCCTGAAAAAAAAAAAAAAAAAAATCCTGTGGTCAAAAATATGATTGCAATATGGTATTGGGGTAAGACATTTTTTGCTGACCGGTCCTCTCTCTCAGTCTTCAGCCCAATATGGGGCAATGATGCTTTTTCTCCTGGAAAAGCAGATGGGGGATTTAAATCTTGGGCCAAAAAAGAGCTGGAAAAGATTGGTGATCTTTATAACGAACAAAAAGTATTGATGCAGTTTCAAGAATTGGTTAATAAATTTAACATTTCCCATAACCATTTTTCCAAATATTTACAGTTACAAAATTTTATTAGAACACAACAAAATCAAACATTATCTATTCCTACATTGTCTATCATGGAAAAAATGATGGACATGGATTGTTGGGCAAAGGGACTAATATCAAAATTCTATAAACACCTGACTGATGATTGCACCGAAACATCTGTAAAAAAACTGGAGGCTTGGAGGGAGGACTTTGAGACTGACATATCATTAGAGATGTGGCAGGAAACATGTAAAAAAGCACAAACAGAAACTTCTAATACACGCCTGAAATTGTTACAGTACAACTGGCTGATGAGAACATATATAACCCCAGAAAAGCTAAACCAGTATAATTGTGCTATTCCTGACACATGCACCAAGTGCAATGTGGAAAAAGGTACATTCTTCCATTGTGTGTTGCGAATGTACAGAAATACAAATGTTTTGGCAGGAAGTGACAAATCACATTCAAAATATGTTAAGTGTCCAGATCCCATTTACTCCAATTTTTTTTTATTTTTGGTACTTATCCAGAGGCAATACAATTAAAGAAAAGTCAGAAAATGTTTATAAATTTGTGTATATTATTAGCAAAAAGACTGATAGCAATTTGTTGGAAAGATATTAAGCGTCCAAGTATAGGGAGATGGATTTCTGAATTGTCTACAACACTCCCTTTAGAAAGGATTTCTTATACAATCAAACATAAACAAAACCAATTCTACAAAATTTGGGACCCAGTCATTAAATATATTGCAACATAAGGGAAGAAGCAGAATAGACCTTTATTATTATTATTAACTCTTTTTTTATTTTTACTCTGTAGCCCTAAAAAATGAAACTCTTTCATGTTAAATGTGTTCTACTCTAAAGAAACAATATGTAGACCCCCAAATGTGAATGTATAGATGCAAGCCATGTTCCGCATATGTTAAATGTATGATAATGTTTTTTTTTTTTTTTTCCTAAATGAAAAATCAATAAAAAATATTGTTGGCAAAAAAAAAAAAAAAAGTGAGGCAACTTATTGGTTGAATTTTTGATATTCATAAGTTAAATTGTTTTGATAGGGTTGAATGCATGTTCTCCAAAGTAATGGTAAGACAAATGAGTATTCACTGTCGATTTTGCAAGTTTTCCAAAGAATGGAGAGGTTTTTAAATATCAAAAACATAAAATGTGATTTTCAGAGTTTTTTTTTTTTTAGATTCTGTCTCTCACAGTTGAAGTGTGCCTATGATTAAAAATTACATACAGTTGTGCTCAAAAGTTTACATACGTCAGAATTTTTTATTTATTTATTTATTTTTAGGCCATTTTTCAGAGAATACAAATGATAACACACACACACGCACAAAAAAAAAAAAAAAAAAAAGTTCACTCACGGTTAGTGGTTGGGTGAAGCCATTTATTGTCAAACAACCAGGTTTACTCTTTTTAAATCATAATGACAACAGAAACTACCCAAATTAACCTGATCAAAAGTTTACATACCTCTGTTCTTAATAACATGTATTGCCCCCTTTAACATCAGTGACAGCTTGGAGTCTTTTGTGGTGGTTGTGGATGAGGCTCTCTGATGGTAAAGCTGCCACTGAATATGTTATAGGCTTACGTGGCTGTGATTGGAGAAATTATGCACAGTGCAAGCTTTGCATTTTGTATCACCAGTTATCCATCTTCAGGATGAAGTGGTATAGAGGAGGATTTTCTTATAAAGAAGACCTGAAAGTTTAGCTACAAATTGCCAGAAGGTACATCTGAGATGCCTGGATTTGATCTGTTTTGGTGAAACAAAATCCTTCTCTGCTTTACTCCACTATGAAGCTAAGAGCAGTGATGCAAAATGCAAAGCTTGCACTGTGCACAATTTATCCAATCACATCCACATAAGCCCATAACTTCTCCTGGGGTATTTGGGTGTCCAGCTCTTCACAATTTCACTGATACTTACTGGACTGGTAAGCATTGAAAGCCGAGATAGACATGTCCAAACTTGTCCTCTGACACGCTGAAACGGAGGTGTTCCTTTGTCTCGCTTCCAAAGTGAATCGGTTGTGACGAGCGAAGCCTCCGCGCAGCTTTCCATGACAAAATCTCTTGTTAAAAGTGAAATCTACCGGAAAATGGCTGATGTCCAGCTCTTGTGATAACCAAAGAAAGAGCACACAACGGTTTTGTATCCACAGAGCCATCCGTTTAGAAATGGTCCGGTGGCTTGTGCCGCGTCATCGCAGCTTGGAGCGCGGCACACCGAGTGTCCTTAAAGCTGTACTAACAGACCTTATTCTCTGTGAAGCCCGTAAAATTTTCACCGAAAGCCAGATAAATTTTTCGAATGGTTTCCAGGTGCCAGTCTCTAACAGCTTCTGAAAAAAGTCTGATGGAAAAAAGTCCTTTTCATTCCGCCATTTCCAGACAATGAAAATCCGACAAGGGGGCGGGACCACTCCTTCCCAAGGCGTGCTCACAGGCGAATAACGTCACCGACAGGCGTGGAAAAACTCACGCATGCGCATGAGGGTTCAAGCATGTCTGACGTAAAAACATATGAATGAAATCCATATAGTTTTTGAAAAAAAAGGACTGTTACTTTATTGACAGACCTCGTATGTGTAAAGTGTTTCGAGAGTACTGTATGTGATTTAAATTTGTTTTTAAGAGGGCAGATGCTGATCAGTATTGAAACGAGCAGATTTCCAGAAGAGATCTGATCATGTTTTTAGTGACCAAATCTGCTAACTAGTCTGTGAGTAAACAACCTACTCAACCTACGCTAAAAAAAGCCCTACTGAGTGCTATTTATTCATAATGTATACTCATATCTGTGTTCATAGACTTGTTATACACCAAATAGTTTGAAGTACTTCGTTGATTTTTAATGTGACTTGTCTTTACATAAACAACCTGATACATGTCAAGCGTCTTCAAAGCATCTCTTTTTTTATGCCTTTTATATGATGTATGATAGCTTAAAAATACTGCATGTTCTTCACAGAAAAAAAGAAATGGCTTTGGTCATCTTCAGTTCTTGTCAGGAATAATGTACAACAGCTGTGACACGTTTGTGGAAAAATCGTATTCTGTGAGGCCAGAGGGTGTTTCTCATTTACACTGTTTGACAGCAGAAGAAAATGATTTCCAGTTGCTCATGATGTTGCAAGCAAGAATCTCCAAGGAGAGCTCGATATATACAGCGGCATCCACATCATCACTCAGATATAACAATGAATAAAAGTCTTACTCGCCTTGTTTAAATGTGAGAGTGGACTGAGCATTTTGTTACTGCCATACTCCATTTGTGGGGAAAACTAGAAAGATGCTCACACCTCCATTGAGGTCTGATAGATCCTGCTGATATTGTCTGTCTTAAATTTATGAACCTTGTGACTGACTATTTCATTGTGACATGATTATATTTTGATCCAGTGCGACTATGCATTCAAAAATGAACAAGGTAGTTGTTCAAATGGTATGGACCATTTGATTGCAGTGATGTTGGAGTATTGTCACAGTATTGTTTCACGTAGTAATCATTGATGGCTGTTTGTCAGTACTTATGGCCCAGTCACACTCTGACAATTAATCCGGCATTTGCAGACAGAGTGAAAAGTTGCTTTCCGTGGACCAGCGGTGAGGTCCACCAGACTCTGCCGGAGCTACATCAATGTAGTTACTTTTTTGGCATTTATCTGAAGGTGATTCTAATTTACACTTCAGATTCCAAGATCAAAAGAATCAGGATCAAAAGTCAAAGCTCAAAGGCAAACTCTGCCTCTTGATTCACTTCCATAGAGCAAAGTTTAATCAGGTCTTCATTCATGTCTTTGTTCAGTGCCTACAAGTCCTTGAAAGTTCATCAAAATATGTTGACCTCCAGCCAACCAACCAGCTAATCAGTCAAACAAACCGGCACATGGACACACACAGACAATGACAACATTACCTCTTTGACTGAATTAAAAAAAAATGTCTCTGCTCAACATGCTGTAAATCATTTGAAACTACAACTATAATTATTGCACAACCCACAACCTTGACCTCTGTGACCTTGACATAGGGTCTACATTTTGAACATATCATACAAGATTTTATGTTGGGGTATATACCTGTGTGACACACACACATTTGTGTGTCACACAGGTGTCATTACTGGAACAGAAAAAAATTACTGTCATTACTGTAAAATAAAACATTTGCTACAAGAATGTTTTAAATTTAAAATTTTAGTCTTTTTAATAGGCTCCCTTTCTTCTTTTGTGGACAACAGGATGTCAACAACTGTTCTATCTATTTCATTTCACCATCAGTGTTACTAACTCAAAATTAAACTGTTCTAACATTCAGCAGCATGGATCAATCCAAACCACAGGAACAGGTCATGAATCTCTTTTACTGAGGATGAATATGTACAGTATGATGTAAATAAATTCACTTTTTTTTTTTTGCAAAATATTCACAGATATCTTTTTTATCTGACATGCTTGAGTGTGCTTGCAGATAAGATGCTCTCAGTATTAAACAGGCTGCTTTGTTGAAGTGGAATCCATCTGAAGATGCTTTTGATCTGAAAATATGAGGAAAAAAATATTGCTAGTTGTTTTTGTTGATGTCCAGTTTTGGTGAAAGTGTGTTTCTGTAGTATCTCTGTAAGTTGAAATACCTATGAAGGCTCAGTTAATGGCTTCACTGCAAGTTACCAGATAGCCTGATTTTAAATGATCATAAAAAGAGTGAGTTATTTGAAATAAATGCGTTCTGTGTGTCTTTTTTCTTGGTTGCAGGCCAGTGGGGTCAGTGTATTGGGGAAGAGTGCGGCTCTGGTGGGGTTCAGAGTCGAACAATATGGTGTGTCCATATGGAGGGCTGGACCACCCACCATTCTCACTGTCAGCACACCGCCAAGCCTGAGAGCCACAGACACTGCTTTAAGGTCTGTGATTGGCACCAGAATCTCTTTGAGTGGGACTTGTCCAACTGGGGGAGTTGTGTTCTTATCCCTTTTTCTCCCAACGAGTTCAAGCTGAGGATGACACAGTGCATTACAGCGCAACATGGCCTCCAGAGGCGAAAGGTCCAGTGTGTACGAACTTCCAACCGCACAGTGGTCACCTCAAGGATATGTGAGTTCTTTTCTCAGAAACCACCTGTGGAACAGGCCTGCCTCATCCCCTGCCCCCAGGACTGCGTGGTTTCAGATTTCACCTCATGGTCAAGTTGCAGCAAAACCTGTGGTGTTGGGTTGCAGCATCGGACACGACATGTGCTGACCACGCCCATGTACGGAGGGGCGAACTGCCCCAACCTTACAGAGACCAGGACTTGTACTAACACTGTAGCCTGCCCTGGTGGGGAAGGTGACTACAAGTACAGCCTTAAGGTGGGAGCGTGGAGCAAGTGCCAGTTACCACACCACAAAGGGGTGATGATACATGGTAGGACCACAGTGGATTTCAGCTCCAAGGAGAACAGCACAGTGAAGCGTCAAACACAGGAAACTCACCATCACCATCACAGTCTTAACCAAACTCACAATCATCATCATCATCGACATCATCATGAATCTGATGGCTATTACCCCATGTCATGGGAGCTGGAGGTGGGATACCAAACACGACAGATCCGCTGCACACGGAGTGATGGCAAGAACGCCATGCTGAGGTAAGCCAGTTATAGTTATAGTTGCTACAGCTTCCACAGAGTGTGGCAGAATAACAGTAGTAGTAGTAGTACAAGTAGTAGTAGTAGTAGTGTCATACCACTAACACCACTGGTGCAGACGGCACAACAGAACTTGATAAGATGCGTTTTTCTTAGCAGATACAGTGACATGGAGATTACCTGGTTTATTTGCTGTGTATAGTTGACTGTTTTCAGTGAAATGAGATTTTGTGCTGCTGCTGCCTGATTATGTAGCCTGGAGCAAGCATATAAAATGAAAATAAGATTGGACCTGAAATAGAACCCTGAGGAACGCCACATTAAGATGCCACTATATGTGTTATAATAGCTCATTTCTTAAGGTGCAAGTTCCAAATGACAGATGGCTCTAATGTGCTGCTTTGTAAACCATAGGAAATAAGATTTTCTTGTACATTCACTGTATCACCATTGCTTGATTTGTTTTGTTTGGTTTGTATAGCTTTGTTTTCTATTATTTGAATGGGTTTGGCAAGATGAATGGGGGTGTGTTGTGCAGTACAAACAGCCCTTATCAAGAATGTCTTTCACATTTGCCCTGTTCTAATGATTGAGGGACATAATCAATGGTGATTCCCCTTTATGACACCATCCAGTCATTTTCATGATAATATGCTCCTACATCCCATGAAATAAAACTATTATTTGATGATTAAATTTCAAATTATGAGCAGATTACGTGAGAACTGGTGGTTCTCAAGCAGATTACCATGACAGTGGGACACATTTGTGTTAAATGTCAACTGCTGCCTGTCCCCGTTATTTGACTTAACCCTGGTATTTGGCTTGGATAAAAATGGATTTTTCTGCATAAGCTGTACACACACACACATGCGCGCGAGTGAGCTCACATGCACATACACCAATAAGTGCCATTTCATCTTGTGCTTTCTATTCACATTAAGCAAAATCATTGCACCTGTAAAATACTGTCAAAGTGTCAGAATGTCATCAACTTTGGGTAAAGTGACACTATTAGCCGAGTGTTCAAATCAATAGAGGACTGCTGTTAATAGTCGTCATGGCATCAGAGAGTCTGAAAATAGCATGTTCACAGAGTGAAGGCTTCTTACCGTTTGGTGCTGCTGTCACACTTATGAAGTGTGAATTCTACTTGAGTGACACTGCTCACTTAAATGAAATCCAAGCTGTGTTTGCTTTAGGGATTTCCATCTGAGAGATCATCCTGCGAAGCATTTTTAATTTGCAGGTATAGGATTGAATTTTTCATTAGGTCAGATCTGATTGAATGGTGTTTTATTTGTCCCATTCCATTTTGGCTGCGGGAGCTGAACACCGTCATGAGAATGGCCAGGTATCAGTGTGTTATTACCCACAGTGCAGCAGGGTTCCATGGCTCCTGACACGACATGCGAGTCGGAGGATAATCTATTGTACTGTGTCTGATTAACATGGTATCTTGTAAGAAGGGGGGTTGGAGCTTTTAAATGTAGATTTCCCACGAGTTCTGCTGCTTTCAGATTTTCTAATTACAGCCTAATTACAAAGTAGAATTCTAAAATGAGAGTTGCATTCACTTATAATAACCTGACTAATTAAATTGTCCAAATTAAACAATGAAAACTGTAATTATGTGACTAATGTGACATTCATTTTTCTGTGCACACATGAGCACTTTGTTCTGTGCTTATTTTGTGAATGAATACTTATGTTACGGTGCAGTTTAATCACTCAGAATAAAGTGTATTGTATTTCATACATCTCATAATGACAGCACTGTGAGAAAAGCAAAAGTAACTGAAAGAAATGGACAAATGATAGACATGTAATAAACAAGAGTGCTCCAGGACCACATGCCTCCACTAGCTGTCACAGATCTCTGCAAATACAGTAAAACCTGCCTAAATTGTCATTGTATAAACCGGAAATGACCATTCACCGGACAAAAGCAAAAGTCTCAATGCTTTTATATGGTTTTCTGTGTATAAATGCTATATATTGTATCACACATTTTCGCTCGCATCATAAAAAATGTCCCATCCAATTGCAATCCATTGCCATTAAAACCCCCTCGTATGTGCCCAGTAACAGAGGTATGACATTAGCACTGACACTCGGCAATTCGAGGATTTTTTTTTTAAACCATGCTCAAACCCAGTGCCTAAACGAGTCAGGTCTATATTCAATGTCGGCGATTATTGACAAAATGCTGCTTGTTGTCTGCACTGTGATATGGTGTAAAGTTTCACACAGATGTCCCTGGGTGTGGTGAATCAAAGACAGTCGCTTTACATCAGAGCTCTCTGCATCGCTACAAACCCTCTCCATAGCCTGATGCACACCTACGTTAATGACAGAGAATGCAAGGATTGTGTTTGGTCACTTTTCCAGTTGCTCACGCCAATTACATTTCAATCATGGATCACGTAGAGGAGTGTTTGGCAAAGAAGTCTGCAAATATGACCAACTCTCCAAAACAGATTCTGAAAAAGATGTTCAAATGATCCACAGTTCATGGAGGGAAATTGAATGTACCATTGGTTTGGAGGTTGGTGATTGTATAAAGAAATGGAGCTTGTTGTGGGACAAATTGATCCAGAAAAAAAGCCACTGTTCTTGTGATAAATGACATTAAAACACCCACCAATGTGACAGAAAACTTTAAACATCGATATCATTGCATAACAACAGAGTTAAAGTTGTAAACCCTCATCACACATTGCAAGAATGTGCAGGAAGCAGGCTGAAATATTGTCCTAATTGGACACAGTCGGGAGGGAAAGACATGTGTGATCAGCCGTGTCAGAAGGCATCCAGATTACCTCGTCCACACCTGCACGATGGCGTCCAAAGTGTATGTGGACAACAGGTAGATGACACAGACTGCCGTCAGATGGCCATAAAAGGCATTAAAGACTGCCCAAAACACCTGGATGGCAAACACGGGACCAGAGTGGGAGGGACTGCTGTGTTCCTCCCTTTGAACAGGACCTGCCGGTACTGGACACTGGAGTACAACCAGCGTATGGACCAGACTCACACCATATGTGTCAAAGCTGCGTCTGACGCATGGTGACTGCTTGGCCCACTGCCAGCAAATTTTCAGCAAAAGTGTCCAGTGGCGCATGTGCACACGTGCATTTCATGCAGCCATTATGATCATGCACACAACTGAGTGACAATTCGGGTCCCGCACATGTGCGTGAGCCACACATGCATGCAAGTGCGCAATGTGGGTGTGCAGGCGCACATGTACGGGGTGCGGGGCGCGCGTGCCACTGGACATCTTTGGTGAAAGTTTGCAGTAATGTCACACCATGCATCAGACGCAGAGTTTAATTTCTTTTTTCTTTTTTTGCGTACTTCAGGAGCACAATGCAAGTCTGTACATCGTGATGTCAGTTGGATTATCACAAGGGATTTAATTTTTGCATGGTTATTTGCAGCACACAGCTGCCTGGTGTGAGGCTTTTCACCACAGGCTGTGGTTTCGATCCTGTGCGTGCTGCGCTGTCCTGGTTCCATGCTGGAGGTGAGTTTCATGTTTAATAATCTTGTCATGGCCTGGGATACAGTTCCTCCTAACACCTCCAACAGAGTTTAGATGGTGAGCAGGTAATAATATGTATATTTCAGTGGTGAGATCCATTCAGCTCCATGCCTGACATGCTCTATGATGCATTTCTGCACACGAGACCATGGAAAAGCGCAGTGGCACATGGTGCTTTCGGTTTGATTGAGCACTGTTCACACCGACTGTATATGATGAATGTGTGCCACATACATGTTATTACTTATCAACATGTTATTACATATCAACATTTCCTTTCCCATCCCTGGCCGGGGTCCAGTGGAGGTGGACATCCATTGCACAACATGTCGGCAGGCTTTGCTGTGACCGCCCATCTCAGAGCTCAATTGACCACAATCAGATTGTTTCAGATGCTGTTTTGATGCCGTCAGAATATGTAGACTGTGATCACATGATGCAAATTCTTCATATAGACTGGCAGCAGATGTGTGTGGCATCTCGATGGCAACAAGAGTATTTTGAACATGTGCAACACACTCGGGACAGCTGAGCGAATAGGACCAAATATGTAAATGGTCACAAACTGCCATCCGTTGGTCTTCAGACTGCACCTGAAAGTTTCCCGGTTGTGGCTGGATGTGTCATTATAATGTAGTTTGGCCTCAATCGCCATATGTGTGATGGTGGTAGTAGTACCAAAAGAAGAAGCTTTATTGTCATTGTACAAAAAATACAACAAAATTGCCTTTAGCAGCATCCCTTTTTTTTTTTAAATCAGGCATAAATCAGGCTTTCAGATTTTAAGGTACCACTCTGCAGCGGACTTAGAAAAAAGAGTGACTCAACCAGTTGCAATTAATTTGAATGCACATAATCCCCAGCACTTATTTAAGGCAAGCCTTCATTTTTTTCAGATGAAATTTTGTCCTGGTGTCACTGGCCAAATGGTCCCCCCTAAAAATTGGTCGCCCTTGCCTTCATTGTGCATGTGTCATGTCGGAGCGTCAGCAGCAATTCACCAATTATCACCTTGTTTCTTAAAACTGCACTCCAGTCATCATCTATCTCAGTGACAGATATCTGAAAGTTTTGTACAACAGTCATTTCCAAACAAACAGCATTTAGTTTAATTTCAAATAATTCAGAATTATTTCATAATAAAAGACGGGAGCAATCAGAGTGCCACAGCAGGATGCCATTCTTGATACAAAATACATAAACATACCAAATGGCAAATGTCAGCTCTCCTCAGTTTGTGCGTGATAAAAAATTCATGCATGCATGCGGAGCTTTTTGTCTTTTCTGCATTCTGCTGTAAGCAGGTGCTTATAATCTGAGAAATAGAGACTGTGACAGAAGACATTAAAAGAGCTACACATTTCACTTATGGTACCGGGAGGATGAGACTTAAGTCATTCATGGTAACAGCAACATAACACTTAACTAAACTGACTAAAACAATTGAACTACAAAACACAATAAATCAATAGCACTAACAACACTGTTAAACTAACATGAACCACAATAACATTTAAAACCCCAAAAACCCATAACTCCTATGGTGCATGGCAGCACAATGTCCATTGTTTACTGTTTAGCTAAAATCGCTAATTTCTTCAAAAAAAAATTATCCAATCAACTTTCTGTTTTCTCAGCTTTTATCCTTGACCCAGAATCCACAAGCATACCAAACAGCAAATGTCAGCTCTCCCGAGTTTTGCTGTGATCAAAGCCATATGCACACACACAGAAAACAATTGGCTATTATAATATAGATAATGCACAGTCCAACAATGGCAATGTCGTTGGAGATTGGGTATGACATTAAACTGCATTCAGGTGGCATGGTGAGGTTATGTGTGGTTTCAGGACGCGGCAAACTTGAAACCTTTAAAAAAGCCATTACTACTCACTTTGTTACTGGTGAGTGTGGTTACTGCCACAACGCTGAGCCCTTGGGTTACTTTGTTTTGGAACCTTTAAGTCTTGAACGGCAGTTGTTTTGCAACAGGCAGATGAGAGCAGCTCCAGTTGGGCTGGTGTGTTTTAAGGCAGACCTCGACTAGAATTGAGTCATCTGGCAGTTCTCTCAAGCACCCCAACCAGAACCAGCACATCTCTATCCCCAATGGTGCTACTGGAGAAGGCGGGTGCCCAAAGTGCTTGGGTCTGAGTTTGTTTATGGTGATCCAGCATAAACAAAGTCACGTGAAGGCTATATGTGGCAGGGCAAATCAGCCTGAAGTTTTCACTGATGAATGTGCCAGTCAACATTATCTCTTGAGAAATTGAGAAACGTTTTGAAACCAACTTTATCTCTGAATTAAAAAAAAAAAAAAAAAAATTCCTGGATCCACCCCTGAATTGGATTAATTCAAAAAGTTAAGACCGTCTTTCTCAGCCCTCAGCCCACCCAATGATTCAAGAATAGTTTTTGTATAATCCTACTTAAAATCAGACAAATGGCTTCAAAACATGACATCCTTGGCAAAGGTAAATTTGACATCTACTCAGATGTCCAAGCAGCTGGCATTTAGTATAACTGATGTCATTTTAAATTAGAAAATCTGCTTTCTAATCTATTAGATTGAAACCAAAGCTGCTGTCTGTGACACACTTACAGTGCATCTGGAAATTATTCACAGCACTTCACTTTTCCCACATATTTTATACTACAACCTTATTCCAAAATGGAGTAAATTCATTTTCCCCCTCAAAAGTCTACTCTCAACACCCATTAATGGCAACATGAAAAAAAAGTGTTTTTGAAATTTTTGTAAATTTATCAATAATAATAATAATAATAATAATAATAATAATAAAACTAGGAAATCACATGTACACATGTATTCACACACTTTGCTCAAGACTTTGTTGATGCACCTTTGGCAGAAATTACAGCCTCAAGTCTTCTTGAATATGATGCCACATGCTTGGTGCGCCTATCTTTGGACAGTTTTGTCCATTCCTCTTTGCAGCTCCTCTCAAGGTCAATCAGGTTGGATGGGGAGCATCGGTGCACAGCCATTTTCAGATCTCTCCAGAGATGTTCAATCAGATTCAGGTCCGGGCTCTGGCTGGGCCACTCAAGGACATTCACAGAGTTGTCCTGAATCCACTCTTTTGATATCTTGTCTGTGTGTTTAGGGTCATTGTCCTGCTGAAAGATGAACCGTCGCCCCAGTCTAAGGTCAAGAGCGCTCTGGAGCAGGTTTTCATCCATGGATGTCTCTGTACATTGCTGTATTCATCTTTCCCTCAATCCTGACTAGTCTCCCAGTTCCTGTCTCTGACAAACATCTTCACAGCATGATGCTGCCACCACCATCCTTCACTGTAGGGATGGTGCCTGTTTTCCTCCAAACATGATGCTTGCCATTCATGCCAAAGAGTTCAATCTTTGTCTCATCAGACCAGAGAATTTTGTTTCTCATGGTTTGGAGAGTCTTTCAGGTGCCTTTTGGCAAACTCCATGTGGGCTGCCATGTGCCTTCTACTAAGGAGTGGCATCTGTCTGGCCACTCTACCATATAGGCCTGATTGGTGTATTGCTGCAGAGATGATTGTTCTTCTGGAAGGTTCTCCTCTCTCCACAGAGGAATGCTGGAGCTCTGACAGAGTGACTGTTGGGTTCTTGGTCACCTCCTTGTCTAAGGCCGTTCTCCCTCTATTGTTCAACTTAGATGGGTGGCCAGCTCTAAGAAGAGTTTTGGTAGATCCACACTTCTTCTATTTATGGATGACGAAGGCCAATATGCTCATTGGGACCTTCCAAGCAGCAGAAATGCTTCTGTTCCCTTCCCCAGATTTGTGCCTCAAGACATTCCTGTATCTGAGGTCTACAGACAATTCTTTTGACTTCATACTTGGTTTTTTCTCTGACATGCAATGTCAACTATGGGACCTTATATGTAGACAGGTGTGTGCCTTTCTAAATCATGTCCAATCAACTGAATTTACCCCAGGTGGACTACAGTTAAGCTGTAGAAACATCTCATGGATGATCAGTGGAAACAGGATGCACCTGATCTCAATTTTGAGCTTTAAGGCAAAAGCTGTAAATATTTATATCCATGTGATTTCTTAAAATTTTATCATTAGTATATTAGTATAAAAAACATTTTCACATTGTCATTATGGGGATTTGTGTGTAGAATTTGGATGAAAAAATGAATTTCATCCATTTTTGAATAAAGCTGTAACATAAAAGTGGAAAAAGTGAAGCATTGTGAATATTTTCTTGATGCACTGTACTTCTTCCCAGCTCTCAAATCCATATGTGAAAGGGTTATGGAGGTATTATGCACCTGCAATTTCTTAGATGTGTAAAACTTTTTTTTTTCTTCACTCTCTGTCTTTTGAATTTTCAGCCTTTGCACGAAGGACACCTCTCCCATGACCTTCCGGGCATGTGTGATGGCAGAAAACTGTGAGACGTCTGATTGGTCACAGTGGAGTCCATGTTCTAAGACCTGCCGCTCTGCTGACCTGTCTCCTGGTTACCGCCTCCGGTCACGGATGATGACACAGATCCCTGTTGATGGAGGAAAAGCATGTCCTGCCCTTGAGGAAAAAGAAGCTTGTAACATCATGGGAGATTTGCTTCCTAACTGCCCCAGGTAGAGTGCTTCATCGTGGCAGCTCTTGCCTTGTTTTTCTTAGAAACAATCACCCTGATGTCTTTTCCCTCACAAAATGTCTCACTATAAAACAAAATAGGTTTTAATATTGTTTCAACTGTTGGAATAATTGCAAGAAAAAAAAGCCCACAGGGTCCACATCGGCCTAGAGTATATCTGCTACATTTTCCCAGTTTTAGTGTGGCATTAAACAATAACCTTAGGGGCAGCGCTGACCCTATGACATGGCATAGATTACAAACATTGTTTTACACAAGCTCAGTGTTTTGGGGCATAAGAGAGATTCTGGCAAATATTATATACAGTAAACAAAAGATTCAATGGAGACTTATTTTCTTGCTGAATTCAGTTTTATTTGCTAAATCTACATGGAATGCCTCTGAGCAGAGGATTTACATGATTGGGGAAAACACATTACGGAAATTAAGCATTTGATAGATTACTACAGGCTGTTGTTCTGTGAAACTCCTCAAATATTGTTTTGTTCATTGCTGCATTTTTTCATGGCTCAAACCAAGCATTTGTTTAAGCTTTTAAAATGACGATAATCACGCCTCCCACCTCCCACGTCCTGACGTCGCTTTTGGCAAAGATTGCTTTTACGAGATTCTCTTTTTCCATGTGTGACGTTTCTTGAATAATTGGTTGGACTACTGTTTATAAACGGGTGCTTTATTCATTTTGAATGTATGTTCTATTTAACTGTGAATAAATCACAGCATGAATAGATCACAGTTCTATCACAAAAAATGTCTTTATAGTATCATATGAAATTTTCACTGCAAAAAAACAAACAGCATGTGGTTTTATAAAGCGCTGTCTTCTACGTTTTTCTTGCCTCTGCTGTGAATGCGTTTGTGTACTTAGGTACATCTGGAGGATGACTGACTGGGGCGATTGTCGCATCGCCCCCTTACTGAGCCAGCAGGACCGTCGACTGGCAAACATCAGCACACTGTGTGGAGGCGGGTTTCAAACTAGAGAGACCTACTGTGTTCAGGTCTCTGATGACTCAACGCCACACCACAGGAAGGATGGTAAGAAAAAAAATCTATTTACATAGTGAAACTGCGGTCCTCTGTAAGTACACTTTCTATCCTCAAGAGAAATAGGGCAATTTGACTCCAGAATTGCAAAGATATCTCCACTATTTTCAGCCTTAGGTCAACTCTGAAAGGGATATTTGCTGTCACAGCCCAGTCTCAAGCTGTCTGGATAAAGCAGACCTTTAAGGGGGAAATCATACTTGATTTTAACTACAGTTGAGGTCGGACATTTACATACACATGTATGTCATAGTAAGTTTGGGCTTTTAGGTATGTCCTTGAAGTGTTCTGTTGCCAGCATGGAATGATTCTACAGCAGACATCATATGAAGTTGGGGCATTGTGTAAAATGTAAATAAAACAGAACACAACTGTTTTCAAATACTGTTCAACCTATATTCAACTGAATACATCACAAAGACAAGATATTTAATTTTCAAACTGATAAACTTTGTTGTTTTTGTGCAAATATTTGCTTATTTTGAAATGGATGTCTGCAACACGTTTCAAAAGAGTTGGGACGGGGCAACAAAAGAATGGGAAAGTTGATGAATGCTCAAAGAACACCTAATTGGAAACAGGTGAGTGTCATGATTGGGTATAAAAGGAGCATCCCCAAAAGGTTCAGCCATTCACAAGGAAAGATGGGGTGAGGATCACCACTTTGTGAACAACTGCATGAAAAAATAGTTCAACAGTTTAAGAACAATGTTTGTCAACAATCAATTGCAAGGAATTTAGGGATTCCATCATCTACAGTCCATAATATAACAGAAGATTCAGAGAATCTGGAGAAATTTCTACACATAAGCGGCAAGGCCGAAAACCAACACTGAATGCCCGTGACCTTCGATCCCTCAGGCGGCACTGCATTAAAAAACAACTAAAGTATCTTACTGCATGGACTCAGGAACACTTCAGAAAATGACTGTTAGTTAACACAGTTCGTCACTACATCTACATGTGCAAGTTAAAACTCTACCATGCAAAGTGAAAGCCATATATCAACAACATCCAGAAACAGCGCTACCTTGTCTGGGCCTGAACCCATTTGAAATGGACAGACACAAAGTGGAGAGGTGTGCTGTGGTCTGATGAGTCCACATTTCAAATTGTTTTTGGAAATCTTGCACATCGTGTCCTCTGGATAAAAGAGGAAAAAGACTATCCAGATTGTTACCATTGCAAAGTTCAAAAGCCAGCATCTGTGATAGTATGGGGGTGTGTTAGTGCCCATGGCATGGGCAACTTACACATCTGTGATGGCACCATCAATGCTGGAAGGTACATCCAGGTTTTGGAGCAACACATGCTGGTATCCAAGCAATTCTGCACGTATTCTGCACGTGTTACAACAGCATGGCTTCATAGTGAAAGAGTGCAGATACTAGAATGGCCTGCCTGCAGTCCAGACTTGTCACCCTTTGAAAATGTATGGCGCATTATGAAGTGCAAAATATGACAACGGAGACCCCGGACTGTTGAACAACTGAAGTCGTACATCAAGCAAGAATGGGAAAGAATTCCACCTACAAAGCTTCAACAATTAGTGTCCTCAGTTTCCAAACGCTTATTGAGTGTTGTTAGAAGGGAAGGTGATGTAACACAGTGGTAAACATACAACTGTCCCAGCTTTTTTGAAATGTGTTGCAGGCAACCATTTCAAAATGAGCAAATATTTGCACAAAATCAATAAAGTTTATCAATTTGAACATTAAATATCTTGTCTTTGTGGTGTATTCATTTGAATATAGGTTGAATAGGATTTGCAAATCGTATTTTGTTTTCATTTACATTTTACACAACGTCCCATCTTCAGTGGAATTGGGGTTGTAGAAAATACATTGTATTTGAGAACTGGATCAACACGGAAATCCTAAATTTGGCTGAACATAGGTTGTCACTCTGTATATTAATACAATATTCAACTTAATATAAGAAATTTTAAAATCAACAAGTAATTAAATTAATACATAAATACACTTCAATAACCACATTCCAATGTTGTATTAATGTAATACACTGATGTACACAACATCAAGGAATTGATGGAGTCACATTGATACCATGTTGACAGAAGTCAAAATGTAAAATAAATTTTAAAATCAACAAGTAATTCAATGAATACATAAATACACTTCAATAACTACATTCCAATGTTGTATTAATGTAATACACTAATGTACACAACATCAAGGAATTGATGGAGTGACATTGATATCATTTTGATAGAAGTCAAAATGTAAAATAACCCATCCAAGAAAAAAAAAAGCCCTGCAATGATACAACATCACTGTTCCCACTGGGTATGATGCATCATTGCCATTACACAGTGGCAAATATGTCAGAATAGCTGGGAAGAGGTCAGTCAATCTGTAATTTTATTACAGCATGTTAATCTGGAAATTTTCCACGATCTGAGTACCCTGGTATGTCCACTGTTCTGGGAGTGTGTGGTTAAAAAGCAAATATATTTCCCCCTTAAGAAGGCAGTTATAAACAGTCTCCAAAATGTATTTCGTATTCAGTAACTCATTACATTTCAGTGTATGCTTCTCAAACTCTGAAGCTTGAAAATAAAACTTCCAGTATATAATTACTTATACCCCATTGTGGTAGGTTGGCTCGATCAGTAACAGAAGTATAGTTTCAGAACACAAAATGCATTCCTCAGTGAATATCTTCAAATTTATTTACAGAAAACACAAAGAAAGAAAGAACAGTTGGTAAGAATGCTATCAAAGAATATCTCATTGTTATATTCCACTAGCTTTGTGAATGGTGTCAAGCCTGCTATCTCTCACCTTGATTTAATTTCAAACAAAATATCTGACTAATTCAAATTGTTTAACAGAAAACAAAGTACTTTACTTTGAAAATAATGGTGGAAATTGTTTGTAGCAGAGATAGAGAAAATATTAGTTCACTTAAACCAACACTGGAACTTTCTGAAAGAGTGTTTGTTATTCTGTGTGCTAACAAAGTAAAACAAAAATTGAAAGGTAAAGTTTTATAATATTATTAAATAAATCAATGAAAATACCTACAGTACTAGACATCTGTAGTTAAAAGTATTTTATTGATCTCTTTAAATAAACATAGTGTGTCATTTTAATGGTTGTAACTGGAAATAAAGTTCTTTGCAAATCATTCTCTTTCATGCCTAATAAACAACACCAAATTCACCATTTTTGTCCCAATATTAAAGCTCCAGCCATCTGTTTTACAGCACATGTTTAATGGTTCTGGGGTGATTGTTGTGTGGGCCGCTGAAGAGGAGGTACTGCTGGCCCACCACCACCAGAGGGCGCCCTGCCTGGAGTGCGGGCTCCAGGCACCAGAGGGCGCTGCCGCATCATGGGAGTAGCCTGGGTGACAGCTGTCACCCATCACCAGACACAGCTGTTCTACTCAGCACCGAGGTATATCAGGAGGACGGCGTCTCCACCTCAGTGCCGAGATATCGCCTAAGACCAAGGTAGTATTCTCTGCAGTTATACATTGCATCATCAGCTAAGACTGTTAAAACCTTTTTCAGGACTGGTGACTACTGAAAACCTCATTCTTTGGATAAGTACTCACCTTCCTGCTATACTTTGCCAAGAGGTGGAGGCGGCTTCTCCCCTCTCTGTTACTGGGTGCGTTCATCCACTCCTGTGTGTTGTTGCTCTCTCCTGCCAGCAGTACCGGATCCGACGAGCGGAGGCAGTGGCCACCTGGGAATTCGGGACTTGGCGGTTCCAGTATTTCCAGGGTTCGGTGGCAGAGGAGATCTGGGTGGTTCCGGTTCGACTGAGACAGACGTCTCCTACCTTCGAGCCTGCCCACACGACACCAGCGGATTCGACCCCAAATTGTGTTTGTTGTATTACTCGTGCTTGTTTCAGTAGTAAATCTTGTTATTTACTCTCTCCATTGTCCGTTCATTGCGCCCCCTGTTGTGGGTCCGTGTTCCTACACTTTCACAACAGGATATCTCGGCCAGCGTCATGGATCCTGAGGGGCGTCAACCGGCTGTTGAACGGCCAATGGAAGACCAAGGCGCGGCGGAGGCTTCGGGAGGGGTAATCGGTGAGTTGCAGCGGATCCTCACCGCTTTCACCTCTCGGATCGACTTAATGACCGAGCAGCACGTTCTCCTAAACCGCAGGGTGGAGGCTCTCGCCGCACAAGTGGAGGCGCGCCCTTCGGGCGCTGCTGCGGCTCTCCCTCCCGAGGACCCTGCGTGCGAAAGTAACGTTCCACTGGTCGTTCAACGGTCCCTCCCTCCGTCCCCAGAAGCATACATAAGCCCTCCAGAACCGTACGGAGGCTGTGTGGAGACGTGCGCGGACTTTCTTATGCAGTGTTCGCTCGTCTTCGCTCAGCGTCCCGTGATGTACGCGACTGATGCTAGCAAAGTAGCTTATGTGATAAATCTGCTTCGCGGGGAGGCACGCGCTTGGGCTACAGCGCTCTGGGAGCAGAACTCACGGCTCCTTCATACATACGATGGGTTTGTACGGGAGCTCAGAACGGTGTTCGATCATCCCAACAGAGGAGAGTCCGCTTCAACCGCACTACTGTCCATACGACAGGGACGTCGGAGCGCAGCTGCCTATGCAGTCGCCTTCCGCATCGCGGCGGCGAGATCCGGCTGGAATAGCACTGCCCTCCGCGCTGCCTTTGTAAACGGACTGTCTCTGGTCCTAAAAGAGCACCTGGTGGCTAAGGACGAACCGCGGGATTTAGATGGGCTCATCGATCTAGTCATACGACTCGACAACCGGTTAGAAGAACGCCGTCGGGAACGAGGCGAAGGGCGTGGCCAGGCACGCGTCGTCCCTCTCCCTTCCGGGTCCGATCGAGCTCCGCCCTCCCCACGCTCCTCTGTTCCTGCGCTCCGTGCGCCTATGGCTCCCCCTGCTGACGAAGCTATGGACACGAGCAGGGCAACATTTAGGGCACCTGGAGCACAAAGGAGGCGGGCCCACGGAGCTTGTTATGTTTGTGGCTCGAGTGAGCATATGGCAAAGGACTGCCCCGAGCGGTTAAACTCCAACGCCCGCCCCTAGAGACTGGGCCAGGGGTGGGCCAAAACATTCACGTGGGACACACCCACATTGCTACACGACTCCCAGTCACGATCCTTTATGAGGATTCAACCCTGAAGGCCCCAGCACTGGTGGACACGGGCTCTGAGGGGAATCTGCTTGACAGTAGATGGGCCAGGGAGATAGGGCTCCCTCTGGTGGCTCTTACCTCGCCTGTGCAGGTTCAGGCGCTAGATGGCTCCCTACTCCCACCAATCACACATAAGACACCTCCAGTAACTCTGGTGGTGTCAGGTAACCACCGGGAGGTGATCGAGTTCTTCGTGACTCAGGCCACCTCCCGTGTGGTTTTAGGGTTTCCATGGATGCTAAAGCACAATCCCCGGATTGATTGGCCGTCCAGGGTAGTGGTTCAGTGGAGCGAAACCTGCCATCGGGAGTGTCTAGGTTCCTCGGTTCCTCCCGGCTCCCAAGCTACGGAGGAGGTCCGAGTCCCGCCCAATCTGAAGGCGGTGCCAGCGGAGTACCATGACCTCGCTGATGTGTTCAGCAAGGATCTGGCTCTCACGCTTCCTCCTCACCGCCCGTACGATTGTGCCATTGATTTGGTTCCAGGCAGTGAGTTTCCGTCCAGTAGGCTGTACAACCTCTCACGGCCGGAGCGTGAATCAATGGAGACCTACATCCGGGACTCATTAGCTGCCGGGTTGATCCGGAATTCCACCTCTCCGATGGGTGCTGGTTTCTTTTTTGTGGGTAAAAAGGATGGCGGGCTTCGTCCATGCATTGACTATAGGGGGTTGAACGAAATCACGGTTCGCAATCGATACCCGTTGCCCCTGTTGGATTCGGTGTTCACCCCCTTGCATGGAGCCAATATCTTCACCAAACTTGATCTTAGGAATGCCTATCATTTGGTTCGGATCCGGAAGGGAGACGAATGGAAGACGG
Source organism: Thalassophryne amazonica (assembly GCF_902500255.1). Classification (NCBI taxonomy): domain Eukaryota; kingdom Metazoa; phylum Chordata; class Actinopteri; order Batrachoidiformes; family Batrachoididae; genus Thalassophryne; species Thalassophryne amazonica. The sequence goes on along the minus strand of NC_047116.1, from coordinate 91,823,253 downwards.
CATTTAACACCCCGTTGGGCCATTTTGAGTACCTGGTCATGCCGTTCGGTCTCACTAACGCTCCCGCGACCTTCCAAGCGTTGGTAAACGATGTCCTGCGGGACTTCCTGCACCGGTTCGTCTTCGTGTATCTGGACGATATACTCATCTTTTCCCCGGATCCTGAGACTCATGTCCGGCATGTCCGTCAGGTCCTGCAGCGGTTGTTGGAGAACCGCCTGTTTGTGAAGGGCGAGAAGTGTGAGTTCCACCGCACTTCTTTGTCCTTCCTGGGGTTTATCATCTCCTCTAACTCCGTCGCCCCGGACCCGGCCAAGGTTGCGGCGGTGAGAGATTGGCCCCAACCTACAAGCCGTAGGAAGCTGCAACAGTTCCTCGGTTTTGCTAATTTTTATAGGAGGTTCATTAAGGGCTACAGTCAGGTAGTTAGCCCCCTGACAGCCCTGACCTCTCCAAAAGTTCCCTTCACCTGGTCGGACCGGTGCGAGGCCGCGTTCAAGGAGTTGAAACGGCGCTTCTCGTCTGCACCAGTTCTGGTGCAGCCCGATCCTAGCCGCCAGTTAGTGGTTGAAGTGGATGCCTCGGACTCCGGGATAGGAGCGGTGCTCTCCCAGAGCGGGAAGACCGATAAGGTCCTTCACCCGTGTGCCTATTTTTCTCGCAGGTTGACCCCCGCTGAACGGAATTATGACGTCGGCAATCGGGAACTCCTTGCTGTGAAAGAGGCCCTCGAAGAGTGGAGACATCTGTTGGAGGGAACAGCCGTGCCATTCACGGTTTTCACTGACCATCGGAACCTGGAGTACATCAGAACCGCCAAGCGTCTGAACCCCAGGCAAGCCCGCTGGTCACTGTTCTTTGGCCGTTTTGACTTCCGGATTACCTACCGTCCCGGGACCAAGAATCAGAGATCGGATGCATTGTCCCGGGTGCACGAAGATGAGGTCAAAACGGAACCGTCGGATCCCCCGGATCCCATCATCCCGGAGTCCGCTATCGTGGCCGCCCTCACCTGGGACGTGGAGAAGACCGTCCGGGAGGCCCTGACCCGTGTCCCGGACCCCGGAAACGGACCAAAAAACAGACTATACGTCCCACCAGAGGCTAGAGCTGCAGTCCTGGACTTCTGTCACGGTTCTAAGCTCTCCTGTCACCCAGGGGTGCGAAGGACCGTGGCAGTCGTCCGGCAACGCTTCTGGTGGGCATCCCTGGAGACCGACGTCCGGGACTACGTCCAGGCCTGTACCACCTGCGCCAGGGGCAAGGCCGACCATAGGAAGACCTCAGGGCAGCTACAGCCATTGCCCGTGCCTCATCGCCCCTGGTCCCACATCGGCCTGGACTTCGTCACGGGTCTCCCGCCGTCCCAGGGAAACACCGTCGTCTTCACGATAGTGGACCGTTTCTCCAAGGCGGCCCACTTCGTGGCCCTCCCGAAGCTCCCTACGGCCCAGGAGACAGCGGACCTCCTGGTCCACCACGTCGTCCGTCTGCATGGCATACCATCAGACATCGTCTCCGATCGCGGTCCCCAGTTCACCTCACATGTCTGGAGGAGCTTCTGCCGGGAACTGGGGGCCACGGTCAGCCTCTCGTCTGGGTACCACCCCCAGACCAACGGGCAGGCAGAGCGGGCGAATCAAGAACTGGAGCAGACACTTCGCTGTGTGACAGCCGTGCACCCGATGGCCTGGAGTACCCACCTGGCCTGGATCGAGTACGCCCACAACAGCCAAGTGTCATCAGCCACCGGCCTCTCCCCGTTTGAGGTGTGCTTGGGGTATCAGCCCCCCTTGTTTCCGGTGGTTGAGGGAGAGGTCGGTGTGCCCTCGGTCCAGGCCCACCTACGGAAGTGCCGTCGGGTGTGGCGGGCCGCCCGCTCTGCCTTGTTGCAGGCCCGGACGAGGGCGAAGAAACATGCAGACCGGCGGCGAGCCCCGGCCCCCAAGTATCGTCCTGGGCAGGAGGTCTGGTTGTCCACGAAGGACATTCCCCTACAGGTTGATTCTCCAAAACTGCATGAACGGTACATCGGACCTTATAAGATCCTCAAGGTCATCAACCCCGCCGCAGTGAGGCTCCAGCTTCCGGCCTCACTGCGGATCCATCCAGTCTTCCATGTTTCCCGGATCAAGCCTCTTCACACCTCACCCCTCTGCACCCTGGGTCCGGCGCCGCCTCCTGCCCGGATCATCGACGGGGCACCGGCTTGGACTGTCCGCCGGCTCCTTGACGTCCGTCGGATGGGCCGGGGTTTTCAGTATCTGGTGGACTGGGAGGGGTACGGCCCCGAGGAGCGCTCCTGGGTGAAGAAGGGCTTCATCCTGGACCCGGCCCTCCTGGCCGACTTCTACCGACGCCATCCGGACAAGCCCGGTCGTGCGCCAGGAGGCGCCCGTTGAGGGGGGGGTCCTGTTGTGTGGGCCGCTGAAGAGGAGGTACTGCTGGCCCACCACCACCAGAGGGCGCCCTGCCTGGAGTGCGGGCTCCAGGCACCAGAGGGCGCTGCCGCATCATGGGAGTAGCCTGGGTGACAGCTGTCACCCATCACCAGACACAGCTGTTCTACTCAGCACCGAGGTATATCAGGAGGACGGCGTCTCCACCTCAGTGCCGAGATATCGCCTAAGACCAAGGTAGTATTCTCTGCAGTTATACATTGCATCATCAGCTAAGACTGTTAAAACCTTTTTCAGGACTGGTGACTATTGAAAACCTCATTCTTTGGATAAGTACTCACCTTCCTGCTATACTTTGCCAAGAGGTGGAGGCGGCTTCTCCCCTCTCTGTTACTGGGTGCGTTCATCCACTCCTGTGTGTTGTTGCTCTCTCCTGCCAGCAGTACCGGATCCGACGAGCGGAGGCAGTGGCCACCTGGGAATTCGGGACTTGGCGGTTCCAGTATTTCCAGGGTTCGGTGGCAGAGGAGATCTGGGTGGTTCCGGTTCGACTGAGACAGACGTCTCCTACCTTCGAGCCTGCCCACACGACACCAGCGGATTCGACCCCAAATTGTGTTTGTTGTATTACTCGTGCTTGTTTCAGTAGTAAATCTTGTTATTTACTCTCTCCATTGTCCGTTCATTGCGCCCCCTGTTGTGGGTCCGTGTTCCTACACTTTCACAACAGTGATGGCGGCTGTCTTTTTACACCCACCAGATGTGTTCAGAGAAATGCTCCAAGATAAGAGGGGCATTTGAACATTGACTATGTTGGCAGTGAAGCAGTGGAATATCAATGAAGGCAGCACTTTGAAACAAACCGCAGTTGTGTGAAAAAAGATCAATAAACATTGAATGTAATTTTCACGGTGAAGTGACCCGTATGGGTTTAACAAATGCAAACATCTAGATTAATGCCTGCAACAGGGACTAGAATTAACTCTCCTTGGATGTCTACAGCAGTCAAATCCCAACTTTGGCAACAAAAACACTATCAATGTGGGTTAAGAACAAGTTATTTTTTTAAATAAGCACCGTATGAACTCCTTTGACTTTTGCTACATGGTGATGGGAAGGCATACATTTCAATTACATATTTGACTGAACACGTCCTCTTGCTGTGGAAAGGCAAAAACAGCCTCTTTTTTCAGTGTGAGAGACTATTAGAGTTGGCCGAGTTGTCCGTGAGCGACAAATGGTGCCAGCCATGCTTAGTGGTGAATTGGTTTTACCATGACTGGCCTCAATATCTGCCTATTCAGCTCTGGTTCCCAAGCTGAGCTGGCTACTGTTCTCCATAAGCTGTTCTCTCCGGTCTGACATTCGATGACAAGAGCAGTCTCCCTTCTGTTCTTTATTTTGTTGCTTCCTCATAATAATCTCCACTAAATTTAGCATGATCCATCCTGTGGCACCCAGCCAATGTTAAAACACCTGTCATCAGCTCTTGTGTCTATGTAACCCCAGGAACAAAAGGAAGAAAAACATCCAATAATCCAAAACTGCAAAAAGTTTTCAATCTTTAATTAAGATTAACACTATTGATCCCACAGCGTGGAAAATCACTTGTTGTAGCAGCAAGAGTCACACAGTAGTAAATATAAAGAAAAAAATACATTAAAGAAAGGTGACTGAAATATATATTTATCTGGTATAACTTTACCGTGCAACACAGAACTAACAAATACAACTAAAAAGCTGGAATGATGCAGCCAACACAGGATAAACCTAAGCTGGTAACAGGTTTAAAAGCTTAAACCTCCAATTATTTTAACTTTTGTGACACATGTAGTTTGACATTATGTACACAAACATGCTTATGGTTCCCTTTAAAATAATGTCATACCAACTCTGTCTTATTGTCAAATTTACTCCATCAGTGTTAAATGAAGCTGATCAGTTACTTTACACTCAAGTAGAGTTGATTTTCCACTATTTTGAATGGGACTTCATGTACTCACTGCAGTGCTTATTTAACCATGCACTATTGAATATTTAATTTCTAACTTCTTTGGGCCTGGAGGTTACAGAGGTGAATTTATAACTGTGGGCTCCTTGTTTCAGTTCCCCATGTGACAGAGAATTCACTAAGTTGCCCTTAAGCAAGGATAGTAATCCCCGTATTGCTCCCAGTGTGCAGTTGTGCATCTTGCTTGGCAGCATCCTAACACTACTTTGTAAACCATCAACCTTCTGTGTTGAAAAAAGGTGAAACCTGGACCAACATTTTAAAAGTATTCTAATTTACTAAAATTGAAGGTTTCAACCATATTATTGTATAAATATATTTTAGGTGGAAAAATTGGTGTAACAGATTTGTTCCTTTTTTTAAGATGGACTGAGTTTCAGTTTTTTCAGTGTTATTATGCAGGGACACACTGTCAGAAACTCACCACATGTGTCCTCTTTCTCATTTGACAGAGTTTAGTTACAATTATATAGTGTTGAATCAGTGTTGTTATGATGCTGTAAAGGTGGAATATTTTAACACTGTGGTATCAGTAATATCTTAAATTTTGTAAATGGCCCAAGCAGAAGGTTTTAGTATTTCTTCTGTTTTTCTTGTTGCTTAATGTTGACAAATTATACTGTATTTGTTGTCTTTCCAATGCCTGATTCTGTTTTTTTCTCTCTGTTTGAGGTGCAGCTCCATCCAGAGATGGGTGTGGTGTCTACTTCTGCAACCCTCCCATCCTGTGCACCAGCAAAATTTCCTGTATATTTGTTTCATAAATTGTTTTGTCAATTGTGTCTGTAGCATGGCCCAAGCAGAGGGTTGCCCCTTTGAGTCTGGTCTGCTTGAGGTTTCTTCCTCAAATCATCAGAGGGGGTTTTTCCTTACCACTGCTGCCTGCATGCTTGCTCTGGGGGTTGGTAAGGTTAGACAGCGCCTTGAGGCAGCTTTGTTGTGATTTGGCACTATATAAATGAAAATAAATTTAAAAAAATTAAAGTATCACCCCTTTGAAACTGGTCTGCTTGAGGTTTCTTCCTCAAATCATCAGAGGGAGTTTTTCCTTGCCACTGTCGCCTGTGCAACCCAGTCTCACGGCAAGTCATGATTCAGCAGCACGAAATATACATTAATCTATTGGTTTGTGATATTGTGACAAAAAGCGCTTCATTTTTGTCACACAGATTCATTCTAATTCATTCTGTGATGGCTGCATGAAATTAAAAGTGAAGCGGGGTTTGGGGTGGTTATGGTTAGGGTGGGGGGAAGGAGTAAGATTAGGTTATGGTTAAGGTTAGGGTTGGGGGGTAGGAGTAGGGTTAGTAATAGTTAGTTAAAAAAAAAACCCTGCCACGAAAATTTGACTCATTTTGTCATGGGAGCACGAAAGAAAAAAAAAAACCACGTGAGACTGGGTTGCGCCTGTGTGCTTGCGAGGGGTTGGTAAGATTAGACGTTACTTGTGTGACATGCCTTAAGGCAGCTTTGTTGTGATTTGGTGCTGTATAAATTAAATAAATCAAAATTGTGAAATTCAAATTTTGTTGTATTCTTGCATTGCCTGCATTCTTATTTTTTAACTGATTTATTAGAAAATGGAGGGAACGGGAGGGAATTGGATGTTTCATTTTCTTATGATTTTGTATAATTTTTGGCTTGTGACAGAAAATACTGGGAACCTGCTATACTAACTTTCTGTAAAAACAAACAAACAAACAAACTTGAGAACTGTGATGAAACTCAGAAAATACAAAACTATTGACTGGTCGTGCGTAAACAAGTACAATCATCTCTCACTGAAACACGGGACTGTAATTATTTTCCTTTGCACTTTTCTTCATACAGTGGGCTACCATCCTATGAAGTTTCACTGAAATCCATAAAGCAGTTTCTGAGGAGTTGCACTTAAGAAATCATCATCATATGACGCATCAATTAAACTCCAACATACAATTATTTCCCCTTCAAGTTGTATGACTGGAATTATTTTCCTTCATGCAAGTCTACATATATTACCACTGTGTAAAGTTTCACTGAAATCCACCAAATGGTTTAGGAGGAACTGCACTTGAAAGACTTATGAACAGATGGACAGATGGATGGAGGGACAGAGAGAGTCCTCTTTACCCCCTCCCAGACTTTTGTTTGTGGGGGTATTCAAAAAGTTTAACCTTAATAACTTGAATCATAATGGCAAGTCCACCCCCCCCCCCCCCCCCGCTTGAAACAGATTTTGTTGATATCCGACCTTGCTAATCATTATACTGTTTCATCCAGCATCCAGGCCCGTGAGTGCACAGCTTTGTGCAGCGGAACAACCTCCGTCAGCTGTCCAACACTGCACCGTCCCCTGCCAGCACCACTGCCTGCTGTCACCGTGGTCTCCCTGGGGCGCCTGCCTACATGACAACTGCAACGAGTCACAGGGGAGGAAAGGTATTTTAACTCAGAGCAATGAATCATTAAACGTTATCATGAACATTATCACACCAGCCAAGGATGTAATGTTCTCAAAAAACAACAACAACAAAAACATTTTTCTTGACACGGTGAAATGACAGGGTACAACCCAAGAAAGAAACCATTAAAAGTAGGTGCAGATTGAATGAAGGCCCCCAGTCTGTATAACATTGTTTGTGGTTGAAAAGAAAGTGCTGAGTGAGTGCACAAAAGCTTCATCTTAGCAGTCTCTTGATTTTCAGTTGGGGGAGACTCCTTGTGACATGTTTCTGACAACAAAATGAGCTAACTACTAGCTTATGATGTTCAACAATAAAACACAGACTGATTACAAGCAAACAGATGACAGGTGAGGATGGCTACCTTTTGTAGCCATTCAAACCCGTTTGTGTCAACTTGAGTGCATGTTATCGGGCCATAATCCCCAGGGTATGTAAACTTTGATCAGGGTCATTTGGTTAGTTTCTAGTTAGTTTTCTGCTGATTTAACACAGTTGTTTATCAATAAATGGCTTCACACAAATGGAAAAAGGCACATGACTCAACACATGAGCACAGCACAGGAGGGCATTGGAAAAAAATACCAGAGGGTCAAAGCACCAGCTACTGGTTGGCAAAACAGGCAGTCCAACCTGAGCACAGCCTGGGCTGACTAAAGGAAGGCCTATGACGCCATACTTCACACATGGATACTGGAGTGCTTGGCACTATACAAGGCAAACAGTGCACTGATAGCCTTCATTAGGAACTCAGTGGGACTGTAGAAGATGTCAATGGAGGCCAACTTCAAAGCAATCGCACAAGTCACCATCAAGTGCGGAATATACCAAGGTGATGCACTATCCCCACTGCTGTTCTGCATAAACATCAACCCCCTCAGCCATCTCATCACAAAGAGTGCCTATGGATATCAATTAAGGAGTGGACTAACCATCAGCCACCTCCTGTACATGGATGACATCAAGCTCTATGCCAAGATTGAGTAAGACATTGACTCACTGATCCATCTCACCAGGATCGACAGTGACGATATCGAGATGTCATTCAAGGGTGATTCTTTAACTACGGGCACTATTGGCCTTGTAAATGTAATTTCCACCACACCATTGCCTTACAATATAAAGCACCTTGGGGCAACTGTTTGTTGTGATTTGGCGCTGTATACATGTGCTCTAATGTCACTGTTTATCTCCATAGAAACTACCCAAACAATCTTTCATACAAACTGTTTAAAGGGACATTACAGTGTTGTGGTGGAAATTACGGCAATAGTGTGGGACAACTACATTTCGTTTAAAAAAAATCACAACAGTTGTATGACATTGAATACCCCAATTATGTTTTGATTATTTTACTGATATTTATTCAGAGATATTTTAAAACATTAGAAAAAACGTTTCTTTACCATTCATTTTTATCATTGAAGATCAAAAGTCTGGGTGTGGGACAAGCACAAAAACGGCAATATTTGCATATAATGATGCTGAAAAAAGGTGTAAAAGTCATCATAGACTACTAGAACAAATTTCTTAACACACTTTCATTGTAAAGATAACTATAAAAGTGTGAAATTTCCCCTTTTTTTTTGTTTTTCATACAATATGATCAAAGGACATAATAAGTGCCCGTAGTCTAAGAATCACCCTCAAATTGGATCAGTGTGGCCGAATGGTGGCAAAGAGAGGGAAAGTGATCTGGACTCAGGGGGTGAAGTTGCCAGAAGGTAGAATAGGGGACCTACAGGACAGCTAGAAGTACCTGGGAATCCCACATGCCAATGGTAACCATGATGAAGATGCAAGGTCAGCTACAACCACCTACATCAAGAAGGTAAGACAGGTGCTGAGAAACCAGCTCAAATGTTAGGAATAAGATCCGAGCCATCAGTACATTCACCCTCCCAGTCATCACATACCCACCTGGGATAATAAGTTGGCCAACGGAGGAGATAATTGCCACTGATGTCAACACAAATACTCCTCAGAATGCAATGGAGGTTTGAACCTAAAGTCCAGTACCCTGAGGCTCTATGAGCAATGCAAGGAGGGAGGGAGAGGATTAGTGAGTGCCAGAGCCACAATCAAGGATGAGATGAGGAGCATCCATGAATACATCAGAAGATGGCCCACAAAATCAGCTGCTACGAGAATGCCTCAGGCAGTTGAAGTCAAGCAGTGACACAGAACTGGAGGAGGAGATAAAATGGAACACCCACCCCCTCCATGTGATGTACCATTGACATATAGAGGAAGTGGCTGACATCAAGAAGACCTAGCAGTGGCTAGAAAAGGCTGGCCCAAAGGACAGCACAGATACTCTGATGTGGGAGTCTACCACAGGTGATAGGACCCAAGTTGCAGTTCTGTGAAAATGTGCTCCAGAGACAGTCCAGCAAATAGTAGCAGGATGCAAGATGCAAGGTGGGACAGCGTACAGTGAGAGGAATCGTGTACAGAAACATCTGTGCTGCATACATTACAAGTCCTGAAGTCTCGATAGGAGATGACAGGGCTAGGGCATGACAGGGCTAAGGTCTTGTGGGACTTCAAATTCCAGACAGACAAGCAGCTGCTGGCCAACCAATCAGACACAGTGGTGGTTGAGAAGGGAACAAAGACTGCAGTTGTGATTGATGTGGCAATTCCAGCTGACAGCAACATCAGAAAGAAGGAGCACAAGAAATCAAGAAGTACGAAGTGCTGAAGGAGCAACTGGAGTAGATGTGGAAGACAAAGTCCAAAGTGGGCCCAGTGGTAATAGGAGCACTATGAGCTGTAACCCCCAAAATGGAAGAGTGGCTCCAGCAGATTCCAGGCACATCAGAGATCTCTGTCCAGGCCAGTACAGTCCTAGGAAAATCTAAGATACTGTGCCGACCCCTCAAACTCCCAGGCCTCTTTTCAACGTGCCAAAGTTTCAACTGACAGAAAATATCTAAACTATTGCATGTTTTGAGGTGATCTTATTAAGTAAACGCATACACTTCACAGGGTCACAGAAGTGAGATAAAATTAATGACTTTTATTGATCTCATAAAGAAAAAATATCAGGTGCAGAAGAGCACCACATATGTATAAAAGCTGCATACAGTCCAGTTGCATTCTCACATTGGCATAGAGTACAAACAGCTTATGTGTGCCTGTTCTGCGTTCAATAAAAATCTGAGAGAGCGAGAGAGAAAATGACGTTTGCTGTGGGAGAGACATGAACCTTTGATGTTGAAGGTGAACACCCACAAATCCCCTTTTCAAACACACTCTGATTGTACAGGGCTGCTTCTGTCTGAAAGGATGGCAAACCAGCATCATGCGCAAACACACCACTTTAAGTAAGTGGATCATGGACATGGATTTAAGACTGTGTGCTGGTGATGAAATGGGGTGACACTGACTACTGCACCTACTCAGTCATCTGGACGAACAATGATAGACATCCATGAGGTAAACTCGAAAAGCACTCGAAACAGTACAATTGCGCTGAAGTGACAAAACTCAGATGATCATCAGATTTTTATTTTATTTATTTATTATTTATTTATTTATTTAGCAAATACAGATTCTCAGCAAATCCAACAACTACACAACTACTTTTTTTTACTAATAGCCATCTCATAGCCTTAAGAGTGTGCAGATCATGAATGCTTGTCTTGTTGGATTTGTGAGAATCTACTGATCTATCTGGTACCTTGTTCCCATGTACAATAAGAAATATACTCAAAACCGGATTATCTTTTAGTCACTAGCACTACTATTAGTCTGAACACGACTGTATGTGTGGTTCCTGTATTTTCCACAGTATATGTTTTTTGTTTGTTTTGTTTTTTAAACTAGGTTGTGACTTATACTCAGGTGTAACTTATATTCTGCAAAATCATACATCATTCTTTGTTAATAAGTATTACAATAACCATTTGTATATAACTTTCACAGGATCAAGGCACTGAATAAATAAACTCCAATAATAAAAGAATTAAATGCCAGTAACATGAAGTACATGACAACACTGCACAAAAATCCCAAATTAATGAGCTGAAAATACAGAAAAAGTTGTGACTTTACTTATCTCTTTTGCCTTAGTTGAAGACTCCACATGATCACAGATTTTTGTCAGTTTGCATGTCTCTGTTTTCCAGGATTAAAGGAAATGTATTTAGCCATTTTTCATTTTACAAAATAGTGAAATTACGAAATTTATCAAAGGGAAGCTGCCATTAAATTTTGTTCTTACTGGAGAAATGCCATTTCTTTCCCCTTTTTCCATCAGGTTCTATAACATCATAACAGCAATGCTATAATAATTACGTTGTTAATCGCAGTGCAGATGTGATGCTCATTCAGCCTTGGTGGGGGCACAGTTTGCTCTCTGTGAGTTCCTTCTTCCAATTACATTGTTCTTCTTAAACCATTCAGAATGGAAATCCTGCACTTAAAGAATCGTTTATGACAGATGGAGAGACCCTACAGTTAGCTAACAAGCTGACATTATCTCAAATGGAAACTGGGAACTGATCAGATGTGCAAGTGGTGAACAGATAAACACTCACAGAAAAAAAACAAAAAAAACAATGAACCACTTTTTTTATACACGGCCATGTTCTACATTTATAGGTGTGACCAGCTGTTTGTTGTTGCCTGAAAGCTGAGTCGCTCAAAACGGTCAACAAGGAGCCATAAAATATTGTGAAAGCTATTACAAAGTACTGCTTTCAATTTAGAGCAGCACCATGTTTTATTGTGTAAACAATCATTTGCGAAGTGCCTTGGCACCAGCGATCGTGAGCGGGGTTGACGGGGCGCTGAGTGACAGCAGGAAACAGCAAAGTGTTTGAAGATAAGTAGCTGCCTGAGAGGAAAAGTGCTTGAGAAGAAAGCGCTACCCGTATAAAACCCCAGCTGATGACAGCCAAAAAGGTCGGCGCACCTGGAGTTCAGCCCTTGGTCCTCCAGCGAGAGGAGATAAAACACTCACGGTGCACGCGGGTGGCACCATTAGGGAAGCTGATCAAGTATTCAACGTGCTTGTGCCATCTCAGTGTGCTTGTCTTTTTTGAACCTGCATCAAATCCGGCTGTCCTGGAGAGGAGCCCGTGTTGCAGTCGCTGTGTTTGTGTGTCACTGGTGGCAGAGTTGCTAAAAGGGCGATGTGTCCTCATCGCGTAAATGTGCATGAATACCCCCCAGGGAGTTCCTGAAGTGGGATCGTTCAGGTCACTGACCGCATGCCCCAACACCGAATGCCTATGAGGCAGTTTCCTCTCCGACAGCTATTAGTATTTTCAAAGGAGCGTAAAGCACAGCATGTGTTGCACACAGCTCTCTGATGGCAGGCTTTGTTTTGATGGAAGCAATGCTCACTGCTTGCAGCTCTTAAAAATACTGCATTTGGACAATTACAAAGTTATGATTATTTTAGATGAATGCCACAATAAATATATGAGTTGAAAGCATCCACTCAAAGTAGAGACTTTTAATTCAATTTATTAACACAAATACCAGTGGCCTTGGTGGCCACCAGACCTACACTATGGAGATGATAGAAACAAACAAACAGGCTTATTTCAAGCTAAATGTAACTTCATCAATTCCTGCTCCTAATTTCCATCATGCATTTGATGATGTGATTAATCTCTGCAACAATCGCAGTCATGTCCCGCAGGTGACAGACAAGCATAAAGAAGTAAATCTTATATAGGCTCTGATGCCCAGTACTTAGACTCTCATTGGCTTCAAGTTGTAAATTCGGAGGATGAGACTCCTCTGGAGGGGACAGCAGTTACTTCCTACCCATTTACAGCTGGGTGGATTGAGACAAGGACATGAAATGTTTTGACTAAGGACATAGACAAGTAGTGAGACCAGCAATTAACCCAGGATATTGCTCAGGTCCTTATCTCAGTTACTGCCTGCTCTACATATGGGAGTCTGGTTCTTTATGCAATGATTAACAGGTCCCTTACACATTTTTTGAAGATTTGGTAAACTATTCATTTTTAGAAGGTTTATGAAATGAGAAATCCAAAATATGTTTATTTTTTTTAAATCTTGGATTTTCCAAATTGGTGACCTTACAACATCGGTCACGTTCCTTTTGCAAAGTTGTTTTGTTGTTGTGTTTTTTTGTTTTGTTTTTTTGATTTTTAGTAAGGCCTATTAATGGACAAAAATTCCAAAAGACACAGGGTTTACATATTTTTCCAAACGTTGTCATGGGGGTGTACAGCATGGACTTCTAAAAATGGAAAACTGTTGATAAAACAACTTTTCACTTGCTGAACTTCAAGTTAACCTAAGCTCAAGATTGCAGTGATTAAATAAGAAAGTTTGGAGGGCAAGAATCCAGAGAATACTAATTCACATATTACTGAAGCTGATGAATAAAGTGGGGTGCTGCTATTTTTGGCTTTTTAATTGTGAGCACGATGTCCCTGAGGTATTGTTGTATTGATATGTGATTTTCTTTATATATTAGTGACATTGCCAGGGTTGTGCAAAGATACGTATCTAACACTATCTACAATAATTTCATACGCCACCTGATTCAAGACTACAAATGAAATACAATAATCGAGACATTTTCCAACCTTGCCACCCATGGCAAACAGCTGTCAAAAATTATTTCCTATCTTCCACATAAAGAACAAGAGAGACGATATGTGGTTTTCTGAGTCGATCAATGGAATGCAACGCTTTTCAGAGATCAGAAGTTTCAAAATGGGGTTTTCTGTTAGGTTCGGAACGCGGGCGGAGAACCGATCCCAGCGTTTGAAGGACCAAGCATAAATAGCAGAGCACGGTTCAAAGGATACAGAACTTATAACATAACAGTGACATGCTAACAACATACAACGTCCGCGGTCTGGTGAGGTGAAAACACGGCGCGCTCTCAACAGCGCAAACGGTCCGGAGAGCACAGCAGTTCGGACCCAGGGACCCCGCCGACACCCCCCAGGTGGCCGCGACAAACCGAGTCTGTGAAGAAAGAAAACATGAGGTGAGTCCAACTCCACACAGTGAGACACAACTCAAAGGTGCACGCAATCAGCAAACACTTCCTGGCTTAAATCTATACATCAGCTTCTTACCCTGCAGGCACGGAACAACACAGTTCAAATCTCCACTGCAGCAGAAGCTGATTAGACAATTAGCATAACGTGACAGCTCACTAACACAAGGTGTGAGGGACACCAAATCCACTGTCATTACTTCATAAAAGTCATCAAAACCTAATTACCTCAGGAAGTGTGCTGAAGAGCGTGAGACCTCACCCAATCCTCCTTCACAGACTGTGGCGTCAACCCTGGAGCGGTCTCTGCGTCCGTGATGGTGAGATTGTTCTCCTGACGTCGATCTCACACGTCTGCTCACAAGGTCGAGTCTCTGGCAATCACACACTGTGCATTCAAGGTTTAAATGCAGCAATCTCTGATTATGACAAAATACACCACAGCTGTGAGTCCTGATGACCTGCACGTGATAACAAGCCTCAGGTGTTCAGGGTGAGGTCCTGATGGTCAGCCACTCAGTCCTGAATGCATACCACCTGGAGGGAGAAACAAAAAACAAAAACCAAACCAGCCAAACACCCCAGCCCACCACATTTTCAGAGTTTACTGCTGTTTTGAAGCCATGCACTCCATCTACCTGTTTTGTTGCTGAGTCAAACAGGTATACCAGCAGTTAGCCACAGCCCAACTCAAGACGTACTGGGTGCGCAACCTGAGTGCAGCTCAGGAAATGGTATTAAAGTTGTCAGATGGCCCTATCAGTGTCAATAAATAAATTCACACTTTGAGTTTTGTGCCATTCATTTGAAGTCTCTGAATTGGACTATTGTGGGTTTCCAATGACAAACCAGCAGGAACAAATATTATGTAGTCATAGATACCGTCAAAAAGTGTTATTTACTGTAGCAGAAGGGATGGTACCTGCTTTGCATTTCTTCACTTTCAGTATCTGTCCCTCCAAAAAGGAAGTGAAGTGGAAGCAATTGCAATGTTTATTTGAACCTGACATAAATGTTACATTCTGTAGTTTTCTCTCTCTCTTTGTCTCTTTTTTTTTTTTTTTTTGGTCAAGTCAAAAGATGAAGTTGACATGGTCGTAAGAAACAAACTGCATGAGTGAAGGCCGGCAGACTGCTCAACTGACAGCCACTCTGACATTTTCCATTTTATCATAAAACAATGATGATGTGACACATAAAACAGTTTTTAGAGGTTGGAAAGGTTACACGGAAATAGCCATTTAAAGAGCAACATAAAGGCTGAAAAAGCTTTACTGAATTCATGCTTCTGGGCTATGATATGATTATGTGGGGAGATTGCTTGATTATTTTGAGACATTTGTCCTGTTTGACGTCATCAGGCACAAACTAACAAAAAATAATCACATACATAAAAAATTAAAAAAATCAGCGGTCTGACCATGCCGCAGTGCACCGTACTGGACAGCTGCCTGTCTGTCTGTGTCCTAATTGTAGTAGACTGTGATCACATGATGCAAATTCTTCATATAGACTGGCAGCAGATGTGTGTGGCATCTCGATGGCAACAAGAGTATTTTGAACATGTGCAACACACTCGGGACAGCTGAGCGAATAGGACCAAATATGTAAATGGTCACAAACTGCCATCCGTTGGTCTTCAGACTGCACCTGAAAGTTTCCCGGTTGTGGCTGGATGTGTCATTATAATGTAGTTTGGCCTCAATCGCCATATGTGTGATGGTGGTAGTAGTACCAAAAGAAGAAGCTTTATTGTCATTGTACAAAAATACAACAAAATTGCCTTTAGCAGCATCCCTTTTTTTTTTTAAATCAGGCATAAATCAGGCTTTCAGATTTTAAGGTACCACTCTGCAGCGGACTTAGAAAAAAGAGTGACTCAACCAGTTGCAATTAATTTGAATGCACATAATCCCCAGCACTTATTTAAGGCAAGCCTTCATTTTTTTCAGATGAAATTTTGTCCTGGTGTCACTGGCCAAATGGTCCCCCCTAAAAATTGGTCGCCCTTGCCTTCATTGTGCATGTGTCATGTCGGAGCGTCAGCAGCAATTCACCAATTATCACCTTGTTTCTTAAAACTGCACTCCAGTCATCATCTATCTCAGTGACAGATATCTGAAAGTTTTGTACAACAGTCATTTCCAAACAAACAGCATTTAGTTTAATTTCAAATAATTCAGAATTATTTCATAATAAAAGACGGGAGCAATCAGAGTGCCACAGCAGGATGCCATTCTTGATACAAAATACATAAACATACCAAATGGCAAATGTCAGCTCTCCTCAGTTTGTGCGTGATAAAAAATTCATGCATGCATGCGGAGCTTTTTGTCTTTTCTGCATTCTGCTGTAAGCAGGTGCTTATAATCTGAGAAATAGAGACTGTGACAGAAGACATTAAAAGAGCTACACATTTCACTTATGGTACCGGGAGGATGAGACTTAAGTCATTCATGGTAACAGCAACATAACACTTAACTAAACTGACTAAAACAATTGAACTACAAAACACAATAAATCAATAGCACTAAACACTGTTAAACTAACATGAACCACAATAACATTTAAAACCCCAAAAACCCATAACTCCTATGGTGCATGGCAGCACAATGTCCATTGTTTACTGTTTAGCTAAAATCGCTAATTTCTTCAAAAAAAATTATCCAATCAACTTTCTGTTTTCTCAGCTTTTATCCTTGACCCAGAATCCACAAGCATACCAAACAGCAATGTCAGCTCTCCCGAGTTTTGCTGTGATCAAAGCCATATGCACACACACAGAAAACAATTGGCTATTATAATATAGATAATGCACAGTCCAACAATGGCAATGTCGTTGGAGATTGGGTATGACATTAAACTGCATTCAGGTGGCATGGTGAGGTTATGTGTGGTTTCAGGACGCGGCAAACTTGAAACCTTTAAAAAAGCCATTACTACTCACTTTGTTACTGGTGAGTGTGGTTACTGCCACAACGCTGAGCCCTTGGGTTACTTTGTTTTGGAACCTTTAAGTCTTGAACGGCAGTTGTTTTGCAACAGGCAGATGAGAGCAGCTCCAGTTGGGCTGGTGTGTTTTAAGGCAGACCTCGACTAGAATTGAGTCATCTGGCAGTTCTCTCAAGCACCCCAACCAGAACCAGCACATCTCTATCCCCAATGGTGCTACTGGAGAAGGCGGGTGCCCAAAGTGCTTGGGTCTGAGTTTGTTTATGGTGATCCAGCATAAACAAAGTCACGTGAAGGCTATATGTGGCAGGGCAAATCAGCCTGAAGTTTTCACTGATGAATGTGCCAGTCAACATTATCTCTTGAGAAATTGAGAAACGTTTTGAAACCAACTTTATCTCTGAATTAAAAAAAAAAAAAAAAAATTCCTGGATCCACCCCTGAATTGGATTAATTCAAAAAGTTAAGACCGTCTTTCTCAGCCCTCAGCCCACCCAATGATTCAAGAATAGTTTTTGTATAATCCTACTTAAAATCAGACAAATGGCTTCAAAACATGACATCCTTGGCAAAGGTAAATTTGACATCTACTCAGATGTCCAAGCAGCTGGCATTTAGTATAACTGATGTCATTTTAAATTAGAAAATCTGCTTTCTAATCTATTAGATTGAAACCAAAGCTGGTCTGTGACACACTTACAGTGCATCTGGAAATTATTCACAGCACTTCACTTTTCCCACATTTTATACTACAACCTTATTCCAAAATGGAGTAAATTCATTTTCCCCCTCAAAGTCTACTCTCAACACCCATTAATGGCAACATGAAAAAAAGTGTTTTTGAAATTTTTGTAATTTATCAATAATATAATAATAATAATAATAATAATAATAAAACTAGGAAATCACATGTACACATGTATTCACACACTTTGCTCAAGACTTTGTTGATGCACCTTTGGCAGAAATTACAGCCTCAAGTCTTCTTGAATATGATGCCACATGCTTGGTGCGCCTATCTTTGGACAGTTTTGTCCATTCCTCTTTGCAGCTCCTCTCAAGGTCAATCAGGTTGGATGGGAGCATCGGTGCACAGCCATTTTCAGATCTCTCCAGAGATGTTCAATCAGATTCAGGTCCGGGCTCTGGCTGGGCCACTCAAGGACATTCACAGAGTTGTCCTGAATCCACTCTTTTGATATCTTGTCTGTGTGTTTAGGGTCATTGTCCTGCTGAAAGATGAACCGTCGCCCCAGTCTAAGGTCAAGAGCGCTCTGGAGCAGGTTTTCATCCATGGATGTCTCTGTACATTGCTGTATTCATCTTTCCCTCAATCCTGACTAGTCTCCCAGTTCCTGTCTCTGACAAACATCTTCACAGCATGATGCTGCCACCACCATCCTTCACTGTAGGGATGGTGCTGTTTTCCTCCAAACATGATGCTTGCCATTCATGCCAAAGAGTCAATCTTTGTCTCATCAGACCAGAGAATTTTGTTTCTCATGGTTTGGAGAGTCTTTCAGGTGCCCTTTTTGGCAAACTCCATGTGGGCTGCCATGTGCCTTCTACTAAGGAGTGGCATCTGTCTGGCCACTCTACCATATAGGCCTGATTGGTGTATTGCTGCAGAGATGATTGTTCTTCTGGAAGGTTCTCCTCTCTCCACAGAGGAATGCTGGAGCTCTGACAGAGTGACTGTTGGGTTCTTGGTCACCTCCTTGTCTTAAGGCCGTTCTCCCTCTATGTTTCAACTTAGATGGGTGGCCAGCTCTAAGAAGAGTTTTGGGTAGATCCACACTTCTTCTATTTATGGATGACGAAGGCCAATATGCTCATGGGACCTTCCAAGCCAGCGAAATGCTTCTGTTCCCTTCCCCAGATTTGTGCCTCAAGACATTCCTGTATCTGAGGTCTACAGACAATTCTTTTGACTTTCATACTTGGTTTTTTCTCTGACATGCAATGTCAACTATGGGACCTTATATGTAGACAGGTGTGTGCCTTTCTAAATCATGTCCAATCAACTGAATTTTACCCCAGGTGGACTACAGTTAAGACTGTAGAAACATCTCATGGATGATCAGTGGAAACAGGATGCACCTGATCTCAATTTTGAGCTTTAAGGCAAAAGCCTGTAAATATTTATATCCATGTGATTTCTTAAAATTTTATCATTAGTATATTAGTATAAAAAACATTTTCACATTGTCCTTATGGGGATTTGTGTGTAGAATTGGATTGAAAAATGAATTTCATCATTTTTGAATAAAGCTGTAACATAAAAGTGGAAAAAGTGAAGCATTGTGAATATTTTCTTGATGCACTGTACTTCTTCCCAGCTCTCAAATCCATATGTGAAAGGGTTATGGAGGTATTATGCACCTGCAATTCTTAGATGTGTAAAACTTTTTTTTTTCTTCACTCTCTGTCTTTTGAATTTCAGCCTTTGCACGAAGGACACCTCTCCCATGACCTTCCGGGCATGTGTGATGGCAGAAACTGTGAGACGTCTGATTGGTCACAGTGGAGTCCATGTTCTAAGACCTGCCGCTCTGCTGACCTGTCTCCTGGTTACCGCCTCCGGTCACGGATGATGACACAGATCCCTGTTGATGGAGGAAAAGCATGTCCTGCCCTTGAGGAAAAAGAAGCTTGTAACATCATGGGAGATTGCTTCCTAACTGCCCCAGGTAGAGTGCTTCATCGTGGCAGCTCTTGCCTTGTTTTTCTTAGAAACAATCACCCTGATGTCTTTTCCCTCACAAAATGTCTCACTATAAAACAAAATAGGTTTTAATATTGTTTCAACTGTTGGAATAATTGCAAGAAAAAAAAGCCCACAGGGTCCACATCGGCCTAGAGTATATCTGCTACATTTTCCCAGTTTTAGTGTGGCATTAAACAATAACCTTAGGGGCAGCGCTGACCCTATGACATGGCATAGATTACAAACATTGTTTACACAAGCTCAGTGTTTTGGGGCATAAGAGAGATTCTGGCAAATATTATATACAGTAAACAAAAGATTCAATGGAGACTTATTTTCTTGCTGATTCAGTTTTATTTGCTAAATCTACCTGGAATGCCTCTGAGCAGAGGATTTACATGATTGGGGAAAACACATTACGGAAATTAAGCATTTGATAGATTACTACAGGCTGTTGTTCTGTGAAACTCCTCAACTATTGTTTTGTTCATTGCTGCATTTTTTCATGGCTCAAACCACGCATTTGTTTAAGCTTTTAAAATGACGATAATCACGCCTCCCACCTCCCACGTCCTGACGTCGCTTTTGGCAAAGATTGCTTTTACGAGATTCTCTTTTTCCATGTGTGACGTTTCTTGAATAATTGGTTGGACTACTGTTTATAACGGGTGCTTTATTCATTTTGAATGTATGTTCTATTAACTGTGAATAAATCACAGCATGAATAGATCACAGTTCTATCACAAAAATGTCTTTATAGTATCATATGAAATTTTCACTGCAAAAAAACAAACAGCATGTGGTTTTATAAAGCGCTGTCTTCTACGTTTTTCTTGCCTCTGCTGTGAATGCGTTTGTGTACTTAGGTACATCTGGAGGATGACTGACTGGGGCGATTGTCGCATCGCCCCCTTACTGAGCCAGCAGGGACCGTCGACTGGCAAACATCAGCACACTGTGTGGAGGCGGGTTTCAAACTAGAGAGACCTACTGTGTTCAGGTCTCTGATGACTCAACGCCACACCACAGGAAGGATGGTAAGAAAAAAAATCTATTTACATAGTGAAACTGCGGTCCTCTGTAAGTACACTTTCTATCCTCAAGAGAAATAGGGCAATTTGACTCCAGAATTGCAAAGATATCTCCACTATTTTCAGCCTTAGGTCAACTCTGAAAGGGATATTTGCTGTCACAGCCCAGTCTCAAGCTGTCTGGATAAGCAGACCTTTAAGGGGAAATCATACTGATTTTAACTACAGTTGAGGTCGGACATTTACATACACATGTATGTCATAGTAAGTTTGGGCTTTTAGGTATGTCCTGAAGTGTTCTGTTGCAGCATGGAATGATTCTACAGCAGACATCATATGAAGTTGGGGCATTGTGTAAAATGTAAATAAAACAGAACACAACTGTTTTCAAATACTGTTCAACCTATATTCAACTGAATACATCACAAGACAAGATATTTAATTTTCAAACTGATAAACTTTGTTGTTTTTTGTGCAAATATTTGCTTTATTTGAAATGGATGTCTGCAACACGTTTCAAAAGAGTTGGGACGGGGCAACAAAAGAATGGGAAAGTTGATGAATGCTCAAAGAACACCTAATTGGAAACAGGTGAGTGTCATGATTGGGTATAAAAGGAGGCATCCCCAAAAGGTTCAGCCATTTCACAAGGAAAGATGGGGTGAGGATCACACTTTGTGAACAACTGCATGAAAAATAGTTCAACAGTTTTAAGAACAATGTTTGTCAACAATCAATTGCAAGGAATTAGGGATTCCATCATCTACAGTCCATAATATAACAGAAGATTCAGAGAATCTGGAGAATTTCTACACATAAGCGGCAAGGCGAAAACCAACACTGAATGCCCGTGACCTTCGATCCCCAGGCGGCACTGCATTAAAAACAACTAAAGTATCTTACTGCATGGACTCAGGAACACTTCAGAAAATGACTGTTAGTTAACACAGTTCGTCACTACATCTACATGTGCAAGTTAAAACTCTACCATGCAAAGTGAAAGCCATATATCAACAACATCCAGAAACAGCGCTACCTTGTCTGGGCCTGAACCCATTTGAAATGGACAGACACAAGTGGAGAGGTGTGCTGTGGTCTGATGAGTCCACATTTCAAATTGTTTTTGGAAATCTTGCACATCGTGTCCTCTGGATAAAGAGGAAAAAGACTATCCAGATTGTTACCATTGCAAAGTTCAAAAGCCAGCATCTGTGATAGTATGGGGGTGTGTTAGTGCCCATGGCATGGGCAACTTACACATCTGTGATGGCACCATCAATGCTGGAAGGTACATCCAGGTTTTGGAGCAACACATGCTGGTATCCAAGCAATTCTGCACGTATTCTGCACGTGTTACAACAGCATGGCTTCATAGTGAAAGAGTGCAGATACTAGAATGGCCTGCCTGCAGTCCAGACTTGTCACCCTTTGAAAATGTATGGCGCATTATGAAGTGCAAAATATGACAACGGAGACCCCGGACTGTTGAACAACTGAAGTCGTACATCAAGCAAGAATGGGAAAGAATTCCACCTACAAAAGCTTCAACAATTAGTGTCCTCAGTTTCCAAACGCTTATTGAGTGTTGTTAGAAGGGAAGGTGATGTAACACAGTGGTAACATACAACTGTCCCAGCTTTTTGAAATGTGTTGCAGGCAACCATTTCAAAATGAGCAAATATTTGCACAAATCAATAAAGTTTATCAATTTGAACATTAAATATCTTGTCTTTGTGGTGTATTCATTTGAATATAGGTTGAATAGGATTTGCAAATCGTATTTTGTTTTCATTTACATTTTACACAACGTCCCATCTTCAGTGGAATGGGGTTGTAGAAAATACATTGTATTTGAGAACTGGATCAACACGGAAATCCTAAATTTGGCTGAACATAGGTTGTCACTCTGTATATTAATACAATATTCAACTTAATATAAGAAATTTTAAAATCAACAAGTAATTAAATTAATACATAAATACACTTCAATAACCACATTCCAATGTTGTATTAATGTAATACACTGATGTACACAACATCAAGGAATTGATGGAGTCACATTGATACCATGTTGACAGAAGTCAAATGTAAAATAAATTTTAAAATCAACAAGTAATTCAATGAATACATAAATACACTTCAATAACTACATTCCAATGTTGTATTAATGTAATACACTAAGTACACAACATCAAGGAATTGATGGAGTGACATTGATATCATTTTGATAGAAGTCAAAATGTAAAATAACCCATCCAAGAAAAAAAAGCCCTGCAATGATACAACATCACTGTTCCCACTGGGTATGATGCATCATTGCCATTACACAGTGGCAAATATGTCAGAATAGCTGGGAAGAGGTCAGTCAATCTGTAATTTTATTACAGCATGTTAATCTGGAAATTTTCCACGATCTGAGTACCCTGGTATGTCCACTGTTCTGGGAGTGTGTGGTTAAAAAGCAAATATATTTCCCCCTTAAGAAGGCAGTTATAAACAGTCTCCAAAATGTATTTCGTATTCAGTAACTCATTACATTTCAGTGTATGCTTCTCAAACTCTGAAGCTTGAAAATAAAACTTCCAGTATATAATTACTTATACCCCATTGTGGTAGGTTGGCTCGATCAGTAACAGAAGTATAGTTTCAGAACACAAAATGCATTCCTCAGTGAATATCTTCAAATTTATTTACAGAAAACACAAAGAAAGAAAGAACAGTTGGTAAGAATGCTATCAAAGAATATCTCATTGTTATATTCACTAGCTTTGTGAATGGTGTCAAGCCTGCTATCTCTCACCTTGATTTAATTTCAAACAACTATCTGACTAATTCAACTTGTTTAACAGAAAACAAGTACTTTACTTTGAAAATAATGGTGGAAATTGTTTGTAGCAGAGATAGAGAAATATTAGTTCACTTAAACCAACACTGGAACTTTCTGAAAGAGTGTTTGTTATTCTGTGTGCTAACAAAGTAAAACAAAAATTGAAAGGTAAAGTTTTATAATATTATAAATAAATCAATGAAAATACCTACAGTACTAGACATCTGTAGTTAAAAGTATTTTATTGATCTCTTTAAATAAACATAGTGTGTCATTTAATGGTGTAACTGGAAATAAAGTTCTTTGCAAATCATTCTCTTTCATGCCTAATAAACAACACCAAATTCACCATTTTTGTCCCAATATTAAAGCTCCAGCCATCTGTTTACAGCACATGTTTAATGGTTCTGGGGTGATTGTTGTGTGGGCCGCTGAAGAGGAGGTTACTGCTGGCCCACCACCACCAGAGGGCGCCCTGCCTGGAGTGCGGGCTCCAGGCACCAGAGGGCGCTGCCGCATCATGGGAGTAGCCTGGGTGACAGCTGTCACCCATCACCAGACACAGCTGTTCTACTCAGCACCGAGGTATATCAGGAGGACGGCGTCTCCACCTCAGTGCCGAGATATCGCCTAAGACCAAGGTAGTATCTCTGCAGTTATACATTGCATCATCAGCTAAGACTGTTAAACCTTTTTCAGGACTGGTGACTACTGAAAACCTCATTCTTTGGATAAGTACTCACCTTCCTGCTATACTTTGCCAAGAGGTGGAGGCGGCTTCTCCCCTCTCTGTTACTGGGTGCGTTCATCCACTCCTGTGTGTTGTTTGCTCTCTCCTGCCAGCAGTACCGGATCCGACGAGCGGAGGCAAGTGGCCACGGGGAATTCGGGACCTTGGCGGTTCCAGTATTTCCAGGGTTCGGTGGCAGAGGAGATCTGGGTGGTTCCGGTTCGACTGAGACAGACGTCTCCTACCTTCGAGCCTGCCCACACGACCACCAGCGGATTCGACCCCAAATTGTGTTTGTTGTATTACTCGTGCTTGTTTCAGTAGTAAATCTTGTTATTTACTCTCTCCATTGTCCGTTCATGCGCCCCCTGTTGTGGGTCCGTGTTTCCTACACTTTCACAACAGATATCTCGGCCGCGTCATGGATCCCTGAGGGGCGTCAACCGGCTGTTGAACGGCCCAATGGAAGACCAAGGCGCGGCGGAGGCTTCGGGAGGGGTAATCGGTGAGTGTGCAGCGGATCCTCACGCTTTCACCTCTCGGATCGACTTAATGACCGAGCAGCACGTTCTCCTAAACCGCAGGGTGGAGGCTCTCGCCGCACAAGTGGAGGCGCGCCCTTCGGGCGCTGCTGCGGCTCTCCCTCCCGAGGACCCTGCGTGCGAAAGTAACGTTCCACTGGTCGTTCAACGGTTCCCTCCCTCCGTCCCCAGAAGCATACATAAGCCCTCCAGAACCGTACGGAGGCTGTGTGGAGACCGTGCGCGGACTTTCTTATGCAGTGTTCGCTCGTCTTCGCTCAGCGTCCCGTGATGTACGCGACTGATGCTAGCAAAGTAGCTTATGTGATAATCTGCTTCGCGGGGAGGCACGCGCTTGGGCTACAGCGCTCTGGGAGCAGAACTCACGGCTCCTTCATACATACGATGGGTTTGTACGGGGAGCTCAGAACGGTGTTCGATCATCCCAACAGAGGAGAGTCCGCTTCAACCGCACTACTGTCCATACGACAGGGACGTCGGAGCGCAGCTGCCTATGCAGTCGCCTTCCGCATCGCGGCGGCGAGATCCGGCTGGAATAGCACTGCCCTCCGCGCTGCCTTTGTAAACGGACTGTCTCTGGTCCTAAAAGAGCACCTGGTGGCTAAGGACGAACCGCGGGATTTAGATGGGCTCATCGATCTAGTCATACGACTCGACAAACGGTTTAGAAGAACGCCGTCGGGAACGAGGCGAAGGGCGTGGCCAGGCACGCGTCGTCCCTCTCCCTTCCGGGTTCCGATCGAGCTCCGCCCCTCCCCACGCTCCTCTGTTCCTGCGCTCCGTGCGCCTATGGCTCCCCCTGCTGACGAAGCTATGGACACGAGCAGGGCAACATTTAGGGCACCTGGAGCACAAAGGAGGCGGGCCCACGGAGCTTGTTATGTTTGTGGCTCGATGTGAGCATATGGCAAAGGACTGCCCCGATGCGGTTAAACTCCAACGCCCGCCCCTAGAGACTGGGCCAGGGGTGGGCCAAAACATTCACGTGGGACACACCCACATTGCTACACGACTCCCAGTCACGATCCTTTATGAGGATTCAACCCTGAAGGCCCCCAGCACTGGTGGACACGGGCTCTGAGGGGGAATCTGCTTGACAGTAGATGGGCCAGGGAGATAGGGCTCCCTCTGGTGGCTCTTACCTCACCTGTGCAGGTTCAGGCGCTAGATGGCTCCCTACTCCCACCAATCACACATAAGACACCTCCAGTAACTCTGGTGGTGTCAGGTAACCACCGGGAGGTGATCGAGTTCTTCGTGACTCAGGCCACCTCCCGTGTGGTTTTAGGGTTTCCATGGATGCTAAAGAACACTCCCCGGATTGATTGGCCGTCCAGGGTAGTGGTTCAGTGGAGCGAAACCTGCCATCGGGAGTGTCTAGGTTCCTCGGTTCCTCCCGGCTCCCAAGCTACGGAGGAGGTCCGAGTCCCGCCCAATCTGAAGGCGGTGCCAGCGGAGTACCATGACCTCGCTGATGTGTTCAGCAAGGATCTGGCTCTCACGCTTCCTCCTCACCGCCCGTACGATTGTGCCATTGATTTGGTTCCAGGCAGTGAGTTTCCGTCCAGTAGGCTGTACAACCTCTCACGGCCGGAGCGTGAATCAATGGAGACCTACATCCGGGACTCATTAGCTGCCGGGTTGATCCGGAATTCCACCTCTCCGATGGGTGCTGGTTTCTTTTTTGTGGGGTAAAAAGGATGGCGGGCTTCGTCCATGCATTGACTATAGGGGGTTGAACGAAATCACGGTTCGCAATCGATACCCGTTGCCCCTGTTGGATTCGGTGTTCACCCCCTTGCATGGAGCCAATATCTTCACCAAACTTGATCTTAGGAATGCCTATCATTTGGTTCGGATCCGGAAGGGAGACGAATGGAAGACGGCATTTAACACCCCGTTGGGCCATTTTGAGTACCTGGTATGCCGTTCGGTCTCACTAACGCTCCCGCGACCTTCCAAGCGTTGGTAAACGATGTCCTGCGGGACTTCCTGCACCGGTTCGTCTTCGTGTATCTGGACGATATACTCATCTTTTCCCCGGATCCTGAGACTCATGTCCGGCATGTCCGTCAGGTCCTGCAGCGGTTGTTGGAGAAACCGCCTGTTTGTGAAGGGCGAGAAGTGTGAGTTCCACCGCACTTCTTTGTCCTTCCTGGGGTTTATCATCTCCTCTAAACTCCGTCGCCCCGGACCCGGCCAAGGTTGCGGCGGTGAGAGATTGGCCCCAACCTACAAGCCGTAGGAAGCTGCAACAGTTCCTCGGTTTTGCTAATTTTTATAGGAGGTTCATTAAGGGCTACAGTCAGGTAGTTAGCCCCCTGACAGCCCTGACCTCTCCAAAAGTTCCCTTCACCTGGTCGGAACGGTGCGGAGGGCCGCGTTCAAGGAGTTGAAACGGCGCTTCTCGTCTGCACCAGTTCTGGTGCAGCCCGATCCTAGCCGCCAGTTAGTGGTTGAAGTGGATGCCTCGGACTCCGGGATAGGAGCGGTGCTCTCCCAGAGCGGGAAGACCGATAAGGTCCTTCACCCGGTGCCTATTTTCTCGCAGGTTGACCCCCGCTGAACGGAATTATGACGTCGGCAATCGGGAACTCCTTGCTGTGAAGAGGCCCTCGAAGAGTGGAGACATCTGTTGGAGGGAACAGCCGTGCCATTCACGGTTTTCATGACCATCGGAACCTGGAGTACATCAGAACCGCCAAGCGTCTGAACCCCAGGCAAGCCCGCTGGTCACTGTTCTTTGGCCGTTTTGACTTCCGGATTACCTACCGTCCCGGGGACCAAGAATCAGAGATCGGATGCATTGTCCCGGGTGCACGAAGATGAGGTCAAAACGGAACCGTCGGATCCCCCGGATCCCATCATCCCGGAGTCCGCTATCGTGGCCGCCCCCCCCTGGGACGTGGAGAAGACCGTCCGGGAGGCCCTGACCCGTGTTCCCGGACCCCGGAAACGGACCAAAAAACAGACTATAAACGTCCCACCAGAGGCTAGAGCTGCAGTCCTGGACTTCTGTCACGGTTCTAAGCTCTCCTGTCACCCAGGGGTGCGAAGGACCGTGGCAGTCGTCCGGCAACGCTTCTGGTGGGCATCCCTGGAGCCCGACGTCCGGTACTACGTCCAGGCCTGTGCCACCTGCGCCAGGGGCAAGGCCGACCATAGGAAGACCTCAGGGCAGCTACAGCCATTGCCCGTGCCTCATCGCCCCTGGTCCCACATCGGCCTGGACTTCGTCACGGGTCTCCCGCCGTCCCAGGGAAACACCGTCGTCTTCACGATAGTGGACCGTTTCTCCAAGGCGGCCCACTTCGTGCCCTCCCGAAGCTCCCCTACGGCCCAGGAGACAGCGGACCTCCTGGTCCACCACGTCGTCCGTCTGCATGGCATACCATCAGACATCGTCTCCGATCGCGGTCCCCAGTTCACCTCACATGTCTGGAGGCGCTTCTGCCGGGAACTGGGGGCCACGGTCAGCCTCTCGTCTGGGTACCACCCCCAGACCAACGGGCAGGCAGAGCGGGCGAATCAAGAACTGGAGCAGAACACTTCGCTGTGTGACAGCCGTGCACCCGATGGCCTGGAGTACCCACCTGGCCTGGATCGAGTACGCCCACAACAGCCAAGTGTCATCAGCCACCGGCCCTCTCCCCGTTTGAGGTGTGCTTGGGGTATCAGCCCCCCTTGTTTCCGGTGGTTGAGGGAGAGGGTCGGTGTGCCCTCGGTGCAGGCCCACCTACGGAAGTGCCGTCGGGTGTGGCGGGCCGCCCGCTCTGCCTTGGTGCAGGCCCGGACGAGGGCGAAGAAACATGCAGACCGGCGGCGAGCCCCGGCCCCCAAGTATCGTCCTGGGCAGGAGGTCTGGTTGTCCACGAAGGACATTCCCCTACAGGTTGATTCTCCAAAACTGCAAGAACGGTACATCGGACCTTATAAGATCCTCAAGGTCATCAACCCCGCCGCAGTGAGGCTCCAGCTTCCGGCCTCACTGCGGATCCATCCAGTCTTCCATGTTTCCCGGATCAAGCCTCTTCACACCTCACCCCTCTGCACCCCGGGTCCGGCGCCGCCTCCTGCCCGGATCATCGACGGGGCACCGGCTTGGACTGTCCGCCGGCTCCTTGACGTCCGTCGGATGGGCCGGGGTTTTCAGTATCTGGTGGACTGGGAGGGGTACGGCCCCGAGGAGCGCTCCTGGGTGAAGAAGGGCTTCATCCTGGACCCGGCCCTCCTGGCCGACTTCTACCGACGCCATCCGGACAAGCCCGGTCGTGCGCCAGGAGGCGCCCGTTGAGGGGGGGGTCCTGTTGTGTGGGCCGCTGAAGAGGAGGGTACTGCTGGCCCACCACCACCAGAGGGCGCCCTGCCTGGAGTGCGGGCTCCAGGCACCAGAGGGCGCTGCCGCATCATGGGAGTAGCCTGGGTGACAGCTGTCACCCATCACCAGACACAGCTGTTCTACTCAGCACCGAGGTATATCAGGAGGACGGCGTCTCCACCTCAGTGCTGAGATATCGCCTAAGACCAAGGTAGTATTCTCTGCAGTTATACATTGCATCATCAGCTAAGACTGTTAAAACCTTTTTCAGGACTGGTGACTATTGAAAACCTCATTCTTTGGATAAGTACTCACCTTCCTGCTATACTTTGCCAAGAGGTGGAGGCGGCTTCTCCCCTCTCTGTTACTGGGTGCGTTCATCCACTCCTGTGTGTTGTTGCTCTCTCCTGCCAGCAGTACCGGATCCGACGAGCGGAGGCAGTGGCCACCTGGGAATTCGGGACTTGGCGGTTCCAGTATTTCCAGGGTTCGGTGGCAGAGGAGATCTGGGTGGTTCCGGTTCGACTGAGACAGACGTCTCCTACCTTCGAGCCTGCCCACACGACACCAGCGGATTCGACCCCAAATTGTGTTTGTTGTATTACTCGTGCTTGTTTCAGTAGTAAATCTTGTTATTTACTCTCTCCATTGTCCGTTCATTGCGCCCCCTGTTGTGGGTCCGTGTTCCTACACTTTCACAACAGTGATGGCGGCTGTCTTTTTACACCCACCAGATGTGTTCAGAGAAATGCTCCAAGATAAGAGGGGCATTTGAACATTGACTATGTTGGCAGTGAAGCAGTGGAATATCAATGAAGGCAGCACTTTGAAACAAAACCGCAGTTGTGTGAAAAAAGATCAATAAACATTGAATGTAATTTTCACGGTGAAGTGACCCGTATGGGTTTAACAAATGCAAACATCTAGATTAATGCCTGCAACAGGGACTAGAATTAACTCTCCTTGGATGTCTACAGCAGTCAAATCCCAACTTTGGCAACAAAAACACTATCAATGTGGGTTAAGAACAAGTTATTTTTTTAAATAAGCACCGTATGAACTCCTTTGACTTTTGCTACATGGTGATGGGAAGGCATACATTTCAATTACATATTTGACTGAACACGTCCTCTTGCTGTGGAAAGGCAAAAACAGCCTCTTTTTTCAGTGTGAGAGACTATTAGAGTTGGCCGAGTTGTCCGTGAGCGACAAATGGTGCCAGCCATGCTTAGTGGTGAATTGGTTTTACCATGACTGGCCTCAATATCTGCCTATTCAGCTCTGGTTCCCAAGCTGAGCTGGCTACTGTTCTCCATAAGCTGTTCTCTCCGGTCTGACATTCGATGACAAGAGCAGTCTCCCTTCTGTTCTTTATTTTGTTTGCTTCCTCATAATAATCTCCACTAAATTTAGCATGATCCATCCTGTGGCACCCAGCCAATGTTAAAACACCTGTCATCAGCTCTTGTGTCTATGTAACCCCAGGAACAAAAGGAAGAAAAACATCCAATAATCCAAAACTGCAAAAAGTTTTCAATCTTTAATTAAGATTAACACTATTGATCCACAGCGTGGAAAATCACTTGTTGTAGCAGCAAGAGTCACACAGTAGTAAATATAAAGAAAAAAATACATTAAAGAAAGGTGACTGAAATATATATTTATCTGGTATAACTTTACCGTGCAACACAGAACTAACAAATACAACTAAAAAGCTGGAATGATGCAGCCAACACAGGATAAACCTAAGCTGGTAACAGGTTTAAAAGCTTAAACCTCCAATTATTTTAACTTTTGTGACACATGTAGTTTGACATTATGTACACAAACATGCTTATGGTTCCCTTTAAAATAATGTCATACCAACTCTGTCTTATTGTCAAATTTACTCCATCAGTGTTAAATGAAGCTGATCAGTTACTTTACACTCAAGTAGAGTTGATTTTCCACTATTTTGAATGGGACTTCATGTACTCACTGCAGTGCTTATTTAACCATGCACTATTGAATATTTAATTTCTAACTTCTTTGGGCCTGGAGGTTACAGAGGTGAATTTATAACTGTGGGCTCCTTGTTTCAGTTCCCCATGTGACAGAGAATTCACTAAGTTGCCCTTAAGCAAGGATAGTAATCCCCGTATTGCTCCCAGTGTGCAGTTGTGCATCTTGCTTGGCAGCATCCTAACACTACTTTGTAAACCATCAACCTTCTGTGTTGAAAAAAGGTGAAACCTGGACCAACATTTTAAAAAGTATTCTAATTTACTAAAATTGAAGGTTTCAACCATATTATTGTATAAATTATTTTAGGTGGAAAAATTGGGTGTAACAGATTTGTTCCTTTTTTTAAGATGGACTGAGTTTCAGTTTTTTCAGTGTTATTATGCAGGGACACACTGTCAGAAACTCACCACATGTGTCCTCTTTCTCATTTGACAGAGTTTAGTTACAATTATATAGTGTTGAATCAGTGTTGTTATGATGCTGTAAAGGTGGAATATTTTAACACTGTGGTATCAGTAATATCTTAAATTTTGTAAATGGCCCAAGCAGAAGGTTTTAGTATTTCTTCTGTTTTTCTTGTTGCTTAATGTTGACAAATTATACTGTATTTGTTGTCTTTCCAATGCCTGATTCTGTTTTTTCTCTCTGTTTGAGGTGCAGCTCCATCCAGAGATGGGTGTGGTGTCTACTTCTGCAACCCTCCCATCCTGTGCACCAGCAAAATTCCTGTATATTTGTTTCATAAATTGTTTTGTCAATTGTGTCTGTAGCATGGCCCAAGCAGAGGGTTGCCCCTTTGAGTCTGGTCTGCTTGAGGTTTCTTCCTCAAATCATCAGAGGGGGTTTTTCCTTACCACTGCTGCCTGCATGCTTGCTCTGGGGGTTGGTAAGGTTAGACAGCGCCTTGAGGCAGCTTTGTTGTGATTTGGCACTATATAAATGAAAATAAATTTAAAAAAATTAAAGTATCACCCCTTTGAAACTGGTCTGCTTGAGGTTTCTTCCTCAAATCATCAGAGGGAGTTTTTCCTTGCCACTGTCGCCTGTGCAACCCAGTCTCACGGCAAGTCATGATTCAGCAGCACGAAATATACATTAATCTATTGGTTTGTGATATTGTGACAAAAAGCGCTTCATTTTTGTCACACAGATTCATTCTAATTCATTCTGTGATGGCTGCATGAAATTAAAAGTGAAGCGGGGTTTGGGGGTGGTTATGGTTAGGGTGGGGGGAAGGAGTAAGATTAGGTTATGGTTAAGGTTAGGGTTGGGGGGTAGGAGTAGGGTTAGTAATAGTTAGTTAAAAAAAAAACCCTGCCACGAAAATTTGACTCATTTTGTCATGGGAGCACGAAAGAAAAAAAAAACCACGTGAGACTGGGTTGCGCCTGTGTGCTTGCGAGGGGTTGGTAAGATTAGACGTTACTTGTGTGACATGCCTTAAGGCAGCTTTGTTGTGATTTGGTGCTGTATAAATTAAATAAATCAAAATTGTGAAATTCAAATTTTGTTGTATTCTTGCATTGCCTGCATTCTTATTTTTTAACTGATTTATTAGAAAATGGAGGGAACGGGAGGGAATTGGATGTTTCATTTTCTTATGATTTTGTATAATTTTTGGCTTGTGACAGAAAATACTGGGAACCTGCTATACTAACTTTCTGTAAAAACAAACAAACAAACAAACTTGAGAACTGTGATGAAACTCAGAAAATACAAAACTATTGACTGGTCGTGCGTAAACAAAGTACAATCATCTCTCACTGAAAACACGGGACTGTAATTATTTTCCTTTGCACTTTTCTTCATACAGTGGGCTACCATCCTATGAAGTTTCACTGAAATCCATAAAGCAGTTTCTGAGGAGTTGCACTTAAGAAATCATCATCATATGACGCATCAATTAAACTCCAACATACAATTATTTCCCCTTCAAGTTGTATGACTGGAATTATTTTCCTTCATGCAAGTCTACATATATTACCACTGTGTAAAGTTTCACTGAAATCCACCAAATGGTTTAGGAGGAACTGCACTTGAAAGACTTATGAACAGATGGACAGATGGATGGAGGGACAGAGAGAGTCCTCTTTACCCCCTCCCAGACTTTTGTTTGTGGGGGTATTCAAAAAGTTTAACCTTAATAACTTGAATTCATAATGGCAAGTCCACCCCCCCCCCCCCCCCCCGCTTGAAACAGATTTTGTTGATATCCGACCTTGCTAATCATTATACTGTTTCATCCAGCATCCAGGCCCGTGAGTGCACAGCTTTGTGCAGCGGAACAACCTCCGTCAGCTGTCCAACACTGCACCGTCCCCTGCCAGCACCACTGCCTGCTGTCACCGTGGTCTCCCTGGGGCGCCTGCCTACATGACAACTGCAACGAGTCACAGGGGAGGAAAGGTATTTTAACTCAGAGCAATGAATCATTAAACGTTATCATGAACATTATCACACCAGCCAAGGATGTAATGTTCTCAAAAAACAACAACAACAACAAAAACATTTTTCTTGACACGGTGAAATGACAGGGTACAACCCAAGAAAGAAACCATTAAAAGTAGGTGCAGATTGAATGAAGGCCCCCAGTCTGTATAACATTGTTTGTGGTTGAAAAGAAAGTGCTGAGTGAGTGCACAAAAAGCTTCATCTTAGCAGTCTCTTGATTTTCAGTTGGGGGGAGACTCCTTGTGACATGTTTCTGACAACAAAATGAGCTAACTACTAGCTTATGATGTTCAACAATAAAACACAGACTGATTACAAGCAAACAGATGACAGGTGAGGATGGCTACCTTTTGTAGCCATTCAAACCCGTTTGTGTCAACTTGAGTGCATGTTATCGGGCCATAATCCCCAGGGTATGTAAACTTTTGATCAGGGTCATTTGGTTAGTTTCTAGTTAGTTTTCTGCTGATTTAACACAGTTGTTTATCAATAAATGGCTTCACACAAATGGAAAAAGGCACATGACTCAACACATGAGCACAGCACAGGAGGGCATTGGAAAAAAATACCAGAGGGTCAAAGCACCAGCTACTGGTTGGCAAAACAGGCAGTCCAACCTGAGCACAGCCTGGGCTGACTAAAGGAAGGCCTATGACGCCATACTTCACACATGGATACTGGAGTGCTTGGCACTATACAAGGCAAACAGTGCACTGATAGCCTTCATTAGGAACTCAGTGGGACTGTAGAAGATGTCAATGGAGGCCAACTTCAAGCAATCGCACAAGTCACCATCAAGTGCGGAATATACCAAGGTGATGCACTATCCCCACTGCTGTTCTGCATAAACATCAACCCCCTCAGCCATCTCATCACAAAGAGTGCCTATGGATATCAATTAAGGAGTGGACTAACCATCAGCCACCTCCTGTACATGGATGACATCAAGCTCTATGCCAAGATTGAGTAAGACATTGACTCACTGATCCATCTCACCAGGATCGACAGTGACGATATCGAGATGTCATTCAAGGGTGATTCTTTAACTACGGGCACTATTGGCCTTGTAAATGTAATTTCCACCACACCATTGCCTTACAATATAAAGCACCTTGGGGCAACTGTTTGTTGTGATTTGGCGCTGTATACATGTGCTCTAATGTCACTGTTTATCTCCATAGAAACTACCCAAACAATCTTTCATACAAACTGTTTAAAGGGACATTACAGTGTTGTGGTGGAAATTACGGCAATAGTGTGGGACAACTACATTTCGTTTAAAAAAATCACAACAGTTGTATGACATTGAATACCCCAATTATGTTTTGATTATTTTACTGATATTTTATTCAGAGATATTTTAAAACATTAGAAAAAACGTTTCTTTACCATTCATTTTTATCATTGAAGATCAAAAGTCTGGGTGTGGGACAAGCACAAAACGGCAATATTTGCATATAATGATGCTGAAAAAAGGTGTAAAAGTCATCATAGACTACTAGAACAAATTTCTTAACACACTTTCATTGTAAAGATAACTATAAAAGTGTGAAATTTCCCCTTTTTTTTTGTTTTTCATACAATATGATCAAAGGACATAATAAGTGCCCGTAGTCTAAGAATCACCCTCAAATTGGATCAGTGTGGCCGAATGGTGGCAAAGAGAGGGAAAGTGATCTGGACTCAGGGGGTGAAGTTGCCAGAAGGTAGAATAGGGGACCTACAGGACAGCTAGAAGTACCTGGGAATCCCACATGCCAATGGTAACCATGATGAAGATGCAAGGTCAGCTACAACCACCTACATCAAGAAGGTAAGACAGGTGCTGAGAAACCAGCTCAATGTTAGGAATAAGATCCGAGCCATCAGTACATTCACCCTCCCAGTCATCACATACCCACCTGGGATAATAAGTTGGCCAACGGAGGAGATAATTGCCACTGATGTCAACACAAATACTCCTCAGAATGCATGGAGGTTTGAACCTAAAGTCCAGTACCCTGAGGCTCTATGAGCAATGCAAGGAGGGAGGGAGAGGATTAGTGAGTGCCAGAGCCACAATCAAGGATGAGATGAGGAGCATCCATGAATACATCAGAAAGATGGCCCACAAAATCAGCTGCTACGAGAATGCCTCAGGCAGTTGAAGTCAAGCAGTGACACAGAACTGGAGGAGGAGATAAAATGGAACACCCACCCCCTCCATGTGATGTACCATTGACATATAGAGGAAGTGGCTGACATCAAGAAGACCTAGCAGTGGCTAGAAAAGGCTGGCCCAAAGGACAGCACAGATACTCTGATGTGGGAGTCTACCACAGGTGATAGGACCCAAGTTGCAGTTCTGTGAAAATGTGCTCCAGAGACAGTCCAGCAAATAGTAGCAGGATGCAAGATGCAAGGTGGGACAGCGTACAGTGAGAGGAATCGTGTACAGAAACATCTGTGCTGCATACATTACAAGTCCTGAAGTCTCGATAGGAGATGACAGGGCTAAGGGCATGACAGGGCTAAGGTCTTGTGGGACTTCAAATTCCAGACAGACAAGCAGCTGCTGGCCAACCAATCAGACACAGTGGTGGTTGAGAAGGGAACAAAGACTGCAGTTGTGATTGATGTGGCAATTCCAGCTGACAGCAACATCAGAAAGAAGGAGCACAAGAAAATCAAGAAGTACGAAGTGCTGAAGGAGCAACTGGAGTAGATGTGGAAGACAAAGTCCAAAGTGGGCCCAGTGGTAATAGGAGCACTATGAGCTGTAACCCCCAAAATGGAAGAGTGGCTCCAGCAGATTCCAGGCACATCAGAGATCTCTGTCCAGGCCAGTACAGTCCTAGGAAAATCTAAGATACTGTGCCGACCCCTCAAACTCCCAGGCCTCTTTTCAACGTGCCAAAGTTTCAACTGACAGAAAATATCTAAAACTATTGCATGTTTTGAGGTGATCTTTATTAAGTAAACGCATACACTTCACAGGGTCACAGAAGTGAGATAAAAATTAAATGACTTTTATTGATCTCATAAAGAAAAAATATCAGGTGCAGAAGAGCACCACATATGTATAAAAGCTGCATACAGTCCAGTTGCATTCTCACATTGGCATAGAGTACAAACAGCTTATGTGTGCCTGTTCTGCGTTCAATAAAAATCTGAGAGAGCGAGAGAGAAAATGACGTTTGCTGTGGGAGAGACATGAACCTTTGATGTTGAAGGTGAACACCCACAAATCCCCTTTTCAAACAC
The DNA here is from genome assembly GCF_902500255.1 of Thalassophryne amazonica. Taxonomy (NCBI): domain Eukaryota; kingdom Metazoa; phylum Chordata; class Actinopteri; order Batrachoidiformes; family Batrachoididae; genus Thalassophryne; species Thalassophryne amazonica. Next base: position 91,786,591 of record NC_047116.1, on the reverse strand, counting down.
ACTCTGATTGTACAGTGGCTGCTTCTGTCTGAAAGGATGGCAAACCAGCATCATGCGCAAACACACCACTTTAAGTAAGTGGATCATGGACATGGATTTTAAGACTGTGTGCTGGTGATGAAATGGGGTGACACTGACTACTGCACCTACTCAGTCATCTGGACGAACAATGATAGACATCCATGAGGTAAACTCGAAAAGCACTCGAAACAGTACAATTGCGCTGAAGTGACAAAACTCAGATGATCATCAGATTTTTATTTTTATTTATTTATTTATTTATTTATTTATTTAGCAAATACAGATTCTCACAAATCCAACAACTACAACAACTACTTTTTTTACTAATAGCCCAATCTCATAGCCTTAAGAGTGTGCATATCATGAATGCTTGGTCTTGTTGGATTTGTGAGAATCTACTGAATCTACTGGTACCTTGTTTCCCATGTAACAATAAGAAATATACTCAAAACCTGGATTAATCTTTTTAGTCACATAGCACTACTATTATTCTGAACACTACTGTATGTGTGGTTACTGTATTTTCCACAGTATATGTTTTTTGTTTGTTTGTTTTTTTAACTAGGTTGTGACTTATACTCAGGTGTAACTTATATTCTGCAAAATCATACATCATTCTTTTGTTAATAATTATTACAATAACCATTTGTATATAACTTTCACAGGAATCAAGGCACTGAATAAAATAAACTCCAATAATAAAAGAATAAATGCCAGTAACATGAAGTACATGACAACACTGCACAAAAATCCCAAATTAATGAGCTGAAAATACAGAAAAAGTTGTGACTTTTACTTATCTCTTTTGCCTTAGTTGAAGACTCCACATGATCACAGATTTTTGTCAGTTTGCATGTCTCTGTTTTTCCAGGATTAAAGGAAATGTATTTAGCCATTTTTCATTTTACAAAATAGTGAAATTACGAAATTTATCAAAGGGAAGCTGCCATTAAATTTTGTTCTTACTGGAGAAATGCCATTTCTTTCCCCTTTTTCCATCAGGTTCTATAACATCATAACAGCAATGCTATAATAATTACGTTGTTAATCGCAGTGCAGAATGTGATGCTCATTCAGCCTTGGTGGGGGCACAGTTTGCTCTCTGTGAGTTCCTTCTTCCAAATTACATTGTTCTTCTTAAACCATTCAGAATGGAAATCCTGCACTTAAAGAATCGTTTATGACAGATGGAGAGACCCTACAGTTAGCTAACAAGCTGACATTATCTCAAATGGAAACTGGGAACTGATCAGATGTGCAAGTGGTGAACAGATAAACACTCACAGAAAAAAAACAAAAAAAACAATGAACCACTTTTTTTATACACGGCCATGTTCTACATTTATAGGTGTGACCAGCTGTTGTTGTTGCCTGAAAGCTGAGTCGCTCAAAAACGGTCAACAAGGAGCCATAAAATATTGTGAAAGCTATTACAAAGTACATGCTTTCAATTTAGAGCAGCACCATGTTTTTATTGTGTAAACAATCATTTGCGAAGTGCCTTGGCACCAGCGATCGTGAGCGGGGTTGACGGGCGCTGAGTGACAGCAGGAAACAGCAAAGTGTTTGAAGATAAGTAGCTGCCTGAGAGGAAAAGTGCTTGAGAAGAAAGCGCTACCCGTATAAACCCCAGCTGATGACAGCCAAAAAGTCGGCGCACCTGGAGTTCAGCCCTTGGTCCTCCAGCGAGAGGAGATAAAACACTCACGGTGCACGCGGGTGGCACCATTAGGGAAGCTGATCAAGTATTCAACGTGCTTGTGCCATCTCAGTGTGCTTGTCTTTTTTGAACCTGCATCAAATCCGGCTGTCCTGGAGAGGAGCCGTGTTGCAGTCGCTGTGTTTGTGTGTCACTGGTGGCAGAGTTGCTAAAAGGGCGATGTGTCCTCATCGAGTAAATGTGCATGAATACCCCCCAGGGAGTTCCTGAAGTGGGGATCGTTCAGGTCACTGACCGCATGCTCCAACACCGAATGCCTATGAGGCAGTTCCTCTCCGACAGCTATTAGTATTTTCAAAGGAGCGTAAAGCACAGCATGTGTTGCACACAGCTCTCTGATGGCAGGCTTTGTTTTGATGGAAGCAATGCTCACTGCTTGCAGCTCTTAAAAATACTGCATTTGGACAATTACAAAGTTATGATTATTTTAGATGAATGCCACAATAAATATATAGGAGTTGAAAGCATCCACTCAAAGTAGAGACTTTTAATTCTATTTATTAAGACAAATACCAGTGGCCTTGGTGGCCACCAGACCTACACTATGGAGATGATAGAAACAAACAAACAGGCTTATTTCAAGCTAAATGTAACTTCATCAATTCCTGCTCCTAATTTCCATCATGCATTTGATGATGTGATTAATCTCTGCAACAATCGCAGTCATGTCCCGCAGGTGACAGACAAGCATAAAGAAGTAAATCTTATATAGGCTCTGATGCCCAGTACTTAGACTCTCATTGGCTTCAAGTTGTAAATTCGGAGGATGAGACTCCTCTGGAGGGGACAGCAGTTACTTCCTACCCATTTACAGCTGGGTGGATTGAGACAAGGACATGAAATGTTTTGACTAAGGACATAGACAAGTAGTGAGACCAGCAATTAAACCCAGGATATTGCTCAGGTCCTTATCTCAGTTACTGCCTGCTCTACATATGGGAGTCTGGTTCTTTATGCAATGATTAACAGGTCCCTTACACATTTTTTGAAGATTTGGTAAACTATTCATTTTTAGAAGGTTTATGAAATGAGAAATCCAAAATATGTTTATTTTTTTTTAAATCTTGGATTTTCCAAATTGGTGACCTTACAACATCGTCACGTTCCTTTTGCAAAGTTGTTTTGTTGTTGTGTTTTTTTGTTTTGTTTTTTTGATTTTTAGTAAGCCTATTAATGGACAAAAATTCCAAAACACAGTGTTTACATATTTTTCCAAACGTTGTCATGGGGACATCATGGACTTCTAAAAATGGAAAACTTTGATAAAATAACTTTTCACTTTCTGAACTTCAAGTTAACCTAAGCTCAAGATTGAAGTGATTAAATAAGAATTTTGGAGGGCAAGAATCCAGAGATACTAATTACATATTACTGAAGCTGATGAATAGTATAGTGTGTGCTGCTATTTTGGCTTTTTATTGTGAGCAGCTGATGTCATTGAGGTATTGTTGTATGTGATATGTTGATTTCTTTATATATTAGTGACATTGCCAGGGTTTGTGCAAAGATACGTATCTACACGTATCTACAATAATTCATACTGCCACTGAGTCAAGACTACAAATGGAAATACACTAATCTGAGACATTTTCCACCTTGCTCACCCATGGCAAACAGCTGTCAAATTATTTCTATCTTCCACATAAAGAACAAGAGAGTACAGATATGTGGTTTTCTGAGTCGATCAATGGAATGCACGCTTTTCAGAGATCAGAAGTTTCAAAATGGGGTTTTCTGTTATGTTTCGGACGCGGGCGGAGAACCGACCCAGCGTTTGAAGGACCAAGCATAAAATAAGCAGAGCACGGTTCAAAGGATAACAGAATTTAATAAACATAACAGTGACATGCTAAACAACTAAAACGTCCGCGGTCTGGTGAGGTGAAAACACGGCGCGCTCTCAACAGCGCAAACGGTCCGGAGCCACAGCAGTTCGGACCCAGGGACCCCGCCGACACCCCCCAGGTGGCCGCGACAAACCGAGTCTGTGAAGAAAGAAAACATGAGGTGAGTCCAACTCCACACAGTGAGACACAACTCAAAGGTGCACGCAATCAGCAAACACTTCCTGGCTTAAATCTATACATCAGCTTCTTACCCTGCAGGCACGGAACAACACAGTTCAAATCTCCACTGCAGCAGAAGCTGATTAGACAATTAGCATAACGTGACAGCTCACTAACACAAGGTGTGAGGGACACCAAATCCACTGTCATTACTTCATAAAAGTCATCAAAACCTAATTACCTCAGGAAGTGTGCTGAAGAGCGTGAGACCTCACCCAATCCTCCTTCACAGACTGTGGCGTCAACCCTGGAGCGGTCTCTGCGTCCGTGATGGTGAGATTGTTCTCCTGACGTCGATCTCACACGTCTGCTCACAAGGTCGAGTCTCTGGCAATCACACACTGTGCATTCAAGGTTTAAATGCAGCAATCTCTGATTATGACAAAATACACCACAGCTGTGAGTCCTGATGACCTGCACGTGATAACAAGCCTCAGGTGTTCAGGGTGAGGTCCTGATGGTCAGCCACTCAGTCCTGAATGCATACCACCTGGAGGGAGAAACAAAAAACAAAAACCAAACCAGCCAAACACCCCAGCCCACCACATTTTCAGAGTTTACTGCTGTTTTGAAGCCATGCACTCCATCTACCTGTTTTGTTGCTGAGTCAAACAGGTATACCAGCAGTTAGCCACAGCCCAACTCAAGACGTACTGGGTGCGCAACCTGAGTGCAGCTCAGGAAATGGTATTAAAGTTGTCAGATGGCCCTATCAGTGTCAATAAATAAATTCACACTTTGAGTTTTGTGCCATTCATTTGAAGTCTCTGAATTGGACTATTGTGGGTTTCCAATGACAAACCAGCAGGAACAAAATATTATGTAGTCATAGATACCGTCAAAAAGTGTTATTTACTGTAGCAGAAGGGATGGTACCTGCTTTGCATTTCTTCACTTTCAGTATCTGTCCCTCCAAAAAGGAAGTGAAGTGGAAGCAATTGCAATGTTTATTTGAACCTGACATAAATGTTACATTCTGTAGTTTTCTCTCTCTCTTTGTCTCTTTTTTTTTTTTTTTTTTTGGTCAAGTCAAAAGATGAAGTTGACATGGTCGTAAGAAACAAACTGCATGAGTGAAGGCCGGCAGACTGCTCAACTGACAGCCACTCTGACATTTTCCATTTTATCATAAAACAATGATGATGTGACACATAAAACAGTTTTTAGAGGTTGGAAAGGTTACACGGAAATAGCCATTTAAAGAGCAACATAAAGGCTGAAAAATGCTTTACTGAATTCATGCTTCTGGGCTATGAATATGATTATGTGGGGAGATTGCTTGATTATTTTGAGACATTTGTCCTGTTTGACGTCATCAGGCACAAACTAACAAAAAATAATCACATACATAAAAAATAAATTAAAAAAATCAGCGGTCTGACCATGCCGCAGTGCACCGTACTGGACAGCTGCCTGTCTGTCTGTGTCCTAATTAAAGCCAATATACAAAGGTTGACTGAAAAATTCTACCTCCTTTCACAAACAAGCAAAATACTCACATGAATCTGCTAAAAGCCTGGAGTGTTCTCTATCAGGCAGTGCCCTTATTTTCCTCGTAGTCACTTTTCCTTTCCACACACTTATACCAATGCAGGACATGTTTTTGCATCACTTCGGTGATGAAATAATGTCTTGTCTCAACCTCGGATGCTTGCACCATTGCATCATTGGTGTTACAGTGTCCCTTCAAGTGTTCTTTTACCTTGAGAAAAAGCAAAAACTCAGAGGGCAAGAGATCATGGCCCGGTTTCATAAAGCAATCTAATCTTTCAGTTTGCTAAACTTACTTAGACAACTACAGTTAGTTGCCCAACATTATCCATCTAATCACCATTTCACATTGATGGTTAAACTTGTAGATTAGCCATCTTACCTTAGTCAATGGTTTTCACTGGCTTAACGGCCTAACGCGTGTCATTGCCAAGAGACAGCTCCAATGCGCAACCGTTTTGTTTACTTCCAGGTTGGCTGTTGTCATGAACTATCCAGCCTTTGTTTCATTAACATTTCCGGACCCATACGAACAGCAGAATGTCTTACTTAGCTCTTAGCCTTTTGAGCAGTTTCACTCCTCAGTTTCTTCTTCGACACTTCTGTCAAGCCTTTTTGTGCACACAACATTGCTCATTGTAACAGTGACACCCGGTGGCTCATGTGAGAACTGTCACAAACACATCATGACAGTCGTCTGTTGCAACCATGACCAAAATTAGAAGAAGCGCTCCTTTTGAAGGAATACGAGTGACATAGGGCTGCTCTTGAGTGTTCTAGCAAGTGGTGGTACTTGATAGCTGCCATTTTTTGAGGTAACATTTTGGAGACTAAAATAAGCTTAGCCTCCTGGACTGTGTTGCAAGTGTGGTAAGATCTTGTAGTATTTGAGTCATTACAACACATCCTGTGTTTGTTGACTCATTTGTGGACAAGCATTGCCATGCTGAAGAATTGCATCTTCTCCCAGAGAAACCTGCTTCAGGGTTGCACACAGCTTTTGAATGGTGTCCACATATCAGTTGAAGTTCATCCACCAGCACTTGATCTTGTGCGTCAATGACTGTTATGGGGGGCTGCTAATGGCATGTTCATGAAAACTCAATGTGGCTGGATTTTGCTAACTTAAACTTCATGCCCAACTCCTGATTATCATCATGGCAGTCCCTCATTGGCAAGGATGGGTGTCTCTTAAGTGATTCTGAATGATATACGTAGAAAATCTACATTCCACAGTCTCTCTAGAGATGTTTGTGTGTGGGCTTGTTTAACATGAGAATGTTGTTGCACGGCAACAAACACACTGATCTTGACAGATGCTTAGCCTGGTCAAATGGTTGGGAAATGCCACACGATCTGATTCTAACAACCTGCTGCAGTCTTCATCCGTTTTCATTAACAGTGGGTTACAAACCTTCACCTCCATTGCCTGATCCACCATTGAGAACTTCTTGTTTCACCAGGCATGAATGTCGATTTGTGTACAACCTTCCAGCATGAGAAATTCAATAACAGCAATTTGTTTCAAATGCACATCCATGTGCGTCACCATATTTTGACAACTATTGTGCATGCGTTACTTCAAAGGCAGTTCTGTGCATGCCTGAAATTGCAGGCAGGTGACATCTGTTTGATGATGAAAATACACTGGATTATTATCCCAGTTTCACTTCAATAGCTTGCATGCTGTTGAAACAGTTGCATTACAGACAGAATCTTTCAGTTGACCATTGTACAACCCCAATTCCAGTGAAGATGGGACGTTGTGTAAAACGTAAATTAAAACAGAATACAATGATTTGCAAATCATCTTCAACCTATATTCAATTGAATACACCGCAAAGACAAGAAATTTAATGTTCAAACTGATAAACTTTATTGTTTTGTGCAAATATTTGCTCATTTTGAAATGGATGCCTGGAACACGTTTCAAAAAAGCTGGGACAGTGGTATGTTTACCACTGTGTAACATCACCTTTCCTTCTAACAACACTCAATAAGCATTTGGGAACTGAGGACACTAATTGTTGAAGCTTTGTCGGTGGAATTCTTTCCCATTCTTGCTTGATGTACTACTTCAGTTGTTCAACAGTCTGGGGTCTCTGTTGTTGTATTTTGGGACTCATTTTTTTGCCTTCTTGCTCTTGGTTGGGACGGTCGCATTTTTCTTTCCTCCTCCCTCCCCAGCTTTCCTGCTACTGTAACGTGTTTTTCTGTGAGGCTGCCAGCCCTGCTCCTCTGGAAACGGCAAAATGGATCTGATCAAGTGGTCTCTGAATGCAATTGACACTATTTTTTCTACAAGACACTCGGGAGCGGAGGACCCAACCTGTCCTGCAGGGACACATATGGCGGGTTATGTGATGGACAGCTGGCGGAGGTGGCAAGTCATGTGCCCGTACACGTTGTCTGTGGAGGACGTTGAAGATGTTTACTTATTTGGAGCTGTGGTGACTGGGTTTCTGCTGTGTGGAGCGGCCATAGCACTGGTTTACCGGAAAATTAAGAAGGTGGAGGCGGCATTAATTGGCCCGTCCAGGCTGCCCCACATGATCAATTCGATTGGAAGGGCAGTGTCAGCTCAGTCGGCGGGTGTTAACCGCACATTGGAATCCATCTCGGGGAGAATGGCTGCATTGGAAAACCGCTTTGATTGTCACTAACGACCACATCTCTTCTCCTCTATTCAGATGTATTTGGGAGCCACTCTGAAGTTTCAGACAGTGGAATCATTCAGGCGTCTGTTAATCTGGATATCTATTTGGTTTCCAAACACCAGCTGTCCTTCAAGGCCGCTGGGATAAAATCCTCCCCCCGAAGAACACTCCTGATGCCTCGCTCCTCATCTTACCCCGCATCTCTTGTCTTTCCCTCTCCCAGTCCTGCGATGTTGACTGTGGGACCTTGGACTCTGGTGGACTGATTCAGGACTGGGATCCCCCCCAGGATGGACAGATAAGGCCTGTTGATGGTGCCAAGGGTGGCCTCTGGGCTGTCTGTCTGAACACTGGACACATTCAAGTCTCGGCTGTCGTCTGTTGTCTGCTGTGATTGTTTACTGTTTTTCTGTGACTGTTTTCTGTGCTTATGGGTTTTTTTTTTTTGCTTCAGTGGTCCTGTGTGTGTTCAACACAGCAGCAATGGAGGGTTTTTCTTTCCCAATACTTTCCTTGTGTGTGCTTTTATGTGTGTTTATGTACCGGACCGGCTTATGTGTGTTGTTGTTTGTTAAGTGTGTCATGAAGCCAGTCAAGGTTTGCTCAGCCCTGCTCGTGACTCAGGGCAGGGACATACATCTAGAGCTGGGTCCCCGGGTGCCGTAAAAGGGACCTCTGCTCCTAACTGGCAATTAGGATGGGTTAAATGCAGTAAACACATTTCATTGTGCAGAGAACATGTTCCTGTGTGCATATGACAATAAAACTCCTTTGAATCATAATGTGCCACACATTTTCAATGGGTGACAGGTCTGAACTGCAGGCAGGCCAGTCTAGTACCTGCACTCTTTTACTACAAAGCCACACTGTTGTAGCATGTGCAGAATGTAGCTTGGCATTGTCTTGCTGAAATAAGCAGGGACGTCCCTGAAAAGACATTGCTTGGATGGCAGCATGTGTTGCTCCAAAACCTGGATGTACCTTTCAGCATTGATGGTGCCATCACAGATGTGTAAGTTGCCCATGCCATGAGCACTAACACACCCCATACCATCACAGATGCTGGCTTTTGAACTTTGCGCTGGTAACTATCTGGATGGTCTTTTTCCTCTTTTGTCCGGAGGACATGCAATTGAACGTTGAGAAATATTGTTCTTAAACTGTTGGGCTATTTTTTCATGCAGTTGTTCACAAAGTAGTGATCCTCACCCCATCTTTGCTGGTGAATGGCTGAGCCTTTTGGGGATGCTCCTTTTATACCCAATCAAGACACACCTGTCTACATATAAGGGCCTACAGTTGACAGTGCATGTCAGAGCACAAACCAAGCATGAAGTCAAAGTCTGCTGACCTCTGAGACAGGATTGTCTCGAGGCACAAATGTGGGGCAGGTTACAAAAACATTTCTGCTGCTTTGAAGGTCTGAATAAGCACACTGGCCTCCATCATCCATAAATGGAAGAAGTTCAGATCCACCAGGACTCTTTCTATAGCTGGCCTACTGTCTAGACTGAGGGATTGGGGAAAAGGGTCTTAGTCAGGGGGGTGACAAAGATCCCGATGGTCACTCTGTCAGAGCTCCAGCATTCCACTGTAGATAGAGGAGAATCGTCCAGAAAGACAACCATCTCTGCAGCAATCCACCAGTAATGCCAGTATGTTAGAGTGTCCAGACAGAAGCCACTCCTTAGTAAAAGGCACATGGCAGCCCACCTGGAGTTTGCCAAAAGACAAAGATTCAAGTCCTTGGTGTGAATGCCAGGCATTGAGTTGGGAGGAACTAAGCACCATCCCTATGTTGAAGCATGGTGGTGGCAGCATCATGTTGTGGGGATGTTGTTCAGCAGCAGGAACTGGAAGACGAGTCCAGGATTGAGGGAAGGATGAATGCAGCAATGTACAGAGACATCTTGGATGAAAACCTGCTCCAGAGTGCTCCTGACCTCAGACTGGGTTGGACCGTTCATCATTCAGCAGGATAAACACCCTAAACACACAGCTAAGATATCAAAGGAGTGACTTCAGGACAACTCTGTGAATGTCCTTGAGTGGCTCAGCCAGAGCCCAGACCTGAAACTGACTGAAGATCTCTGGAGAGATCAGAAAATATCTATGTTTCCCCATCCAACCTGATGGAGCTTAAGAGGTGCTGTAAAGACAAATGAGCAAAACTGCCCAAAGATAGGTGCACCAAGTTTGTGGCATCATATTCAAGAAGACTTGAGGGTGGAATTATACCAAAGGTCCATCAACAGTATTGAGCAAAGGGTGTGAATACCTAAGTACATGTGATTTCTTTGTTTTTTATTCATTCATTCATCTTCTACCGCTTAGTCCAATTAAGGGTTGTGGGGGCTGGAGCCTATCCCAGCAGTCATAGAGCGTGAGGCGGGGTACACCCAGGACAGGATGCCAGTCTGTCGCAGGGCCACAGATAGACAACTTCGTTTTTTTTTTTTTGTTTTTGTTTTTTATAAATTTGCAAAAACATTTCACATTCATTATGGGTATTGTTAGTAGAATGTTGAGGAAAAAATGAATTTAATCCTTTTTGGAATAAGGCTGTAACATAACAAAATGTGGAAAACATGACACACTGACATCCAGCTATTATTCAAAAGGATGAACATAAACATTGCATTCATGTTTAAATAATTGTTTCCATGTTTATGCACAATGGCCTATAGGAGCCCATACATAACTGAAAAACAATACCATGATTTTTAATACAAATCATTGCATTTACAGCCATTTTTTCAGTTGATGGGTTTATGGATATTTCCAAGTCACTGAATATGGCTCAACAGCACAATGGGGTTCAGCCCCGTTTAGAGTGGGATTGCCAACCCCACTCTGAACAGGGGCTTTGCAGTTGTTTCACAGCACCCATTCTGTGAGAGAGTGAGATCGGGGCCGTTCTTTGACTTCCCAATCCATATTTTCCTCTCTAGTAACAGGCTTGAAACAGTGACTTGTTCACAGTCACCTTTTTCCAACTATTTGACCACCTCTCAAAAACTCACAGAGAGACATACTGTGTGCAGAAGCAGAATTTTTGGTGTTTTTTTGGCAAAACACTGTCTTTCTTTTACATGGCAGGATGGAGCACTTTTCACTAATTTCTCAAAAACTGACACACTGATCTTGATAAAACCTGTTAAAGATTTTTTGTTGTTTAAATCCCTTTTTTTTTCAGGTGGAAACCCTCTAGATTCTGACATTTTACAGTAATATATATATATATATATATATATATATATATATATATATATACACACAGTAGTGTTCAGAATAATAGTAGTGCTTTGTAACTAAAAAGATTAATCCAGGTTTTGAGTATATTTCTTATTGTTACATGGAAAAAAGGTACCAGTAGATTCAGTAGATTCTCACAAATTCAACAAGACCAAACATTCATGATATGCACACTCTAATACTCAATATACACAAATATACTCAAAACCTGGATTAAGAATAATTTGCCAAAGAAAAGACAAAAAACTTTATTAAAATATTTACTAATTAAATATAAATATGTAAAACATGTTACCACTTTTGACTTTCTCTAATGGAATTTTGGTGTTTCGATGTCGGTGTTTTCATTTGGTGTTTGGAAAGACATTTTGGTGATAAAATACAACAACTGATTTTACATAGTGTCCTGCATTTTAAAAGAAAATTGTGCTGTATTATTCAGGACTTTGTTGGGAAAGTGTAGGAACACGGACCCGGGGGCGTAAATGAACGGACAATGGAGAAAGTCAAATAACACTTTTACTGTTGTGAAATAAGCACAACAAACACAACCTATTTCAATAACAGACAATAAAGCCGAATCACAAAAGTGTCATGTGGGCAGGCTCGAAGATAGGAGACGTCTGTCCAAAGCAGAACCGGAACCACACGATTTCCTCCGCCACCGAACCCCGGGAATACTGGAGCCGCCAAGTCCTGAACTCCCAGGTGGCCACTGCCTCCGCTTGTCGGATCCGGTACTGCTGGCGAGGAACAGAAACAGTCAGATGTAGGTGCGCCTGCACCCAGCAACACGTATGGTGGAAAAACCACCTCCACCTCTCGTCAGGAAAACACTGTAGTTCAGGAATGTGAGTACTTATCCAAAATACAGTCTCCTGCTGTTCTTTTCTCTTTCTGTATGAAGGCAAAAAAAGTATTTTATGGTCAAAAGGTAATCTGTTTGGCTGGATACGTTACCATCCTTGGTAGAGCGATATCTCGGCAGAGAAGTGGAGATGACGTCTTGCAGATATACCGCTGCGGATCAGATGATTGGTAACAGCTGTCGTAGGTGACAGCTGTCACCCTGGCTGCTCCTGTGAGATGGCAGCGCCCTCTGGTGCCTGGAGCCCACACTCCAGGCAGGGTGCCCTCTGGTGGTGGTGGGCCAGCAGTACCTCCTCTTCAGCGGCCCACACAACAGACTTATTATCTTTATTAGTTAATAATTCCAACCAATAGTCTTTGTGTGCCAAGTTACAGACAGGACACCTTCAAAGATATCAATTTTTTTGTTGTTTTGTAGTAATTTCAAAATGATTTGTGTGATAATTCATTCTTTTTTTCTTCTTCTTCTTCTTTTTGAACAGGGGTGTTTGACATTTAAAGCACAATTGACAAAACTAGGGATGTCCTGATCCGATCATGTGATCAATAACTGGGCCAGTCACGTGGTTTCAGACTTGATCGAAATTGCATCCCGATCAGGAATCCGATATAGATTTTATCCTCATTATTTTGATCAGCTCTATTTCAAGCTCATTATTGCAGATTAATGGGCCTTTCACGCATCAGAAGTGTCAGATTTCTTGCTTAACTTAATGACCCTTGGACATTTATTTTTAGACAAATAAAATAACATGGAAATTTGTACATTTTTTAAATCTGGTAGATTATTACTTGATTGTTCAAGCTACCTCAAGGAGAAGTGCACTGTTTAAGTGACACATAATAAAATAAGGTGATTAAAATGAAAATATTATATATTTAGCATTTGTTCATTGTTCATTCAGTTTTTAAAGTATCGGATCGGGACTCGGTATTGGCAGATACTCAAAATCAGATGACTCAGAATCAGATCGGGGCCAAAAAAACCTGATCGGGACATCCCTAGACAAAACATTTATTTTCTAAAACATTCACAAATTCTGCTCAAGTATGCAAAAAGAAATACAAATATATGGATGGAGGCAATTGTTATTTTTGGCTAAATATGCACATATATTAACTTGAAACACCCATAGCAGCTGACTCTTTAGACCACTGCTGATCCAGAGAGTGTACAGACTGAGACCGTGGCATGGGAAGCTATACTGGCACACACACACACACACACACACACACACCATATAGTGTTTTTTATTGGATTTCTGTTGTACAAATTATATACATACAATATAGAGAGGAATCAAACTAGTTGACAAGTGTTTATTATTCAGTACAAAGTTCATATTCACATTTTATTTTCTTCCCTCTTTGAAAATGCTCTGGCGGCTGTTGTCTGTCAGACGTTGAAGTAGCTCACAGAAACAAGGTCGGAGCACAATGTGGGTTCAACAATAACTTTTCTTTGCAGTTCCAAACTGCCATCACTTGTGGTCTGACAATCCTCTGAAGCAGTAACTACACACATCATGCTCTTCCTAAATCCACACTTGTTTTGTACAGTTTTTGAGTCAGCTGTGATGATAAAATGTTAGTCTTTAGAAAAGTGAACAAACACAAAACATCCTTGTGTGACTTGCTGCAATAGTGATACATGTTCCAGCAGATTCAGGCATGACCATATTCCACTTACTTCACAATGACTTTACTATTGTGTTCATCCACAGAGGGAAGGACTTAAACCATTTGAAGGCAAGCTCAGTCTTCCGCATTAAGAATTTTCCAGCTTTGAAGGGATAAAGTGTACACATTTCAAAATAAAATAACTTTCTAAAACACAAATAATGCAAATAGATTTCTTTGAAGAACTAAAGCACTGCGCTCATAGAGCACAAACATCCACCAACACTAGTTTCCAAGTCTACAACTTTTCACCTTTGAAAAAATATTCAGGTCAAAGCCCTATTAGAAGTGTTTTTTCATAAGCTAAAATGTTGTACAAAATATAGATCAAAAGGGCATTTTAATGTTAAAATCAAATATCCGCCAAATCCAGAATACGTATTAGGGGCTTCATGTACAAAGCGTGCATACGCACAAAAAACATGGCATATGTACGACTAACATTTGCATGTATCAAAAGTGAAATGACCGTAGAACTGTGTGGAGTGCCACGCAAAAATCCTGGCTGGTATGCACATGTTTCTCCAGCTATTGGTCCACTTGCAACACATATAGGTGATGCTGGGACACTGTTAATAGTGTGAAAACAAGAAGTCATCATAGTGATGTGCACATCAGCAACACACTTATGAGCAATTAACACACCCACATGTTTGCAATTACATGGGTGGACATAAAGCATGCACAAAGTGATACGTAAAATGGCACAAACAATAGCTGTGTTAGCGTTGTTATAGGACCTTGCAAATGGTGCAATCCGACGTCAGCATCTATTCAAAGAATGTGAGGATTTACTTGCAAATGATGATAACTGGCTCATAAGCTGATTTCATGTACCAAGGCCACTGTTAAGACCCCCTGACACTTGCACAACTTTGATGCACGCACTTGCACACCCTGTGTCATGCAGCAGATTAAACTCACCTTTCACGGGTGTAGACTGAACACGAGAGGGGCGTCGGCACATGCAGAATACAGAATTTTGAAATGTTCAAAAAATCTTTATGCATAAATGTCATGCAACGTTGCGCAATCTACTCGCCAACACTACATGCAGTTTCTCAAGTCAAGTAAAGAAGAAGTGAACAGTGCGAGTGGTTGCATCAGCGCACCGCATCAGAGTGCAACTCATCTGAATGATTATAACAAGATGTTAAATCTGTCATAAACATATTTTTACAGCTGCGCACAAGAAGGAAAGAACATGCAACTGTTTTACCAAGTCATGACAATGTATGCATGACAAAAATTACCTTTTTAGATGGTTCCAAAGGCGTTCTTTAGCTCGTTCAGCACATGCGTGAGAACAGCTCTGGCTGGAGTGGTCCTCTGTGATTCAGGAAGTGATTAGAGCCGTTTTAACAGACAACCCGCAGAGAAAATGGTTAATCCAGTAGAAGATATTTTGTTATATAAGCAGTGTCCATCGCGTGGCAGCCAGTGGAACAAAGCACGGCATCCAGCTGGGAGCACAGCGGGTGGGATTGTCACGATGACGTGCATGCAAGTGCGTACATCAAACTCGTGCAAGTGTCAGGGGGCCTTTACTGGAGTTGTGCGCAGAACTGTGGCCAGGCCAGAGCACAGTACCAGGGGTTGTGTGTACCCACACAGCTGCCAACCATGCTGGAGGTCCTGGCAACAGGGCATTCCAACGGGAGATGAACAATTGGTCAGGAGTGTTCCTGTTAACGTTTAGCTGAGCCATGCCAGCTGTGTGGAACACAATCATCTGAATGTCATCCAGGTACCTAACATTACAACATTGAAGAGCAATTTGCAGCAAGAGCCGGTTTCCCGAATGTAATCGGAGCTATTGATTGCACGCATATTGCTATAAAGGCGTCATCACACATTAATTTTTTTTGTTAATAGGAAACATTTTCATTCCATCATTGTTCAAATCATATGTGATGTGCAAATGCATTGGGTTGGGTTTGTGAACAGCCTAGAAGGTGGCACGATGTACGATGGATGGTTCCTTGAGGGTAAATAGTTTATTCATGTAATTGTTCCAATGAAAACCAGCATGGGCACATTTGGACGTGCACATTCAATGTTTTTGTTCTTATTATTAATGTGTTTCTTTTTCTCAATGGTGAGACCAGAGCTGCAGCACTTCTTAGCCCCAATTGTCTCCCTGTGTTCAGAAATTTGTCAATAAATGTGTGTGTAAAGTTGTGAATGTCACACACTGTCAGCTGGTTCACCTAATTATTATTATTATTTTTTATTCAGTGTGTGTGCTGCTCTGAGCCTACTGCGTCTATGTCCTCACTCACACACACACACACGCACACGCACACAAACACAAACACACACACACACACACACTAATATTGTTAATGGTTCATGTTATGTCATTTGACAGGGTACCGAATAAACTATCCCTGTATTTGTCCAAATCATTTTTGGTCATCTGTAGCTCATACACAATATAATTTATTTTCTGTGTTCATGTTGACTGATCTGACGGAGAAGGAATTCCCAGCTCCCAGGGCCTATTTACATAATTTGCATATTTAAATAGGGGCATGGAAAGGAAAGAGCTTGGTACTTCTGTGTGTGCATTCATTTCCATGTTCAGTGAGATGTACAAATGGAACATGCTTGGATTCATGTGTATGTGCACTTTGATACATGTGGATATTTTGTGCTTTCATCTGTTCATCTGGGTTTTGCTGTATGCCATGTTTCAATAGGAATTAATTAAGATATAATGCCAAATGTACACCAAAGGGACTTTTCAGTATTTAATTCAAATGTCCCCAAAATCCACAGTTTGGATCAGGGGCCTCATGTACAAAAACTTGCGTTGACTTTCAGTTAAAAGTTGGCATACACCAAAACCCTGAATCAGGCGTAAGCACAAATATATTCAGATGTATCAAAGGTGTGCGTAGGCATGAATCCACACATGTTCAGTTTATACCTCCCACTGAATGTGGAATTTAGCAACACATGGACCAAACTCTTTCCTGGCCACGCCTCTATCTGAATATGCAAACACATTCAAATAGTCTGCAAATGTATTCAAATAGTTGTGTCAAATAGTCTGGTTGTATACACTTATGGTGCTGATGGCACCATAAGTGTAGAGTGTTGTTGTTTGATGACGCACGCCATCGTCTCTGTGTTGTTGTGTGTAAATTTAAAGAACTGCCAGAGACATAGTGCAAAAAACAACAAAAGCTGTGGTTAGATCGCCATTCTCTGAGCTCACTGTCATGTAAAACAGAAATTACATTAGTACGTTTGTGTGTAAATGCTGAACTAAGCTGCACGCACCCACTGAAGTAAAACGATATTAGGTGCACAGTGGCTGAAAGTGTGTGACATTAACATTACACACGCTTTTATTGACAATACTGAACACAGTCGGGGGCTTGTTAAGAGGCTTTCTATTTCCACCATCAAGAAAAAGAAAACATTAATAATAAAAAAAAACATTGAATGTGCACATGCCCAAATGTGTCTGCGCTGGTTTTCGTTAGGAGCAATTACACAGATAAATGATTTAACCACCAAGCAGCACCCCATCGTGCACCATGCAGCCTCCAGCCTGAAGCGCATTTGCACACCACACATGATTTGAACATTGATGGAATGAAATGTTTCCTATTAATAAAAACAAATTCATCATGTGATGGCACCTTCATAACAAAATGTGTGCAGTTATATCTCCGATTACATTGGGAAACCAGCTCTCGCTGTAAAATGCGCGGTAATGTTGGAATGTACCTGGATGAGATTTGGATGATTGCATTCCACACAGCTGGCATGGCTTAGCACAAGTTTGACTGGGACACTCCTGACTGATCAATGAGCTCACACTGGAATGCTCCTGATGCCAGGATGCCCAGTGTGGTCAGCACCTGTGTGAGCACAGACAACCCTGGCAAGGTGCTTTATCAACGCTAATGCAGCCATTGATTCATTCCATTTTATGCATCACTTTACGCATACTTTTATATCCTCCATATAAGTGCAAACACGTGGATGTTTTAATTGCTCATCACTGTGTCGATCAGTACACATCACTCTGATGACGTCGTGTTTTCACACTATTAACAGCTCCCACCCTCATTTCTAACGTGTCAGCAGGTGGGAAAATAGCGTAGAAATATACGTACGCCAACACGATTTTTGCGTAACGTAAGGTCAACAAAGGATACCATCTGACATAAGGCTGTAAATTATGAAAAGAAATTTTGATCTTTTTTGATAGAGTTGTGATTTTGAAAATTTGTTCATTGTTAGGCCCCTTCACACATAGTACAATAAGTACAACTCAGGGTGACTCACAGAGGAACAGCTCATATGAGTGAACCACAAAAACATCGAGCCGACGGGCAGGTGTGCACGATGCCACTGTGACAGTTCATGCATGCAGGAACACAGTGCCACCACATTGCGCAGCTCCTGTGAAAATTAAAAAAAAATACATGCCACCCACGAGATTCGAACCTGCACTTTCTGATTGCCAGTCAGTCAGAACTGTAAAAAGTTGCAGGAAAATGCCTGATATCAAGAAGGACATGGACGTATTAAAAATAAATAAATAAATAAAACCACATGCCATATAAAAACATTGCATTTTATTGAATGAATTGAATCAGGTGGGAAATACAATTATGATCAGATCTGTTCCTCTGTAGATGACTCATGGTTACAGATATACAGTCATGAAATGACATGAATGAGAAGCAGTGCACTCTTATCATGTCCACATCTGCTGGTCCTGTGAGTCTGGCCAGTCCTGCGTGCCTGTCCAGCCTGACATGCGTGGCTTGTGGATGGCGCTCCGCAGGACAGACACTACATCATGTGGAACAGTGCTCACGTCAGTGGTGTGACATTCAGATCACCTGCTGCGTATTATGATCTGACGGTTCGTTTCACCTGGGGTAGCCTGTTAATGTGCGCACCATGCATGTGCTCGATGCAGCCATTTGCAATAGTAATATGTTTTTTGTATGTCCACGTGATGACAGCAAGCAGACACATGCGTGTCACAGTGGGCAGTTGTTAGTTCATGTCCATCCAAACGCGTGTATGGTGTTCCCCAGCTGTGACGTCCAGAACCACAGATCTCCTCAGCTGCGCCTGCCGGCAGACACACTGCCTGTCAGTTCAGCGCACACACACCGTGTCACTGTGTCTGTTTGCAAAGCCACACTCGTGTGGCAATAGGCAAACTTCACATCCCGCTCAACAGTGATAGACTGCTGTCTGTTGTCGTGCTAATAGTGCAAATGGCCACACAGTTTCTAAGAGCCAATGAGCGGTGTTAGATGTTTGTGCCTGTCAACTGAATTTGGCTGACATCTGCTACGAAAGGATTCAATGGCCTCTCACAGCGCACACTCTGTCTTTCAGCCACTGGTGTGTGCAAACTAGTTATAGCAACAGGTGTATGAGGCATTAGAGTCAGCTATGATTTTACACAGATTGCATACAATTCCTGCTTCGTGCGCACTTTGACCAAATTCGCACTATGTGTGAAGGGGGCCCTAAAGAAAGGGATTTTTCCAAATTTGAATTTTTTTTACTAATTTTCCTTTTGACCTTGGACCTTGAATTAATTAATTTAAATTTGTTGGCAGAGTTAATTCTATATTTTTATTTTAAGGTTTGATTATGCAAAGCACATTGTTATGTGCCATTTTGACTTCTGTAAATCTAATGGTTTTTAATTCTATATATATATATATATATATATATATATATATATATATATATATATATAATATATATATTTAATCAAACCTCCTGTGATTCAAAGTTTTACACTGTTTTTTCATACATTCCATTGCTATATTATTTGAGAAAAGTATTCACACATGAGCAATTATTGGTTAGATTTCATTTATATTGTATTTTAATTAGTTTTCTGACTTAGATTTCATACAGAATGAGAGAGCCATGTTTTTTGATTGGCACCTGAGTGCCAAAAAAATCACTACATGGTCCTGTTGTTTCTGAAATAAACCTGGTATAACCAAGAAATCTTAAATTATTTACATCCACGAGGGTTCAATGCCAACTAGTTTTGTGATTGGGTTGCAGGCCTCAGTGAGAACTCTGAGCAATGCTGCAATCGATCCAATGCTGTGTGAGTGCACTTTCACACAGGGTTACAAGGATCAGCCTCCTGAACTTTCACATCATCCAGGTGATGGTGGATGTAATCTGTATGGTGGCCATCCTGGGGCAAGATAGACCACGTGTGGATGGAATGATTGTCGGACCTTTTCTACAAGTGTCAGAACCAGCGGAAAATAAGTGCGTCTCACAAAGAAAGGGCTGGACTTTTAGCTCCTCCCTCAGGCATTGCGAATATACTGTACACTTGGAGAAGTGCTTTCCATGTCGAAACAGCGTTTTTATTACAGCAACTTTTCATCTGCAGGGATTTTTTTTTTCTTCCACTCGGGAATTAAACCAGCTCAATATTCAATACGCTCTAGACTGTAAATTAGAACATGTCCACTCAATTGTAACTTTTCATGAAGATTTTCATGAAGACATAAATATTGACCAAAAATGCAGTTTTCTGCAATCTCTGCTTTTCTTCTTTTCCACTGTGCTTTTTTTGTCACATAACAGCGGTGCCTCACAACATTTACACCGCTCACTCTTGGTGCTAAACGGTATTAATATTTTACAAATATCATGCATATTTGATATTTTCTGCTCCACTGTACATGAATGTAAAATCTGTTTTATTTTATTCTGCTCAGCACCACACATCTTTAAAGTGCATTGCAATAAAGTCCCTTTCCAATTAGACATAACCAATGTGTTCTGGCTGTCAGCTGAAATGATATTAAAAGTGTCTTTGTTGCATCCTGTGCGCTGATAAACTGTGCATTTAATGACTATATAATGATTCTAATAACTCACACGCCTAATGATAAAATAAGCAGGGAGGTGTATTGGAATACATGACAAGGCCACAGTGTAATTTCCTGTTGCCAAAACCCTCTGACTACACAGGATGTTATGGTTGACCCAGGAAGTGACAGATAGGACCCAAAATACAGACACACCCTGGAGACAGAACAGTTTTTACAGTTTATTTTGGTGAGATGTAGGCAGGCCTGGCTGGAATGGTCTGACAGTGGATGACAGGAAGAATTGAGCAGGGCAGCCATAGGAGTCAACTAGAACTCTGGTGGATCCAGCATGGAGGATCTGAGGCACAGAGAAAATAGGTAAACAGACATCCAGGAAAAAAAGACCAAAAATACAAACTATGAAACATCCTCTCAGAGATAAAAGCCTAGAGGTTTGTACCATGATGGACACTGAAAAATCTGGTAGCGTCTGGATGTCTGAGCCCCGGTTAAATACTGCGGTGGTTTGACTGAAGATAGGTTGCAGGGGAGCAGACTCAGCAGTTGCAGAGGATCTGATGGCAGGATGAAGGAGGGCCCAGCGTCCATGCCCAGAAACACAGACAGGGACTAAGACAACCATGACACACCAGGGAGGGAAATGTTAAGAAACACAAGGATAGGAAAAGACAAAGCCTAAACTCTAACACAGGCTGAATGCAACGCAGCAGAAATGCTCCACAGACGAGCACAGCATACTCAAGTAGATCTTGACAATCAAACCAAAGTTCAAAAAGCATCAATCATATGAGTTTCAAAGACTTTGATGTTGTACCAGGCTGTGAGGGTGTCTGGAACTCAAAGAGGGTGGACTCTCAATGCAGACTCCCAGACCAGGCTTAGGTGTAAAAGAAGTTGTCATCTGTATTCGAGGCTTAGGTATGGTACACAGATTATCAGTCAGCGGAGCAAAGGCACAAACAGGGCTAAGCAAGCACACAGTCATAATCAGGCAGGGTTCAGTGGCACAAGCAAACACAGGTTTCAGGGATGAGGCAAAAGGCACAGTCAAAAAACAGAGCAGATTTTGGTAACACGGCCAGGCAAAAACACGACTGAATTCAAGAGCTGGAATGTGTACAAAGATGACAAACTGGCAGAGGTGTGGTAGCAGGGAGGAGATTATATAGGCTGGTGTTAAATAAGTGCACATGCAGGTGAATGATCTAGAAAGGAGGCATGGCTGGAAGACAACGATATACATGGTGCAAGATAGTGAGGAAAAGAATACACAAAGTGGAGTGAAGAAAGAGACCAAGACACGTGAACCGGTGCAAGAGCGTGAGTGGATGAAAACACAAAGCTATGAAAGAAGAAGACACAATGGCAGGTGCTGGGGTGTGGAGTGACAAACAAATGGAATGAGAAACAGAGCATAAGGAGCAAACAGAAAGTGAGGGTGGAATAATAAATTACTATGAACATGAACATGACCATGAGAACTAAAATGCAACCATCAGATAATAAGTATACATGAAAAACTACATGGGAACAGAACTGAGAACAATAAGAAAATAAACTAAGACAAAACTAAACTGGAACTGACTAAGAAGCAAACTCTAAGTAAAACGAAGACTAAGTGATAAACAAAACCCGACAGATAATAACAGAAGAGAACAGCAAAAATAAACAGATGATAACTACATGATAAACACACAAGAACGGAACTGAACCATGGTTAAAGTATGAAAAGCAACAAAGAAAGTGGCAACACAAAACAGAACCAAGAATAAACACGTGACAACAATAAACGACTAATAATCAAAGCTGTGGCAGACGGTTAGTTAAGAAAGGAGGAAAACCATAACCCTGAGCAGGGCCAAATCCTGACATGTTGTAAAACACATACATTTATCTGATTTAGAGACTTCTGGACTGGTGTCATGCCTGTACATTGGGCGTGCAATCAGTCCATCAGTTATTTTCATAATTGATTAATCTATCATTTTTTTCTGGATTAATTGAGTACTTATTTGGTTCATATATTATATATATATATATATATATATATATTATATATATATATATATACTTTGCACTGGGATACCAACTAAACAACTGCAAACTATAAAGAAGACCATGGGGAGGTGATGATCTAATGGATAAGCTCTTGGGGGCTTGAGACCAGATGATCCTTGGTTCAAATCCCAGCCTCACAGGAAAATGACTAAGGGCCCTTGGGCAAGGTCCTTAATCCCTAGTTGCTCCCTGTGTGTAGTGAGCACCTTATGTGGCAGCACCCTGGCTTCGGGGTGAAAGTGAGGCATTATTGTCAAGCGCTTTGAGTGTCTGATGCAGATGGAAAAGCGCAATATAAATGCAGTCCATTTACCATTTTACCATTCTCGTACGGCCGAGGGTATTTTAGCATTGCATTATATTTCCAGTATCTATTAGAAACGCTTCTCTGAAATATGATGGTCAGCTAAAATGTTCTACCAACAGTGTGATTATTTTAATAACAAGCAAGATATCAAAGTAAAGCTGGTGCAATAATAATCCCTTATGGCCCCTTTACACATAACACAATTGAACCCAACTACCGCACAAAGGAGGAATTGCATGCCATTCGTGAAAAACCAGAGCTGTCTCCAACACCTCGTACACCTGTCGCTACAACAGTTTGCACACACCAGTGGCTGAAAGACAGAGAGTGCCCTGTGAGAGCCCATTCGATCCCTCTCATGGTAGGTGTCAGCAAAATTCCAGGTGACACATACGAACATCCAACACCGCTCTGGACACTTAAAAATGTGGGGCCATTTGCACTGTCAGCACGAAAATAGTGAGCAGACGACCACTTTTGAGCTGGATGTGAAATTTGTCTAAGTGCCGCCACAACTGTGGCATTGCAAAGCAACACATTTGGCGTGCCAGAGTATTGGCTCCCCCCTCAACAGATGTGCTGTGCGTGTGTATCACGCATGTGTTTCATGCACCCCCCCCTGCAACACATGTGGCGTGCCAGGGGGAGCGCACTTGCATTGAATGCTGATATGTGTGTACAGATGAGGACTGGCCAGCCACATTTGACACAGCACGGCGAGCTGCCTCCCAGCTGATCACCAGCTACAGACTCACTGACATCTGCAGATGATGGCTCAGTGCACACACGTGTCACATTAAAATCACAGAGACCACCGCCAGGATAGGTATATAAATCAGTACTACAATAACTACACACACATTTACATAACAAAATAATGTGATCAGCACATTGCAGGACTACAAGTCAACAGTACAACAAATACCCCACTTTCAGTCATGTATCACCAAAAATACGCCGTAACAAAGGCTGTTTTGTCAGTTATGATGCTTTTTATGCCATAATTAAAGACAACAACTTCAACTTCATCTACATCATCTAATTTCTCTTTAAACAATGTTTGTTTCCTGTTGATTTTAGGCATTTTACGCTTCTCTTATAAGACAGCGATGGTAGTGCAGTGGTAAAGCTTCCATCTATTAATCAGAGCTTTTTTAAATTGCAGGTTTGAATCCCACAAGTGGCATGTATTTTTATTTTTTGTTTCTCCACAGCAGTGGCGCAATGTGATTCCACACCTTCCAGCTGGTTTTTAGTTTTTCTCTACATCAGTTTCTTGCATGCGTGTGCATGAAACCATAGATCATTCATGCCTGCCCGACCGTGTGTCCTTCCCTTCCCTTCATTGGCTCGATGTTTTGGGGTTCGCTCATTCAGGCTGTTTCGCCATGATTCACCCTGATTCCTACTTATTTATGCTGTGTGTGAAGGGACCTTACATTTTGACTGTAACTACACTAAATGTTTTTTGCCTGCAATTTCAGGCATGTACACAATTGCCTTCGGCATAGGACATGTGCACAGTAGTCAATGAAAAATGGCAAGACACATAGATGCGCGATGTCCTCTTATTGAATGCTTTACTGTGAAAGGTTTGTGCTTGTTGGACATTCATCAGTAAATGAGTGTTGTCCATGGTGACGCTTTGTAGATAAGTCTGAATGGTCAAATCCAGTCATGAAGATTCTGCATGACCAGGCCCATAGTGGGTGCCCCATAACACCCACAGATGTACAGTATCAAATGTGGATATGATGACATAGAATTTTAGGAAAACAGCAACACTGTAAACTCCAACCGATATGTCGACACTTTTCAAAAGCAGTGGGCATGCTTGAAGCAGGATAATCCTGAAAAATTCACAATTTTTTTGTCTCTGAATCTTTCATATTGAAGAGTGGCAAGGTGTGTCAGGGATGTGTTCAGGCTTCTACACTGTTCAGTGTTTGCATGGATTGGGTGTTGCGTTGTGTTGGTGAGGAAAGGTTACTGGTCTTGACTTCTCGGACGATGCTGTGAACATTGCAGCATTAATGGACAGTCTGATTGTGGTACTTGAGAACCTGAATGCTGAATGCTGAAGCTGAATGAAGAATCGGAGTGTCTGGATTTGAGATTGTTCTGGATCAAGACTACTTCCTGGACTCAGCCATCAGGAGTGTATCTGTATGTGGTGAAGGAGTTGAACTTGTGGAGACATACATCTGTCTGTCTCAGCCTTTAAGATAAAGAGTTGCATGTGAAGAGCTTGTGGAGTCTTGAGGTCACTGGACAAAGGTGTTAGGCATTGCTGATATCTTTGCAAGCGAATGAAGGTCCAAGTCTTTATGGTCTTGGTGCTGCCTGACTTCCTGTATATTTGTGAGACTTGGACCTAAGGAGATGACTGCATGTGTTGTGTGCTAGGTGTGTTTTGATGATCCTTGGGTACCATTAGAATTAGTAAGTCTCTTCGGCTGTTTTCACTCGGGTTCACCACAGGAGATCCAAGGTAGAGCTACAATTTTTATGCAGGATGCCCTTCCTGACGCAACTCCATATTACATGGACAAATGTGGCAGGGGTGGGATTTGAACTGGGAACCTTCCACACTGAAACCAAACACACTAACCACTTGGCCACCATTAGGGTACCATTAGAATTACTTTGTATTAAACAAGCAGTTACTAAGAGAGACTAATTTCTCTGTGCATTATCCAGCATGCAAGGACCTAAGTGTTGAAGACCCCAGGAGCTGGAGAAGGCCAGGGGGAGTCCCACATTTGACCTAACTGCAGTAAATAGAATGTTATTACAGAGACGTGGGTCAGGGTGTTGGCCTGGGTGGTTGCTATTCAGGACCCAAGATGGTTCTGTGGTGTTACGGATGCAGCAAAGTGCATCACCAGCTCATGCTCCCAGACTTGACTTGAATCAATTTAGTTCTCATAGATAGATTTTAGTAAGTCAGGCCTTTGTGTATTTTCGACAGTGGTTCTCATACGAAGGTTTTATAAAATATTGTTTTTTACAACATTGTATGAAGTGGAAAGGAATGGTGGTGATATGATGACACATTTGAATATGAATATATGAATAATAAGTATTTCATTTTCAACCTACATCCCTTGTTCTCAAGACCAGGCACCTAAGTGCATCTACTCTACTCTTTTCTACTCTTCTATTTTACTCTTCCTTTTTAGATATTTAGATATATCTTAGTATACTGGCATAGTTCCACCTTAGAATTGGAATATAATATATATATAACTTATACTTTACTGAATTTTCATGTAGACTTGCATATCTGTTTTCAGGCCTTGGCTTGTTTACAGTAAAAAGCTAAATAATCATGCATTTGTATGAGCAATCTCTTATTGAAAAATGCAGAAATATGTTCTTATGCTTTGTGATGAGTCGTAAACAGTACCTCAAAATTTAAAAGCTCAATCAAAGACCAAAATTGTACCGTGTAAATGTGCCTGTGTATTTTAAAAGTAAGACTTCAAATCAACAGCGAATTTTGTCCAATGTGCCCAGACGACCCCGGTCAAAAACAGCAAAGCAAGAACAGAATTAATTGCTTTTGAACATACAAAGGAACCCTATGGTCACTTTGTTTTGTTTCAGCCTTTAAATATTATCTTTTATTTTTCCTGGACCCCAAACATTTCTAAATGATGTTATGAAAAGTAGTTTTTCAGTCTGATGGAAACTGACTAGTGGTTAATAAATGTAATTCTTTAAGTCTGAACGTGGGCTGAATGAGTCATTGTGATGGACATTTCATTCCTCTGTTGGACGAGGCAGAACACCTCAGCAGGTAGGACCCAATTTAGTAACAGAAACAGCAGCAACAGCAAAACCACAGCGAGAGTCATAATTGGAGAGGCAAGTGTCATTGTGAAACTCTTGCAAACTACTTTAAGTTGACCTGCATTTTGTCCTTATTTTCTTTCCTAGCCTCCTTCTCATTTCCTGCCCCATTTCGCTCATTATTTTCCTTACCCTTGTCTTTCTCCTGGATCGGGCCAGATGAATATATCTGTAGATGAGGGTTTTGTTTGGTTGTTATTTTCTGGTTTTATTTAAAAAACTGTGGATGTCTGTATCTGCCACCTACGTATGTGACAATACACAAGAAGAAACAATACAAGAATCCAGAAATTTGTTTTTTTTTAATGCCATGAGCAATGCAATTGCAATTTACTTGTTTTCTTTAGAGGTGATGGGTGCAAAGCTATTACCTTCTGGGATTTTTTTCCTCCTGATTGTCCTTTAGCTTTCTTTTAAGCAACCAATTTTCTGATGCAGGCTTCTTGAAAAAGACACTTGTTTACTGTAAAATTCAGGTTGCATTGGACTTTTTTTGGCAATTAAAACTGAAATCAAAAGCAGTCTGAAGGGGAGTTTAACAACTAATTTGTAGCTGGTGTTCATCACTTTTATTCAACAGAATGACCAAGAACACAACAGCAAGCTATGTGGCCAGAGCTGAATTTTCATTTATATGACATATTTTTTTTTTATTCAGCATATATTTTTATAATGGCTCTATAGATGTAATTATTTGCAATGTATTTATGGAAACTGCCTTCATTTATCATCTTAAATGTTTAACAAGCTACTTAGGCTCACCATCACAAAGCGCAAGGACTATTTAATAGTCACCCTTGAGACAGCTCCTTGTACTGAAAACTAAAGTAATCATGTTAGCAGATGTAGGTCCAGTTAGCTGTATGAGTACTTATGTCTGGCCCTCAACTATTTGAATTTGTTTAAGTGACCTGGCTCTTAGATGTCATTAAGAATACAACCATCCCACCCACATTCATCAATCAAATCAACTTATGCAAACTCATTCTAAACAATGACCGGCTTGCTGGGTGCACCTGGTCCACATCAACAGTCCTGACCAACCTGACCCATAATCTGCACCAATTCCTGACCACTGACATTAACCAGAAGGAAAGCTCAATGTGCACACTGACACTGTGCTGGAGGTTATTGGTTGCAAGTATGAACAATTGGAAAAATATAGTACAGAATGTTGTACAATGATTGGGAGAACTGTGTGAAGGATAAATAAGAATAAATCTATTTTAATGCAAACAATGAACAGTGGTAGTTTCTGTCCTGGTAAGAATTTGGTGGATTTTATGATATTTACCCTGAAAGTTCCACAATTCTCTGATGATGCAACTTGAAGCTAGTTTCTGATCAGTAGTTTTAGATTTTCATTAATTGTGGCAGGAGGAGGGAGAGAGGGCACAGCAGGCAGCACCTTCTTTTCATTTAAAGCAACACACACACAGAAAACACTTTTATAAAGGATTTCTTTTTTTTTTTTTTTTTTTTTTTTTTTTTGCTTTTTGGCAGCTCTACAGTGGAGTGATTCACACATGCTTGACTCCCAGTAAGAAGGTCGAGGCTTTAAAACTCACCGTGCTCAATCTACTTCAATATCAAGTGCTTCTTGCAAAATCAACATGCAGATCCACACCACTGTGGTGATCCCATTCCATATTAGCTTGCACTGCAAGGTTCATGGGAAGAAGATGAGGAGAGATTGCTAAGAAGCAGTATAATGACCTGTTTAATGTAAAAGATAGCTATCACATGATCCAAAATGCAAGCCAGCAATGGCCAAAAATAATTAGTCAAAGATTAATCATTTGAACCTAAGTTTATTATGTGCTAATGTTCAATATCTGATCTATTTGTATGGGAATCAATGTATTATGTCCATTAAAAAATATTCACAGGAAACCAAGGCCAAAAAAAGTGTGTGTGTGTGGGGGGGCATCATGTTGCAGATAATGTTAATGCAATGTTGTATTTTTTTTTTGTTTCCATTTTTTCCCTCAATGTCTTATGCACAACACGCCATAATGACAAGTTGAAAAAAGTTTTTTTTTTTTTTTTTGCGAATTTATTAAAAAAAAACAAAAAAAAACTAAGAGATCACATGTACATAAGTATTCACAGCCTTTTTCTCAATATTTTGTTGATGCACCTTCGGTAGCAATAACAGCCTCAGGTCTTCTTGAATATGATGCCACAAGCTTGGTGCAGCTATCTTTGGGCATTTTTGCTGATTCTTCTTTGCAGCACCTTTCAAGCTCCATCAGGTTACCACATATCTAAGTTAATGAACTAGTAATTATTCTTCATACCATGAAAGTAAACCAGTAAATAAATCAGAGTTCCAGTTAAAACAACTCGACAAAGGATACAAGAATATGAAGAGAATACAGTGAGGTTTACTGTGGGCAGGTGGTGGCCAAGTGGTCAGGGTGCATGTTTCCAGAGCTGAAGGAAGCCAAGGGAAATTACTTATATTACAGGATTAGGGTCATGACATAATCTCAATACATGGTCTTTCTAACAACTATTTTGTTTTGTGTTCCTCCCAACTGCTTTTCCTTCAGGTTTCAGACAGAGAAGGAGAGAGGTGTTGTGGGAGTCCAGCAGTCCTTCAGAGACTTGCCCTCACCTGGTAGAGTCCATCCCCTGTGACAACCCCACATGTTATCTGTGGCAGGTACAACCAGAGGGCAGATGCATTCCCAACAAAAGCTCCTGTGGTTCTGGGACTGCCATCCATAATGTGACCTGTGTCAATGCTGAAGGTACTCTCACTTATTACTTTTAAAAACAAAGGTGTACGTCTCAATTTGAATCAGTCTTACTGTCATGATATGTGTCGGACAATGTCATTCAATCACTAAACACATATCAACAACTTATGAAACACAGTCCAAGTTTAAACTCATTAAATCCAATTTGTGTCTATTTTGGTAGTATTCAGAGAATGAAACACTTCAGCTGGTCCACCTCCTACTTGTGTCTGTAGTTTCTTATAAAGCCTCGGTCCCACCGAATAATGAAGGATGAATAATGAGCCACACATGGGTGTGTCAGCGATTATTCGAAGAATGACCCACGTTTTCATCTATCACATATCCGCTATGAAGGTGCCTCTCTGTACCCCACATGTGCCATGTAGCAGCCTCTAGTGAGCCATGACCGACCTGCCATTAGAGCCTCGAATGGCTCGCATCAGCCACACTAAGCCACGTAGTACCGTGATAGCACCATGATAATGCCATGTTGGCACATGTTTAGGCATGGGTTTGGTCCAAACCTCCAGCCCTCCCACACTTGGTCCCTTTAAAGTGTGGGTTTTCAATTCACAGATTCACAGCAGCATTTAAAGATGTCACATTTTTTTTTAATACAGTCCAAAAATAGATGCTCCAGTACAGTCCTGCGGTTGTAGGCTCTGCGCCAGGCTGCTGTCCATCTGCAATGCACCAGACGAGTTAGAACCGAACCAAGGGTTCCTAGACAGCCGCCTCTGTGCTCTTCGCTGGCTCTGCGGCTTGCTGGCATTGTTTCTTCTGCAGCTTTCTACACACCATAATCCCACTATAAACTTTGTGTTGTCCGTTTATTTCTGCAAAATCGCTCTTTTGCGCCCGTGGCCGCTGTTGTCCATTCCTGGACAGCCACCTCTGTGCTCCGTCTCACTGGCTTAAAATCCATCTATGGCTTGCTGGCTTTTGTTTTCCTGCCTTTAAACACAGTCATTTTTACATCATGATCACTTTTAACTTTGTGTTCATCCATTTATTTCAGCAAAATCGCTCTTTTGCGCACGGTACCGTTCTGTTCGGTACCGTTCTGTTCGGTACCTGTGGATCACTTTCATATATATATATATATATATATATATATATATATATATATATATATATATATATATATATATATATATATATATATATATATATATATATATCTTTATTTCTTCCACAGCATAAAAGTCACCGTGATGCAACGTTTAACTTTGTGTTATGTCTTCAAAATTGGTCTTTTGCGTGCTTCTCCTTCTGTGTGGCTGCACAGCTCAGTGCTGCTTTTAGCGGCTTCATTGGAGTTATTTCTTCTGTGGCTTTAAACATACATCCACTTCACGCAGTCATCCAAATTTTAACTTTGTGTTCGTCCAATATTGACTGAAAAATCACTCTTTTGTGAGCTGGCGTTGTGCCTAAATGCTACTTTGGAGCATAATGATGAGTCACTGCATCAGTGCGCGGTTCGCACACACAGCGGAGCTCATGTGATCCATTACAAGATATTAAATCAACCATAGACACGTTTACAGCTAGGAATTGTTTTATCAAGCTAAAAAACATTAACAATAGTCACCTTAAGCTGTTTCAAAATACATTCCACATGGAAGAGGAAAGAGAGGAAAAAAGCATCCAGATGAAACAGTCCTCTGTGATTCCAGAAGCAATTAGAGGTGCTTTCAGCATCCAATGTTTGGCAGAAAATGATTAATCTGCTACAAAATAATTATTTTATACACAGCGTCCAGCGCACAGAGCAGGTGGAATTGTGTGCGCAAGAGGGCAGCCGCTCCAAAAAAAGCCTCTCAGGTCCTGCGTAGTTTCCAGGCGCATGGATAACGGGCTTTTAGCAGACTCGTAAGCACCATGCAAATGTCTCTAAGCCATCGCAGTAACTCGTACACAAACTGCGCCATGTTGTTGTTGCTAAATTTTGAACATCTTGAAATTAGTGCCACGCTCAGAGAGGAGCCTCATTAATTGAAGATAATGCCTCTAAGAGCCACGAAACTCCCATAATAGTTGAAGAAACCCTCTTGTAGCAAAGAAAACATGATCATTATTCATCCTTCATTATTTGGTGGGTCCCAGGCTTTAATCAAAACATCTGAGAAACTGTGACTGGATTTCAACATTTTGTATAAAGATGGTCACCAGTGGGCTTTCTGAAGGGATGGGTATGGTCTCATGGGGTAGGTAAGACCTTGCTCATGGTTTGGGTAAAACCAATTGCTTATGACTGGCACCTTCAGATGACTTATGTTATGATTTGGTCCTGTTTAAATAAATGGAACTGAGTTGAACTGCAGGTTCTCGGGTCAACCAATAGTTGATTAAAATGTTGGAAGTTTTGACTTTCACAGAACATCGACATCATCTTAATGAGCAGTTGCATGATTGTTACCCTGGTGGTAGTCATGAATGAGGCTAAGCCTGGAGTGGAAACAATATCTACCCTCGTAGCCTATCATCAATAGCATGTTATCTCTCCTGTAGGACAAGATAAATGAAAGCAATTACCTGGACTTTCTGCATGCTGAAAGTCACCTGTATTTCTCAACATTTAATATAAACATTAACCTCTTCAGTCGGCTCCATTAGTTCAAGCTTCAAACTGATCATGGTGGTAAATTCAACCAGTCATCTACTTTTGACATGTATTTTAGAGTTGGGCTACATGTCAGCATGTCAAAAAGTCTGTGCATTGTATTAGCCATAATTCTCTTCTCTGTGACAGCCATCATCCAATTTTTTAACTGCTGACCTCTGACAAGATTGACACGGTGGTGACTGGACCGGCTCGACATAGTCATGCAGTGTCTAATTTGCAGTACCAGTGAAAAGTTTTGTTACTATCCCCAGCCACACATCCTCTCCATCCTTCAACTTTCCTGTTTTGTTCCATAGTTTGTTCTATATTTGTATATGTAGTGCAAATCCATGGGGCATCATGTTTCTGGCCCACATTTGCTAATTATTGTGCCTGATGTTCAGGGGACAGACAAATTACATGTAAGTTCAACTACAGCTGCTTGTATTTTAGGATAATTTGTTTTCTTTTTCTTTTTTTAATCTTTTACCCAGTATCCACTAACTATCCAGCAGGCAAATCAAAGTTGTTGCTTTTTTGCAGATCTGAAGACTCAAACTTTACTAGATGCAATATTATCTGAATTCTTTGTTTTCCAAGCCCAATGCTTCTTAGTGCAGCAGATAACAGAATATTTGCAGAGGAATCCTTCAAATCCGGTTACAAATGGACTACAAATGGTAAATGGACTGCATTTATATAGCGCTTTTCCATCTGCATCAGATGCTCAAAGCACTTTACAGTTATGCCTCACATTCAATCAATCAATCAATCAACTTTTTTTTTTATAGCGCCAAATCACAACAAACAGTTGCCCCAAGGCGCTCTATATTGTAAGGCAAGGCCATACAATAATTATGAAAAACCCCAACGGTCAAAACGACCCCCTATGAGCAAGCACTTGGCTACAGTGGGAAGGAAAAACTCCCTTTTACAGGAAGAAACCTCCAGCAGAACCAGGCTCAGGGAGGGGCAGTCTTCTGCTGAGACTGGTTGGGGCTAAGGGAAAGAACCAGGAAAAAGACATGCTGTGGAGGGGGGCAGAGATCGATCACTAATGATTAAATGCAGAGTGATGCATACGGAGCAAAAAGAGAAAGAAACAGTGCATCATGGGAACCCCCCCACAGTCTACGTCTAAAGCAGCATAACCAAGGGATGGTCCAGGGTCACCTGATCCAGCCCTAACTATAAGCCTTAGCGAAAAGGAAAGTTTTAAGCCTAATCTTAAAAGTAGAGAGGGTATCTGTCTCCCTGATCTGAATTGGGAGCTGGTTCCACAGGAGAGGAGCCTGAAAGCTAAAGGCTCTGCCTCCCATTCTACTCTTACAAACCTAGGAACTACAAGTAAGCCTGCAGTCTGAGAGCGAAGCGCTCTAATGGGGTAATATGGTACTACGAGGTCCCTAAGATAGATGGGACCTGATTATTCAAAACCTTATAAGTAAGAAGAAGAATTTTAAATTCTATTCTAGAATTAACAGGAAGCCAATGAAGAGAGGCCAACACGGGTGAGATATGCTCTCTCCTGCTAGTCCCCGTCAGTACTCTAGCTGCAGCATTCTGAACCAACTGAAGGCTTTTTAGGGAACTTTTAGGACAACCTGATAATAATGAATTACAATAGTCCAGCCTAGAGGAAATAAATGCATGAATTAGTTTTTCAGCATCACTCTGAGACAAGACCTTTCTGATTTAGAGATATTGCATAAATGCAAAAAGGCAGTCCTACATATTTGTTTAATATGCACTTTGAATGACATATCCTGATCAAAAATGACTCCAAGATTTCTCACAGTATTACTAGAGGTCAGGGAAATGCCATCCAGAGTAAAGATCTGGTTAGACACCATGCTTCTAAGATTTGTGGGGCCAAGTACAATAACTTCAGTTTTATCTGAGTTTAAAAGCAGGAAATTAGAGGTCATCCATGTCTTTATGTCTGTAAGACAATCCTGCAGTTTAGCTAATTGGTGTGTATCCTCTGGCTTCATGGATAGATAAAGCTGGGTATCATCTGCGTAACAATGAAAATTTAAGCAATACCGTCTAATAATACTGCCTAAGGGAAGCATGTATAAAGTGAATAAAATTGGTCCTAGCACAGAACCTTGTGGAACTCCATAATTAACTTTAGTCTGTGAAGAAGATTCCCCATTTACATGAACAAACTGTAATCTATTAGACAAATATGATTCAAACCACCGCAGCGCAGTGCCTTAATACCTATGACATGCTCTAATCTCTGTAATAAAATTTTATGGTCAACAGTATCAAAAGCAGCACTGAGGTCCAACAGAACAACCACAGAGATAAGTCCACTGTCCGAAGCCATAAGAAGATCATTTGTAACCTTCACTAATGCTGTTTCTGTACTATGATGAATTCTAAAACCTGACTGAAACTCTTCAAATAGACCATTCCTCTGCAGGTGATCAGTTAGCTGTTTTACAACTACCCTCTCAAGAATCTTTGAGAGAAAAGGAAGGTTGGAGATTGGCCTATAATTAGCTAAGATAGCTGGGTCAAGTGATGGCTTTTTAAGTAATGGTTTAATTACTGCCACCTTAAAAGCCTGTGGTACATAACCAACTAACAAAGATAGATTGATCATATTTAAGATTGAAGCATTAAATAATGGTAGGACTTCCTTGAGCAGCCTGGCAGGAATGGGGTCTAATAAACATGTTGATGGTTTGGATGAAGTAACTAATGAAAATAACTCAGACAGAACAATCGGAGAGAAAGAGTCTAACCAAATACATTCACCCCGATGTCAGGGTGCTGCCATACAAGGCGCTCACTACACACTGGGAGCAATAGGGGATTAAAGGCCTTGCCCAAGGGCCCTTAGTGATTTTCCAGTCAGGCGGGGATTTGAACCCATGATCTTCTGGACTCAAGCCCAACACCTTAACCACTAGACCATCACCAAAGTTTGACTGTGTATACTTTTTGGTACATATTTTAGAAAAATAACGTTATCCATTTGAATTTTCAATAAGGGGCCAAGTAGGGGTTAATTGAAGAACTGCATAGGGGTCAAAAATGTTCCAGTCATATTGAAAGCTATACCATATTATGTGTCTGATCACAAATATTCCAAAAAGGTATATTTTGGACTATCTATGACTGAATGGTCTGGTGCTATGGGGTAACAACAGCAAGCATGGCAACAAAGGTCACTTTCAGTTTGTACAGGGGTCAAAAGTTAAAGTTGCTCCAATTATGGGAAAACATGATGCAAATTATTGGTTGTACTATGGTGAGGACAGGAAGAGAAATGGTGTTGGGGTCATTTTAAAGGAAGAGTATGTTAAAAGTGTGTTGGAGGTTAAGCGAGTGTCTGACAGGGTGATGAGTGTGAAGTTGGAAATTGAAGGGGTGATGATGAATATCATCAGTGCATATGCCCCACAGGTAGGTTGTGAGATGAAGGAGAAAGAAGATTTCTGGAGTGTGTTAGATGAGGTGGTGGAGCGTGTGCCCAAGCATGAAAGAGTGGTGATAGGAGCAGACTTCAATGGGCATGTTGGTGAAGGGAACATAGGTGATGAGGAAGTAATGGGTAGATATGGTATCAAGGATAGGAATGGGGAAGGACAGATGGTAGTTGATTTTGCAAAAAGGATGGAAATGGCTGTGATGAATACCTACTTTAAGAAAAGGGAGGAGCACAGGGTAACATATAAGAGTGGAGGAAGGTGCACACAGGTGGACTACATTCTTTATAGGAGATGCAAGCTAAAAGAAATCACAGACTGTAAGGTGGTAGCAGGAGAGAGTGTCACTAGACAGCATAGGATGGTTGTTTGTAGGATGACTTTAGAGGTAAAGAAGAAGAAGAGAGTGAGAGCTCAACAAAGGATCAGATGGTGGAAGCTGAAGGAGGAAGACTGTTGTGTGAAATTTAGCGAGCAGGTGAGAGAAGCACTAGTTGGAGGGGAAGCAATTTTGGACAACTGGAATAGTACTGCAGATGTGGTGAGGGAGACAGCTAGGGCAGTACTGGATATGACATGTGGACAGTGGAAGGAAGACAAGGAGACTTGGTGGTGGAATGAAGAGGTCCAGGAAAGCATAAGGAGAAAGAGGTTGGCGAAAAAGTTTTGGGATAGTCGGAGAGATGAAGAAAGTAGACAGGAGTACAAGGAGTTTCGGCGTAAGGCGAGAAGAGAAGTGGCAAAAGCAAAGGAAAAGGCATATTGCGAGCTGTACAAGAAGTTGAATAGTAAGGAAGGAGAAAAGGACTTGTACCGATTGGCCAGACAAAGGGACAGAGCTCGAAAGGATATGCAGCAGGTTAGGGTGGTAAAAGATGCACATGGTAATGTGCTGACAAGTGAGGAGTGTGTGCTGAGAAGGTGGAGGAAATATTTTGAAGAGTTGATGAATAAAGAAAATGAATGATGTGGTGAGAGTAAATCAGGAAGTAAAAGAGATTAGCAAGGAAGAACTGAGGGCTGCTATGAAGAGGATGAAGAGTGGAAAGGCAGTTGGTCCAGATGACATTCCAATGGAGGCATGGAAATGTCTTGGAGAGATGGCAGTAGAGTTTCTAACCAGATTGTTTAATAAAATCTTGGAAAGTGAGAGGATGCCTGAGGAGTGGAGACGAAGTGTACTGGTTCCTATTTTCAAGAACAAGGGTGATATGCAGAGCTGCAGTAACTACAGAGGCATAAAGCTGATCAGCCACAGCATGAAGTTATGGGAAAGAGTAGTAGAAGCTAGGCTTAGAAAACAGGTGAAGATCTGTGGGCAGCAATATGGTTTCATGCCGAGAAAGACCACTACAGATGCAATGTTTGCTCTGAGAATACTGTTGGAAAAGTACAGAGAAGGACAGAAAGAGTTACATTGTGTGTTTGTGGACTTAGAAAAAGCTTATGATAGGGTGCCAAGAGAAGAGTTGTGGCATTGTATGAGGAAGTCTGGAGTGGCAGAGAAGTATGTCAGGGTAGTGCAGGACATGTACAAGAATAGTGTGACAGCGGTGAGATGTACAGTCGGAATGACAGACTCATTCAAGGTGGAGGTGGGATTACACCAAGGATCAGCTCTGAGCCCTTTCTTGTTTGCAGTGGTGATGGACAGGTTGACAGATGAGATCAGACAGGAGTCCCAATGGACTATGATGTTTGCAGATGACATTGTGATCTGTAGTGAGAGTAGAGGGCAAGTTGAGTCTAGTCTGGAGAAGTGGAGATATGCTTTGGAGAGAAGGGGAATGAAAGTCAGTAGAAGCAAGACTGAGTACATGTGTGTGAAGGAGAGGGAGCCCAGTGGAATAGTGCAGTTACAAGGAGTAGAAGCGGTGAAAGTAGATGAGTTTAAATATTTGGGGTCAACTGTTCAAAGTAATGGAGAGTGTGGTAGAGAGGTGAAGAAGAGAGTGCAGGCAGGGTGGAGTGGGTGGAGAAAGGTGGCAGGAGTGATTTGTGACCGAAGAATATCAGCAAGAGTGAAGGGGAAAGTTTACAAAACAGTAGTGAGACCAGCTGTGTTGTATGGTTTAGAGACAGTGGCACTAACAAAAAGACAGGAGGCAGAGCTGGAGGTGGCAGAGCTGAAGATGTTGAGATTCTCTTTGGGAGTGACAAGAATGGACAAGATTAGGAATGAACATATCAGAGGGACAGCTCAGGTGGGACGGTTTGGAGGCAAAGTCAGAGAGGCGAGATTGAGATGGTCTGGACATGTGCAGAGGAGGGACCTAGGGTATATAGGGAGAAGGATGCTGAGGATGGAGCCACCAGGCAGGAGGAGAAGAGGGAGACCAAAGAGGTGGTTCATTGATGTGCTGAGAGAGGACATGCAGGTAGTTGGTGTGACAGAGGAAGATACAGAGGACAGGGTGAGATGGAAACGATTGATCTGCTGTGGCGACCCCTAACGGGAACAGCCGAAAGACAAAGAAGAAGAAGTAAGATTTTAAAAAGGAATAGTTTGCACCATGTGTCATACTTAGTTATCATGTTACAGGGTAACATATGTCACATGTCATAGAATCCAATGGACGTCGACATTGTTTGACCTTTGCTATGGAGACCAAACATTCAACACATTCAACATTCAACATTCCTATTTTATATATATATATATATATATATATAGAGAGAGAGAGAGAGAGAGAGAGAGAGAGAGAGAGAGAGAGAGAGAGAGAGAGAGAGAGAGAGAGAGAGAGAGAGAGATAGTAGTGTTCAGAATCCAGGTTTTGAGTATATTTCTTATTGTTACATGGGAAACAAGGTTCCAGTAGATTCAGTAGATTCTCACAAATCCAACAAGACCAACATTCATGATATGCACACTCTTAAGGCTATGAAATTGGGCTATTAGTAAAAAAAAGTAGAAAAGGGGGTGTTCACAATAAAAGTAGCATCTGCTGTTGATGCTACAAACTCAAAACTATTATGTTCAAACTGCTTTTTTAGCAATCCTGTGAATTATTAAACTAGCATTTAGTTGTATAACTACAGTTTTTCATGATTTATTCACATCTGCGAGGCATTAATTTTGTTGGTTTGGAACCAAGATTTTGCACATTTACTTGTGTGCTTGGGGTCATTGTCTTGTTGAAACACCCATTTCAAGGGCATGTCCTCTTCAGCATAAGGCAACATGACCTCTTCAAGTATTTTGACATATCCAAACTGATCCATGATACCTGGTATGCGATATATAGGCCCAGCACCATAGTAGGAGAAACATGCCCATATCATGATGCTTGCACCACCATGCTTCACTGTCTTCACTGTGAACTGTGGCTTGAATTCAGAGTTTGGGGATCGTCTCACAAACTGTCTGCGGCCCTTGGACCCAAAAAGAACAATTTTACTCTCATCAGTCCACAAAATATTCCTCCATTTGTCTTTAGGCCAGTTGATGTGTTCTTTGGCAAATTGTAACCTCTTCTGCACGTCTTTTATTTAACAGAGGGACTTTGCGGGGGATTCTTGCAAATAAATTAGCTTCACACAGGCATCTTGTAACTGTCACAGCACTTACAGGTAACTCCAGACTGTCTTTGATCATCCCAGAGCTGATCAATGGGTGAGCCTTTGCCATTCTGGTTATTTTTCTATCCGTTTTGATGCTTGTTTTCTGTTTTCTTCCACGCGTCTCTGTTTTTTTGTGTCCATTTTAAAGCATTGGAGATCATTGTAGATGAACAGCCTATAATTTTTTTGCACCTGCGTATAAGTTTTTCCCTCTCCAATCAACTTTTTAATCAAACTACGCTGTTCTTCTGAACAATGTCTTGAATGTCCCATTTTCCTCAGGCTTTCAAAGAGAAATGCATGTTCATAACATGTGGAAAAAGTGAAGCACTGTAAACACTTTGCAGATGCACTGTAGGTCTGTGGATATTTGTATTGAACCGTTGTCTAGGTTTGTGTGTGATTTTGTTCATTCTACTTGTCGTCAGTGACTGTCGCAGATGAGAACACGGTGTTGTGTGTGCTCGCCTGTGAATGTAGCAGAGGTGTAGCAGAGAGCCATCAGTCAATACACTCTCATAAAAATCCCAAGCTCCCCCATAGCACCTGCAGAAAAAAGAGCCACCACTGATCCACCAGAGTTGTCAACAGCTGCCACGCCCCCGTCCATTCAGTGCACAGACCAAGGTGTCACTCTGTGATCAGATGAGATGCACCTCGCCTGTCGGGGGGTGGCACAAACCACATGCAGCCATGTGTTGGTGGGGGAGTGTGTGACACATGTACACATGTTGTGGGGTAGCTGATGGCATCTCGGCAACTCCACAGTCGTGTGTAACTTAGACAAATTTCACTGCCAGCACGACCATGGTTGTCTGCAGACATTTTCTAAGTGCCAAACGAGCGGTGTTAGATGTTCGTGCGTGTCAGCTGTAATTTGGCTGACACCTGCCGCGAGAGGGTTCGATGGGTTCGCACAGCGCGCACTCTGTCTTTCAGCCACTGGTCTGCATAAATACACTCAACAAAAATATAAACGCAACACTTTTGGTTTTGCTCCCATTTTGTATGAGATGAACTCAAAGATCTAAAACTTTTTCCACATACACAATATCACCATTTCCCTCAAATATTGTTCACAAACCAGTCTAAATCTGTGATAGTGAGCACTTCTCCTTTGCTGAGATAATCCATCCCACCTCACAGGTGTGCCATATCAAGATGCTGATTAGACACCATGATTAGTGCACAGGTGTGCCTTAGACTGTCCACAATAAAAGGCCACTCTGAAAGGTGCAGTTTTGTTTTATTGGGGGGGATACCAGTCAGTATCTGGTGTGACCACCATTTGCCTCATGCAGTGCAACACATCTCCTTCGCATAGAGTTGATCAGGTTGTCAACTGTGGCCTGTGGAATGTTGGTCCACTCCTCTTCAATGGCTGTGCGAAGTTGCTGGATATTGGCAGGAACTGGTACACGCTGTCGTATACGCCGGTCCAGAGCATCCCAAACATGCTCAATGGGTGACATGTCCAGTGAGTATGCCGGCCATGCAAGAACTGGGACATTTTCAGCTTCCAAGAATTGTGTACAGATCCT
This sequence comes from Thalassophryne amazonica, assembly GCF_902500255.1. Classification (NCBI taxonomy): domain Eukaryota; kingdom Metazoa; phylum Chordata; class Actinopteri; order Batrachoidiformes; family Batrachoididae; genus Thalassophryne; species Thalassophryne amazonica. Next base: position 91,745,851 of record NC_047116.1, on the reverse strand, counting down.
TGCAACATGGGGCCGTGCATTATCCTGCTGCAACATGAGGTGATGTTCTTGGATGTATGGCACAACAATGGGCCTCAGGATCTCGTCACGGTATCTCTGTGCATTCAGAATGCCATCAATAAAATGCACCTGTGATCTTCATCCATAACAGACGCCTGCCCATACCATAACCCCACCGCCACCATGGGCCACTCGATCCACAACATTAACATCAGAAAACCGCTCACCCACACGACGCCACACACGCTGTCTGCCATCTGCCCTGGACAGTGTGAACCGGGATTCATCCGTGAAGAGAACACCTCTCCAACGTGCCAAACGCCAGCGAATGTGAGCATTTGCCCACTCAAGTCGGCTACGACGACGAACTGGAGTCAGGTCGAGACCCCGATGAGGACGACGAGCATGCAGATGAGCTTCCCTGAGACGGTTTCTGACAGTTTGTGCAGAAATTCTTTGGTTATGCAAACCGATTGTTTCAGCAGCTGTCCGAGTGGTTGGTCTAAGACGATTTTGGAGGTGAACATGCTGGATGTGGAGGTCCTGGGCTGGTGTGGTTACACGTGGTCTGTGGTTGTGAGGCTGGTTGGATGTACTGCCAAATTCTCTGAAACACCTTTGGAGACGGCTTATGGTAGAGAAATGAACATTCAATACACGAGCAACAGCTCTGGTTGACATTCCTGCTGTCAGCATGCCAATTGCACGCTCCCTCAAATCTTGCGACATCTGTGGCATTGTGCTGTGTGATAAAACTGCACCTTTCAGAGTGGCCTTTTATTGTGGACAGTCTAAGGCACACCTGTGCACTAATCATGGTGTCTAATCAGCATCTTGATATGGCACACCTGTGAGGTGGGAAGGATTATCTCAGCAAAGGAGAATTGCTCACTATCACAGATTTAGACTGGTTTGTGTACAATATTTGAGGGAAATGGTGATATTGTGTATGTGGAAAAAGTTTTAGATCTTTGAGTTCATCTCATACAAAATGGGAGCAAAACCAAAAGTGTTGCGTTTATATTTTTGTTGAGTATAGTTGTAGCTACAGGTGTACGAGGCGTTAGCAGCTACAATTTTAACCAGTTTGCACACGACCAAACTTTGCACCATGTGTGAAGGGGCCCTATACATTATCATGAGAACATTAATGGACTGAAGGCTACCACTCAGTTAGACACGTATGATCTGTCCAGTGTAATGCCAAGCATTATGCCTAGACATATCATCACAACAGATGGGAGGATTTTCATCAAATTCATTTTTCATGAGGGGCCATCACTTGGTTTCTGGGCTCAGAAAGCACTGGCCTGATTAAAAGTCAGAATCACGGCTTCCTACCAGGCTTTAATTGCTCATCTCCACAGATTATAAACCTAATTGCAGCCTTTTTTCCTCGTGTTTTATTATCTGTCACAATGGATTGTGGGCATGTTTATCAGGAAGGCAGTGGAGGATCCAAATATATTATGCAGCAAGGAAACCTAATGAGTTTTGACAGGACAAGTGAGAACGAGCTTTGGCTGGTTTGAACAAAAGCCTTATGAAATTATCTTCCACCTTTATTGTTTGGGAGTTTTGACAAGATTTTCACTGTTGTTTCCTCAATTGGCTTATTGGATTTTACTGTTCAAAAAAGAGTTTGTTTCATACATGTTCACAACATGTGCAAGTTATTTGTGATGCAGTGTCCTTTAAAATCTTTTTTCTTCACACAATGGAGCCATAAGCTGCCACAGCAGTGATATTGTGGAAGCTGGAGGAAGCATCAGTAAGCCTGCCAATATTGTTCTAATATGACATTAAATCTGACTGGTGGTGTGTAGTCTGCTAACATCGACAGGCACAACACTCAGTGCTACCCCCAGGAAAGCAACATTTTTATGGTAGAGTACTTTCTCGGAAGTCAAATTTGAGAACTACATTTCAAAAAGTGCATTTTCTATCATGATTTAGCTCGGAACTGAGTCAAGTTAACTCAAGTCTGGGAGCATGCACTGTTGCTGTGCTTGGTTGGGATCCAGGACTGCCTTGGGAGCCACTAGACTAATTTTGTCATCTACGATGTTTTGGCCATGTGGTGTGGATCTCTGAGAATAATCCATCATGTATTTGGCTCATTGTCAAGGAGCCTAGTGGCTAGAAAAGGCCATGTTTCTGGTCTGGCAAGACAAAGATTAAACTCTTTGACGTGAATGCCAGGCGTCATGTTTGGAAGAAACTAGACAGTAGTCAGGATTGAGGGAAAGATGAATGCAATAGGGTGGTCCTTGTTTTGCAACGTGTTGAAATTTAATACTCTGACCCCCAGAATAGGTTCCAATATATGCAAAAACAAGCTGTGTAAAATATTGTTTGTATAAATAAAACTCATAAAACTCTTTTGGTTCCTCCACCTGTTGGCTGCTTATTAACGATCAATTGTTGTGACTTTGAATCTGTAAATATTTGTATGTATATTCAGTTTTAATTGTTTTCTGTCATGATTGATTTGTTTTGGTATGTTGTGTGTTCTTAGTCTTTTTCTATGTTACTGGGACTACAGATGGAAATTAGCATCCTGCTAGAATCCGGCATATTTACATGTAACTATGTTCATTAATATCCCATTTCAAATAAACGTGACTTACTAAATTAATTTTTTGAGGTAGCTAAAAAGTATTTACTTTTTGTGATTTTCATGCTATATAACACTATACAAACTGAAGCTTGAAATTTACCCATGGAGGCCAATTTGAATTTCTAAGTGAGCCTCAGGAGAATTCATCAGGAACTTTTGTATGTTGTTTAGGGTAGGTTTGGGCACCATTAAGCTTTAGTTTGTATAACATTATATAGTAGAAAATAGCAATTCGTTTCAATGCTTTTGAGCTACCTCTAAAAATTTATTTATACCAGTAGTGGTGTCCAAACTATTCCAGAAAGGGCCGAGAAGGTTTTCTTCAAAGCCACTGACTCCAGCAGGTGATTTTACTGATGAACTCATGCCATCTGCTCAAAGTGATATTAATCAGTGAAATCACCTGCTGGAATCAGTAACTGCAAGGAAAACCTGCACCCTCTCACCCTTTCTGGAATAGTTTGGACACCACTGATTTATACAAACAAAATTTTACACAACATGTTTTTTTTTTCATCAAATGGAACCTATTCAGGGGGTCTGAGTATTCAATTTCAAAACTTTGCAAAATAAGGACCACCCTAGAATGTAGCAATGCACAGAGACATCCTGGATGAAAACCTGCTCTAGAGTGCCCTGGACCTCAGACTGGAGTGATGGTTCATCTTTCAGTAGGATAATGACCCTAAGCACACTGCCAAGATATCAAAGGAGTGGCTTCAAGACAATTCTGTAAACGCCCTTTAGTGGCCCAGCCAGAGCCCAGACCTGAAATCGACTGAACATCTTAGAGAGATCTGAAAATGGCTGTGCACCGACGTTCCACAGCCAACCTGATGGAGCTTGAGAGGTGCAGCAAAGAGGAATGAGCAAAACTGCCCAAAGACAGGCATCCCAAGCTTGTGACATCATATTCAGGAAGACTTGAGGTTATAATTGCTGGCAAAGGTGCATCAACAAAGTACTAAACAAAGGGTGTGAATAATTATCTTCATATGATTTCTTAGTTTTTTAATATACTTGTAGTTTTGTTAATAAACTTTTTAAAATAAAAAAACAACCTTTTTCATTTTGTCATTATGGGGTGCTGTGAGGTGAATTGTGAGAGAAAAAAAAATGATTTAATCCATTTTGCAATAAGGCTGTAATTTAACAAAATGTGGAAAAAGTGAAGCACTGTGAACACTTCCCGGATGGACTGCAGAGGGACAATCTGAACTGACTATGAGTCGGTAAACAAATTAGCTTGTGCTGATTTGATACATAACATCATGATGATGACATTATATGCCATCATGTGACAGTAAACAATACAAAATCCACATTTTCACAGTAAACTTGAAACAATAAGAATCCTATGGATGATTCACAGTGTATGTCATGGGAAAGTATAATGTCAGATTCTAATATAATTCAGCATCGTCTTGACATCACATTCTTCAGTTTTGCATCAGGAAAAAAATACAGTAAATCATACTAAAGGTAATGCACAAAAAATTGTAAATAACCAACGTGTTTGTTAGTTCAGTAGTGAGGACATTTCAAAAACAAGATGACAGATTTTCTGTCCCAAAAAGATGGAAATTTGTCTTATTATTGTTATTCTAAGTAGAACCCTAATGATAACAATAAGATACATCTCACATGTAACGTTCAGAAACATTTAACTGAAATGTGAAACATGTATGTTGGGCACAAACATTTGTAGGAATATGCACAAAATATCAAAATATTACACTTATGTATGATCATACGAAATACGTCATGAGAATATGTTGCCTTATTTGCAGGGTTGGGTAGGATTACTTTAAAATGTAATCCAAAAGTAATGAGATTACAAATAATCCAAATGTATGTACATACATACATGTAATCCACATGTATTCTTTAAAAGTAATCCTACCCAACCTTGCTTATTTGATCAATTATCAATCTCAAGGTTCTTTATCAACCAAACACCTGGATTAATTGATTCAGAGTAATGAACCAGAGTGCGGCTTCTGCCAGAACTTGTTTGGGAACAAATCCTTGTATAGTTCAGCTCCAGTTGAAGGTGTCAAAATGCATCTTGTCATGCAGATTTTTAATAACATTGTTTTCATAAACTCTGTGTAGAAGTGATTGAAACTTTGTTCTTCAGTATTTTCTGTGGTGTTGTAGTTTTGGGGGCTGTGACTGTTAAGGATTGTGGGCTGCATTTCACTGAATATTTATCCAGTGTTGATTTGGTTTAAATAATTTCTACCTTTTCCAGCAGTGCAGAAAATATTTGACAGGGGAAGACAGGCAGATAGCAAGAAGAGAAAGGAAAGGCAGGAGTAAATTATATCTGCAGAGATCAAAGGAAAGATATATATTACACTAATCTGGTGTGTGCTGACAAGCATTAACCATCTGTGATGTTTTTGGATCCACATTTATTTGTTCTTCAGAAACAAATAAGATGACTTGGTTGACTCAAACTGTATATATAATATAACTTCCTTGATTCAAAGAATATGCTGGCTCTTATTGCTGATTTCTTTTTCTTATTATTCATTCATTCATCTATTCATTTTTGTCCTATTTATGTAGCTCATCCCACACTTTCTTATCCTCTGCCAAGTCCTGCAACTCTTCGTGAGGATCCCATGGTATTCCCCAACCAGTTGGCAAATATAATCCTGACAGCTTGTTCTAGGTCAGTGGTGTTCAGAGACATTCCAGAAAGGACAAAGAGGGTGCAGGTTTTCTTTGCAGCCACTGACTCCAGCAGGTGATTTTCACAAATTAACTCATCACATCTGCTCAAAGTGAAATCACCTGCTGGAGTCAGTAGATACAATGGAATGTCCTTCTGGAATGTCTTTGGACACCACTGTTCTAAGTCTTCCATCAGGGCTTCCTCCCAGTTGGACCTGCCTGGAAGACCTCCAACCATGGGCATTTTCAAAAGATGCACTTACCACCTCAGCTGGCTCCATTTGATGTAAACGAAGCAGTGAGTGCAGTCCCAGTCCTTCCCAGATATTCAAACATCTTACTCTGTCAGTGAATGTAAGCCTAGATACCCAAAGGAGGAATCTCATTTCCAACACTTGCATCCACAATCGTGTTCTTTTGATCATTAGCCAAAGTTCATGAACAAAGGTGAGGACAGAAACATAAATTGACTTGTAAATTGAGAGTCTCCCCCTCTAGCTCAGCTCTTTCTTCACAACAACAGTTCAATACGTCCACAAATAATCAGATGCTGCTGCAGTTTGTTGTCGATCTCACACTCCAGCCTACTCCCACTCATGAACAAGACCCTGAGAAACTTGAACTCCTCCACTTGGGGCAATAATTTTCCCATAACCTGGATGGTCACCAAACTGCATACCCTCCAATTCTATCCAGTGCCCACTGTTGCTCTGGGGGTTGGTAAGGTTAGACCTTACCTGTGTGAAGCGCTTTGAGGCAACTCTGTTGTGATTTGGCGCTATATAAATGAAAATAAAATGAAATTGAATTGAATTGCCTTCAAATCCAGTCCACGACCATCACAAACAGGATTAATGACAAGGGACATCCCTTCCAGAGTCTACCACCCAACAGCAACAGATCCCAAGCAAATGTTGGTACTCATTTACAGCTGAGTGGTCTGAGACAATCCAGATTAAGTGGCTTATGGAAGGACACAGACTGATTCTGTGACTGGAATGGTGAATAAATTATTGGAAACTATGAACAGCTAAGGTTGAATGTACATGTTGTCTGTCACTTGCTGAACACTGGGCATACTGTGTGACGTCCTTTGTGCTCTGTCCACTGGCTCCCACTGTCATGTGAGCACTGGCTAACAACTTTAGCTGGTAGCAGCAGGGAAAACATGATGCCCACTAAACTAATCTAAGGCACATATCTGGTACTAAAGTATGGTGAGGATATATGGCTAATAATGTCAACAAAACCTTTTGTCAGTACTGCAAAGTATATAAGTCACACTGGAGCAAAAGTCACAAGACCTCCCAAACTAGTTAAAAAGAGAAAAAAAGTGATTTATACTCTGGAAATTATGGTATTCTGTAGAAATTGTAGGGAAGATCAAAAGTTGGAGGAGCTATGGCCGAACATTTAGACATGCTTGTGACCGGAGGGTCATAGGGTCAGAGTAAGAGTGTGGTACTGAGCAACTTGCCTTGTAAAATCCAAACATCGGCGTGGGGTTGAATCAGTGAATGTGAGTCATTATTGTAAATGGTTTGGAGTGTCTACCTTACATTGAGAAACAAGTTCCAGTATTTTCCTTTTTTCTTAGTTTGTTGTTCTTTGTAACCATTTTTCTTCAGCTCTGTGACTCTTTCATAACTGCTGACTGGGTTTATTGAAATGTGCGGGGAAGCGTAGCACAGCTACCCTGCAGCAGCTAATCTTACACAAATATGTAATGCCACAAAAGTGAGGGTTGCATTTAATAAAACTGTGAACTTCCTGAAGTCACAAACTTGGTCGTGCAGAATGCAGTGCATTATGTGCTCAGCATTAACAATAAAATGCTTGATGCTCAAGTCTGCAAAGTTCTGAGTATATTTAAATTGAGGGTATTTCAAAATTATATGTAATCTTGTTGTTTGTGCACTTGCATCTGTACACCCATTGTTATGGATGAGTGCATTTCCATCAAAATCTAGAACAATGAGAGTTTTTTACACACACACACACACACACACACACACACACCTACACACACACACACACACGGCAAAATATTATGAAGTCAGGAAAAATCTTGGGAAATTGGAAAAATCCCTATCCTTTAACACTGAATGAATTTTCAAAAATGTATCAAAATTTGGTGGAAAAAAGATCAATTTTCTTTCAAATTTGATTACAGATTTTGTGACCATTTAACAGACTGACCAGAGTGACCAGATTTTGTACCTTAATCAAACGTACCCCAATCCCATATTTGAAAGTGAGGTGCAGACTGGCACTCACTATCACCTGACAAAGTTTGAGCTGGATCTGATCCAGATTGTGGATTTCGTGTACATTTGAATTTAATATTGAAAAGCCCATTTGGTGTACATTTTGCATTATATTTCAATCAAAAGTGCCTCAATCACTCTCATTTGTGACAATGAGGTGCAAAGTGACACTCTCACTGAAATGACTAAGTTTGATCCGCATCTCATCCGTATTGCAGATTTAGTGGATATTTGATATTAACATTAAAAAGCCCTTTTTGATCTATATTTTGTATTATTCTTATTTTTTTTTCCAAGGTAAAAATGTGTGGAATTGGAAACTAGTGTCGGTGGAGGTTTGTGCTCTATGAGCACGGTGCTCCAGCTACCTTATTGTTGATTTCTTACATGTTGTTGTTTTCTATCACAGATATTTCAAATCAAGTAATTTACCATTAAAACAAGTAGTTTTGTGTTTTGTGAGGTGGATTGAGGAGAAATAGCCCTCCTTCTTTAATGGATGGTTTTTGTTGAGCATCCTAAACCATCCTAAACAACAATCCTGAAAACTTCAATTAGAAGAAGACGGATACTGGGAAGGGCCACGGAGCGAAATTCCACTACCAAACCTGTGAAGAGGCAGTAGCAGTGTATAAAAAATGTGTCTAAAACTGATGAACATGATTGGATGTTTTAAGTCAGCTGACCTTCCAGCTTCATACGTGAATGATGATTTGTAACAGAAGTGAGCAGGTAATTGGCAAACATGAACGGATCTGATAGCACAGCTGGTGTTCAAGAAGCACAAATGAAGGAGCCAAAGCACATCAGTCAAGAAGGTACAACTTCTGTGCCCTGAGTCAACTAACATTTGACATTTCCAGAAAGTTGTTGCCAAGTATTCTTGGCTGACAAGCTGGTTGCATACATTCAGAAATTCCCTTGTTGCTCACATCTGAGCAAAATAAATCAACCTCTGTTATAGACTGAATGTGTTCCGGTAACTGCTGTATATCTGTAAAGAATCAGGCACAAGATTTCAGACTGCACTGTTACAAATTGTTCATGGAGCATCAATTTGTTCCCAGCGTCTCATTTCTTTGGGCCAAAACATTTCAAATTATATTTGAGAAACAGCTCTTTAGTCAGTGCGATAACAGCCGCTCATGTTATTTTAACAGTTTACCAGAAAGAGACGGCTACATGTGTGAAGTGGCAGGTAAATTGTAAACTTTAAAGAGGTGAAAGCCACCTGAGAGATATGTGATTTATCTATATTCACTTAACTACCAGAATGAGAAAGCATTTGATTTCCAATTCCTGTGAATAAATTACTTTGCACTCTGTGCCTGATAAGTGACACTGGAGCGGGAAAAAGCGGTGCCTGCAAATAGCATAAATACTGTGTAGGTTTTCTGACGGGGATCCAAATTATTATGTACTATTATGCCTATTATGAACTGCCTGAGCAATCAGAAACACATTTTCGATTAACTAAAAGCCACATTCTTTCAGTGTGCAAATATCTCAAGTAATGCCTAATGTCTCCTGAGCACAGACAAAATATGACCATGTTGGACATGAGATGTACAGTATTCAGGGGCCTCCTGATCTTTACCAAGTTCCTCTAGGGGTACCCACTCATGGGAAAGAACATTTTCAAAAGCAAGTACGTCATTCTGGTGTACTGTGGTAAATGCTATGAAGAGCACCACATTTTTTTTTCTTGATATTAACTGTTATTTTGTTTCTCCCCTCCAAACATTCATGTAGTTGAGGCATGTGCTTATCTCAGTGGTGACATTTATTTCTCTGGGTCTTCAGCCTTTGAGCTCAAGAATCTACTGGTACTGATGAAGTTGCTTTACAGAGGTGTTTCTCAGTGCCTCTGCCTTTGTGGGAGAATGATGGTCCAAGTCTTTAGGTTCCTGGTGGCCCTTCTTTTGGTATGTGGTTGTGAGACTTGGATGTTAACCAATGATCTAAGGTGAAGACTAGATATCTTTGGCACCAGGGTCTCTTATGAGAAGTCTTCACGACTGTTGGAATGACTTTGCGTCAAATACATGGTTACTCTAGGAGACCTGGGTATGCATGAAAGAGCATTGAGAGCATTGAGCATCTTGCATTGAGAGAGCACAGGAGCTACGACATTTTGGACATGTTTCTCTGTACATGATTCAGAACAAAGGCGTCTCCATGTTTAGGACACCAGCAGCTGGAGAAGTCCGATGGAATGCTCACATATCACCTGGTTGCAGCAAATAGACGGTTTCTCTGAGAAGTGGGTATGGAATGGATGTCTGCCTGGGTGGTTACCATCTAAAAACCAATGCAGTTCCATAATGTGGTGGATGCAATGGCACGTAGCACCAGTGCATGGTCCCAGACTTGATCTGACCTAATCTTGTCCTTCTACTGCTCTTGTCTTCTCCTCCCCTAACCATCACTTCACTTATATTGTTATACTGAGAATATGGTCACTGAATTTTTTGATCAAAATGTCATGGATCCAACATAAATGCATTTCTAAAACATTCAGTAAAACATTAAGGGATATTTCAGCATATCTTTTTGTGATACCATCATGAAATGGAATATGTATATGTCATTGACATGAACAAGTGAAGCTCTTCACCATCTCACAATGTCATTTAGGTCCAACAGACTTTTTTTCAGTAAATGGTTCTGGGGAGCATTGGCATGGCTAAAAGCCCCCCCCCCAACTACAACCCTCGTGGCTCCCCGTCATTTTAAGCATTTTTCTTTATTTGCCTCTGACATGCCCGGAAAGTCCTCAACATCTCATTTAGGTCCATCAGATTTTGTTTTCAGTAAATGGTTCCTAGTTTCAGTGTTGACTCAACATTTAGCATTTCCTGTTTCAGTGTTGACTGTGCACTGACTTCCCACAAGATCTCCTACACAGAAGTTTTGTTCAGACAGCCAAGAAGAACGACGACCTTGTACTGGAACTATGAGCATTTATTAACAGCATTTGGCAAAACAACTGACTGGTCTCTCTTCATCACTCTACTTCTGCGGCTGGCTGTAGGCAGTCACAGCCATTTTTTTCTGGCGCTTACCTCCCTTTCCAGGTGAACCTGGATTATTACACGTCCATATTTGGAACATCATAATACGTAATAATATTTTTTCTTTACACCACATTCCTCCTGTGAAGCCTTTTAACTGAACTTGTCTTTTACATACGACAACTTTACACATATGTCTTTTTTTTTTTACAATTCTCCTGTGTCCTCCTTCTCTTTACACACTTCCCTTACAAGTTCAGTCTTTGTGGAAAATGCACCTTTCTTCTCAGACACTCCACACCGTGTGTAGTCACAGAACTCTCTACAGATGGTTCAGTCTCCACCTGTGTCTGAGGAACCCCATTCTGTTCACCTCCAGTGTCCTCATCCTCTGATTCATACAGTTCACTGTCAAGACCATGTGCATAATGATCTTCAACCTCAGTGACAATGTTTTATGAATTTACATTTGTTTTTCTTTTCATCCAACAACTGATTTACATACATTTTAATACAGGTTCCATTTACTGACACCATATATGTCACAGGAACCAAAACCTGAGTAATTTCACCATTCACCCATTTCTCTCCTCCCCTGTAGTTTCATACAAGCACTGCTTGCCCCACCAAGAAACTTCTGAGTCTACCCTTTCCATTGGAGTGTTTCTGAACATGTCAGTCATGGGTAGATTGAGATAAATTTTGGTAGATTGAGATAAATTTGGTTCCATCAAAGACCGAACATGCGGACCTGTTGTCTCAAAAACAGTTCTGCTGGTGTTTATCCAGTTGTCACATGTGGCATGTTGCAATAACCAAACAAGAAATTTGCAATACAGTGTTGCAAAGACATACCACCAAGTGTTCTACTTTTGGATAAGGACTGTTGAATTTTTGCACCAACCTTTCTGCCAATCCATTAGAGGCTAGGTGGTACGACGGAGATTTGATATGCTTCACAGCATTCAACTTCAAAAATGTCTCAAATTCACTTGCTATCAATTGAGGTCCGTTCTCAGTTACCATTTGGGCAACCCATAAACAGAAAACAAGTTTCTCAAAACTTTGATTGTTTTGCACGTGGTGGTAGACTGCATATGTATAATTTCAGGCAATCAAGCATATGCATCTATCACCACAAGAAACATCTGCTTTTTGGACTCTGCAAAATCAAGGTATATTAGCCTATGTCCATGTGTGCACTGGTGCTGTTGCAGGAATGCTACGCTGATGTTTACAGATGTCACACTGATTTACTTCAGTCTCCTGTATCTAACATAGACCACCACATTAAGCTTGTAGACAAGGACTTTATTTTCACCATGTCTCAGTGGCTGTCATGTAGCTCTGAAAGTAACCTGTTTTTCAGACTCCTTGAAATGACTACTCTGAATTCCCAAAGTAAGCAATCTTCTTCCACTGTAGGATCAAATTTTTGTCTCACATATGGCTGAATAGCCTCATCCGATATGTGTTTTGGCCAACCTGAAAAATGTTATTGTTTCACTTTTGCCAGTGTGGGATCTTTCTCTGTTTTGCCTGCATTCCGCTGAACTGTGATAGGCAGAATGTCCAGGTAAGATACTCAGATCATTGGATTGGACCTTGGAAAAGCATCATCTGCTATTGGCAGTCCGGATAATTTCTTTCTTTATTTTTATTTGACAGGGACAATGCAATCAAACAGAACAAACAATGTCTGCAACTGATGTCAGGCACAGAGTTTATAGCTAATCCTAATTCACAACTCCTGTCCCTGGTTGGGCCTTTCTACAATTTTCAAAATTAACATGGTAATGGTATGCATTATCATCTTGTTACGATGATTTGTATGTTATCTCATAATAGTATGCAGCAAGAATTAAGGACCATCACTGCATCCTAGCTGGAGTTAAAGGTGGTACTCCTGTTTTTGGACCTAAGATTTTCAGTAAAAGTTTGTGATCCGTAATCAATGTGAACACATCCAAACAAGTACTTGTTAAACTTCATTACTCCAAAAACTAAGCCTAATTCTTCATTTTTGATTTGTGCAGAGTTTTTCTCTGCTTTTGTGAGCATTGTAGAAGCAAAAGCTATTGGCTTCTCACTTCCATCTGGCATTTGGTGAGAAATTACTCCACCGACCCCTACGGGTGAAGCATCACGTGCCAGAAAGAGCAGTAACTCTGGGTTGAAATGTTTCTGTGTAGGCTCTCAGTTGTCCAGGTGGTTTCCATAGTAGAGAAGCTTGAATCTTCGACTGGACTGGGTTGCTTGACGTGAGGACGTTTCGCTTCAAATCACAGAAGCTTCCTCAGCTAAAATTCTTGCTCTGGTAGTCTAGCTTCTGTCTTGACTCTTGTAGAGAAGAATAAACCAGAAGCCAACAAAAGCTGGAGTTTTTAACCTAACCAGACCCCTCCTACCGAGAGGCCGACTGCTATCGGCTAGTAACTAAACAATAGCTCTAATTAGCACCTACTGTGCACTCTCCTAATGATGGGATGGAAGCCTCCCCTGATGGCTCCCTTGACGACTCTCCTGATGACGTGAATGACTCATTATCATGAACAAAAGACTGAAACTGCTTTGACCTGAGTACCCCATTGTAAACAGGGGACAAAGCGTGTCTGAGACCCGCCCCCCCGGTTAAGGCTGGGTTTCAACTATTTTACAAAGAATGCTTCCTTGACACCTCTCTCAAACCATTTCTTCTCTCTGGCTAAGATTTTAACTTCCTTGTCCTCAAACGTGTGGTTAGTGTCTTTCAGGTGGAGATGAACTGCAGATTGAGGTCCACTGGTGACCTCTCTGTGGTGCTGGTATAGCCTCTTGTTTAAAGGTTGCTTAGTCTCACCTATGTAGTGTTCATTACAGTTCATTACAGTTCATTACAGTTCATTACTGGTCCATGTCCTCTTCCTTTGCATCTGTAGCACAATTTCCCGCTGTCCTCCTTCTTGGGAACAGTTTTCTGGAAAACTGTGTTGGTTTTCTGGGACTTTTGTGACCACTGCTGCATATTCTGCTTTGCCACTTTGTGTGCTAAGCCAATTTCATAAGGTCCCAACAATGTCAAGTCCTTCATGTGCACTTAACATGCCATCAGGAAGCTCACTGCTGATGACACCACAAACGAATTAGTCTTTCAGTGTGTTGTCCAAAAATGCTTTGAATTTGCATGTTGAAGCCAGCTTTCATAAACTTGCCATAAACTCACTGATCTCAGCAATAAAGTTCATTTCTTGCACAAAGTGGGTGCGCAGTAGACTTATTAAGTCAGTCAACTTACATGCGGACGGCTTTAATGACGCACAAAAGTCCATCAGCAGGCTGTGGTTCTGTTTTCCAACCACTATCAAAAACACTGCTTTTGACTTTTCACCACCATATTTCAGTCCGCTTGCCACGAAGAATTGTTCTAGCCGTTCTAAGTAGGCATCAAATTCTTGCTCTGTCTCGTCAAAACCGAGGTCTTCTCCATTACCGAACATTGTCACCATTTTCTCAATGGCCCATTCTTCGTCTCAACAAAATTTTGTCTTTGATATAAAACTCTTCCTCAAAGGCAAATCCCATCCCTCGTTGCAAGTTTCTGTTGTGTACACAGACGTTTTGTTTGGACAGCCAAGAAGAATGAGGAGCTAGTATTGGAACTATGGACATTTATTAACAGCGTTCGGTAAAACAACTGACTGGTCTCTTCTTCATCACCCTGCTTGTGTGGCTGCCTGTAGGCAGTCACAGCCTTTTATATTGGCACAGTTTTCCCACCAAAAATCATAGTGCATTGTGAGAAAATTACAGTGTATTTATGGAAATGTTAAGCCAGTGGATACTTTTTTTAGAGACATGTACAATTAGAATTCAAACATTTATTTCTCACTGTCCATGTCTGTAAAGTTAGCCTTCTGTGTGGAAACATCACGTATTATGTGCACATTCATGGAATTAGAACAAATTTTTTTATGCCATAAAACATACAGTTTGTTTTTTAAAGTCTTCTTTCTTCAGAGACCTTAATCTGATAATTCTTCTTTGTGCTTTATTCTTCAGTCAGAAGCTCCTGGTTACTCTCCAGTTATATTCTTGACAAATCATAGCTTTCTTAGTTGTAACAGGAATTCACAGAGACTATAATAAAGTTATACTTTGAGAAATACTAACTGACCTTCTTTCCAAGTAACACAGTGCTGTTCTATGTACAATTAATTGGTGAGGTGACTATTGGTTCACCTCACCAATGGTCCACTGAACAGAAGCACTGCACAAATAGGCAATGTCTTTAAAATAGTTCTTGTGAGTTGTAAAGAGTGATAATAAGTAAAAATACAGTACAAATACACTGAAAAATGGACAGTTACCTACAGCCAGGCTGGTCATTGGTCTGTGAGACAACAACAGCACATTACTTTGCCCCCTGCTGGCAGTTATATTACTGCAAAAAACAGCAGTGGTTTCAAACAGCAAGGTTTTGAGGTGTGAGAAATAGTGGATTAATGTTGATGAAAGACCAAAACGGTTATATAATTCATTGGTTTCTCTGAAAACATAGCAGTTGGTCATTACCTGTGAGAGTTGCACAGTTTATTGTCAGTGGCCTGATAAACAACATTTCCCTGGGACAACACTCTGGGGTAGACCCTCAACATCAGGACAACTCATCGGGAAATACCTTAAGCTACCCCTAGAGTAGCTACAGGCTACACGGTTTTAAAAAGGAATAGTTTGGACCATGTATCATCCTTACTTATCACATTACATATGTCACATGTCATAGAATCCAATAGATGTAGACCTTGTTTGACCTATACTTTGGAGACCAAGCATTCAGCACTGTCAACACTATTGCACTTATTAATCCTATTAGCTCAACCAATAATTTGCATCACATTTTACCAAAATTGGAGCAACTTAACTTTTGACCCCTGTACATAAAGACAATGACCTTTGTCACCATTCTTGCTGTTTTTATCCCATAACTCCATAGAATTCAGTCACAGATAGTCCAAACTACAACCTCTGGCAAAAATTATGGAATCACCGGCCTCGGAGGATGTTCATTCAGTTGTTTAATTTTGTAGAAAAAAAGCAGATCACAGACATGACATTAAACTAAAGTCATTTCAAATGGCAACTTTCTATCTTTAAGAAACACTATAAGAAATCAGGAAAAGTAATTGTGGCAGTCAGTAACGGTTACTTTTTTAGACCAAGCAGAGGGAAAAATATATGGAATCACTCAATTCTGAGGAATAAATTATGGAATCACCCTGTAAATTTTCATCCCCAAAACTAACACCTGCATCAAATCAGATCTGCTTGTTAGTCTGCATCTAAAAAGGAGTGATCACACCTTGGAGAGCTGTTGCACCAAGTGGACTGACATGAATCATGGCTCCAACACGAGAGATGTCAATTGAAACAAAGGAGAGGATTATCAAACTCTTAAAAGAGGGTAAATCATCACGCAATGTTGCAAAAGATGTTGGTTGTTCACAGTCAGCTGTGTCTAAACTCTGGACCAAATACAAACAACATGGGAAGGTTGTTAAAGGCAAACATACTGGTAGACCAGGAAGACATCAAAGCATCAAGACAGAAAACTTAAAGCAATATGTCTCAAAAATCGAAAATGCACAACAAAACAAATGAGGAACGAATGGGAGGAAACTGGAGTCAACGTCTGTGACCGAACTGTAAGAAACTGCCTAAAGGAAATGGGATTCACATACAGAAAAGCTAAACGAAAGCCATCATTAACACCTAAACAGAAAAAAACAAGGTTACAATGGGCTAAGGAAAAGCAATCGTGGACTGTGGATGACTGGATGAAAGTCATATTCAGTGATGAATCTCGAATATGCATTGCGCAAAGTGATGATGCTGGAACTTTTGTTTGGTGCCGTTCCAATGAGATTTATAAAGATGACTGCCTGAAGAGAACATGTAAATGTCCACAGTCATTGATGATATGGGGCTGCATGTCAGGTAAAGGCACTGGGGAGATGGCTGTCATTACATCATCAATAAATGCACAAGTTTACGTTGATATTTTGGACACTTTTCTTATCCCATCAATTGAAAGGATGTTTGGGGATGATGAAATCATTTTTCAAGATGATAATGCATCTTGCCATAGAGCAAAAACTGTGAAAACATTCCTTGCAAAAAGACACATAGGGTCAATGTCATGGCCTGCAAATAGTCCAGATCTTAATCCAATTGAAAATCTTTGGTGGAAGTTGAAGAAAATGGTCCATGACAAGGCTCCAACCTGCAAAGCTGATCTGACAACAGCAATCAGAGAAAATTGGAGCCAGATTGATGAAGAGTACTGTTTGTCACTCATTAAGTCCATGCCTCAGAGACTGCAAGCTGTTATAAAAGCCAGAGGTGGTGCAACAAAATACTCGTGATGTGTTGGAGCGTTCTTTTGTTTTTCATGATTCCATAATTTTTTCCTCAGAATTGAGTGATTCCATATTTTTTTCCCTCTGCTTGGTCTAAAAAAGTAACCGTTACTGACTGCCACAATTATTTTTCCTGATTTCTTATAGTGTTTCTTAAAGCCAGATAGTTACCATTTGAAAAGACTTTAGTTTTGTGTCATGTCTGTGATCTGCTTTTTTTCTACAAAATTAAACAACTGAATGAACATCCTCCGAGGCCGGTGATTCCATAATTTTTGCCAGGGGTTGTATACCTTTTTGGAGTCTTTATGATCAGGCAAATAATGTGGAATATTTTTCAATATGATTGGAGCATCTTTTAATTTTGACCTCTGTGTAATTCTTCAATTGATTTCAATTGATTGAAAAGTCAAGTGGCCAATCATTTTTTTTCAAAAGAGGAGTGTCTAAGGAGTATTTCTGCTGAATTTGATGCTTTTATCACCATTTGCATGATTGTTTCAGTTATCTGCTGCACTGGAGGAGGCATGTCTGGTAAACATATGCTGTTGCAAGTTTAACCCAGGCTCAGAAATAGAAATAGAAGTTGGTTTTGCCATCTGTTTAACATTACTTACACATCATAAGTTAAGAATGATATAGCATCTCACATCTGCAGGTTAATGGGCAGTTACTGTACCCCACAATGGCCTATAATGGGTTTTAAAGTATGCCAACATAAAAAAGTGCTGCGTAAGGACAAGCCACTGGCATTTGCTGTGTGCTTAGCAACATTATTACAATGGTTCCCATAGCTCCCAATGAAGTCTGTTAGACCAGAATGATCATGTTCACCTCTGTAACAACCACATCCCACACTTACTCATATATGAGTGATTGTGGATGTGACTGGCAGATGTAACCACTTCTTTATACAATACATGGTTTCCAACCACCCACAGGAACAGCAAGACATTTATCATAAACCTAAGTAACTCTGAACGATCTGAAACAATCAGGCAATAATGAAATTAAGAATCCAGAAGCTAAACTAACACAGCCATGTGAGTACTGTGAGCCATGGAATTTTTATGGTGGTAAGATTGACAGGCACATTGACAAGAAAATAAATAAATAAATAAATAAAAATACTTACTGACCCAGACTAGCAGAGCACCACAATTTCATGCTCACAGTGATTTTGCCCCATTTATCTTGTTGCGTTTGCCCACCAGCTTTGTCTTAAAAGCTGCAAAGTGGATGTAATTATTAACTTTAAAGCAAAGTAAAGGACTTTCACTTTTTCTGTGCCTAGCTGCATAATGCCAATGAGGAAGATTAATTGCTGGGTGGGCGAGCAGAACAGAAATCATGTTGAAATTGCATGCAGGAGGCAGTGGTATTATACGTATATGAGTAAGAGCCCCTACTACAGATCCATGTATTAATAATGCAAAAGGACCCAAGGGCAGCCATCTATTTGCAGAGTTCCCCAACACAGTCAAACACACACATGATTTTAGACTTTGAATTTGTTTTATCATACCTATTTGTCTTTGGTAATGTTTCTGGGCAAAATCTTTGTGAGACTATTGTTATTTTTTCATCATTATATACGGTAGTGGGATTTGTGGAGTTTTTTTTTTTTTTTTTTTTTGCACATTTATTGTTGAATAATTACTGTTTGTCATAAAATTCTGAATTTGAATGTCCTTAATAATATTATTATTAATAATAATAATAACACTGTGGAAAACATTAAGAAAATGCTATATTTGTTGGTATATTTGTTGGGTTGCTGTTTTTGTATTATGCATTAGAGTGTTTTCTGATCATCTTCTGTGTGGTGATTTTCTTGTCTGTGTTTTTAATGCTTGGGGTTTTCTGTCTCTGTTTCTCTTGTCTGTCACTTGTTGCTTGTTGGTGAGCGTGTCCCTGTGTCTTTCCACTCCCATGCCCTGGATCTTTCACTCATACTTGTTCCTCATTTTCTGCTCATCACCATTCCTGTTTATAAACCTCACATTGTCTACCTGTTCCCTGCCAGATTCTTGTGCTCCATGTCTTCACTTCCAGCCTTGTTCCTTGTGTTTTTCTCATCCTGCTTGCGCCCTGTATTTCATGACCACCTGCTTGTTTTTTGGGCCTCACCTTTGCCTGATGAACTTGTTACTGTTAGTTATTCTGGACTACTTTTTTGTGTATCAAGCCCTGCTGTTACAACAGTAAACCTTTTGAACAACTCCACTCTGAATCTGAGCCTAGCAATTGTGTCCAGCCATTTCCTTTTACAAAGCCTGATAGAAGCTCTCTTAGTCAGTGGCTCATCATGTTTCAGTGTTTTACTGGACGTTTTAGGACATCCTTTATCTCTGCAGCAGTCAGATTTTGATCAACAATTTTAGTTTTGCTATTTCTTTGCTGTAGATCATGTTTTTATTGTTTTTTATGTTTTTAATTTTATAGTGTTGTCTGTCTGTATATGTATGAACTTCCCTTTGGAATGAACTTCCCTTTGGAATGAACTTCCGTTTGAAATCCCCAAAGGGAAGCTTAATAGCTTCCCTTTGGGGATTAATAAAGTTTTCCAATCAAATCTAATCTAATAACATTAGTTCAGTGTTGAAGTTCCCATAAATGCTTTTTCTTTCCATTTTAGTATTAGTAATTCTAAAATTTATGCCTGTTTTGTCATTTTTTCTACATTAAATACATTAATAAATAAATAGCAGATTTCTCTCTTTTTTTGGGTACTCTTAAGTAAGAACCACAAACAAAACCTAGTTTCCCAGTTCCCAAGTAAGGTTTTAAACAGATTTGTCTTTGATGTTGCTTGTGTTATTTCTCTCTCTACCTCAAAAAGCCTCTTTCTTGTGCAGTACCTTTAAACAGAGAGATAATATTGATATGATGGCACAGAATATGGGTCAGACAGCTTGATTTGCACGATTTACAGCGTGTGCATATTTTTATTGCATGCTCAGTTTGTTGAGCAAAGTCAGTGCAGTTCCACACATTTTATGTATAATCTCAATTTCAGTTCAAAACAATTATGCAAAATACCAGCACATTACTCATTTAAGTGCTGCAGTGTTCAGGTTAATGCTCAGCTGGATGTACAGTATTTGCGGTGAAAAGTCATCTTTAAAAACTATCTCCTGTATCCCTCACAGCTCATTCTGTTTAGGGTTCTGTGTAGGACTTCACTACAGTTTTGAGGCGGTTAACTTTCACCTTACTCACACCAGTTACTGTACTTTAATGCCTGAAGATCTGTACTATTTAAACTTTCTGGGTGAAAGTGTTTGAAACCTCGAAGGGATTTTATAACTTTTTCCCTGCTGTCTGTTGAGGTGATACCTACATTTGCTCTCTGCACTGCCTTCCTCTGCATGAAGATTGTTGTCTTGGAGAAGAAACAGGCAAACCAGCCCCGGGGTTGTTACTGTTAAACTATATTCTATAATGGAATGGCAGAGAGCAGCCGCGCTAATGACAGGGTGAGAACGCACATCAGAAAACAATGTTTTGGGAGCTGCTGGCACTTTTTTGTTTTATATTAGTACGGCATCACTTTTTCCACTTGATCTCCCTCTTGCAGCCTGCCCAGACCACCGAGAAAACTGTAGAACGTTATATACCATGCTGTTTTTTGTCCACACTGGTGTTTTCGGATCCCCAAAATGCTACTTTACTCCTTCTTTCGACTGCTCCCATTAGGGGTCACCACAGCAGATTAATCGTTTCCATCTCACCCTGTCCTCTGTATCTTCCTCTGTCACACCAACCACCTGCATGTCCTCCCTCAGCACATTCATAAACTTCCTCTTTGGCCTTCCTCGTCTCCTTCCGCCTGGTGGTTCCATCCTCAGCATCCTTCTCTCTATATAGCATTGGTCCCTCCTTTGCACATGTCCAAACCATCTCAATCTCGCCTCTTACTTTGTCTCCAAACTGTCCCACCTGAGCTGTCCTCTGATATGTTCATTCCTAATCCTGTCCATTCTTGTCACTCCCAGAGAGAATCACAACATCTTCAGCTCTTCCACATCCAACTCTGCCTCCAGTCTTTTTGTTCGTGCCATCGTCTCTAAGCCGTACAACATAGCTGGTCTCACAACTGCCTTGTAAACTTTCCCCTTCACTCTTTCAGACATTCTTTAATCACAAATCACTCCTGCCACCTTTCTCTGCCCACTCCACCCTGCCTGCACTCTCTCTTCATCTCTTGACCACACTCTCCATTACTTTGGACAGTTGACCCCAAGTATTTAAACTCATCTACTTTCACCATTTCTACTCCTTGTAACTGCACTATTTCACTGGGCTCCCTCACATTTACACACATGTACTCAGTCTTGCTCCTACTGACTTTTATTCCCCTTCTTTCCAGAGCATATCTCCACATTCCAGGCTAGATTCAACCTGTTCTCTACTCTCACTACAAATCACACTGCCATTTGCAAACATCATAGTCCCATGGAGACTCCTGTCTGATCTCATTGCCATTGCAAACAAGAAAGGACTCAGAGCTGATCCTTGGTGTAATCCCACCTCCACCTTGAATACGTCTGTCATTCTGACTGTGCATCTCACTGCTGACACACTGTCCTTGCACATATCCTGCACTACCCTCACATACTTCTCTGCCACTCCAGACTTCCTGATACAATACCACAACTCTTCTCTTAGCACCCTGTCATAAGCTTTCTCTAAGTCCAAAACACACACTGTAACTCCTTTTGGCCTTCTGTATGTGTCTCCATCAGTATTCTCAGAGCAAACATTGTATCTGTAGTGCTTTTTCTCAACATGAAAACCATATTGCTGCTTAGAGATCTTCATCTGTTTTCTAAGCCTAGCTTCTACTATTCTTTCCCATTGCTCATGGTGTGGCTGATTAACTTTCTGCCTCTGTAGTTATTGCAGCTCTGCACATCACCCTTGTTCTTAAAAATAGGAACCAGCACACTCTGTCTCCACTCCTCAGGTATCCTCTCACTTCCCAAGATTTTATGAAACATTCTTGTAAGAAACTCCAGTGCCATCTCTCCTAGACATTCCATGTCTCCACCTGAATGTCATCTGGACAAACTGCCTTTCCACTCTTCATCATTTTCATAGCTGCCCTCATTTCATCCTTACTTATCCCTTGTACTTCCTTTTTTACTCTTACCATTTTCTTCATTCATCAGTGCCTCAAAATATTCCCTCCACCTTTTCAACACACTCTCCTCGCTTGTCACCACATTACCATCTACACCTTTTACCACCTTAATCTGCTGCATTCCCTTTCCAGCTCTGTCCCTCTGTCTGGCGAATTGGTACAAGTCATTTTCTCCTTCCTTACTATTCAACTTCTTATCACCCTGTCTAAATGCATCTTCCTTAGCTTTTGCCATTTCTCTTTTCACCTTATGCCACATCTCCTTGTACTTCTGTCTACTTTCTTCATCTCTCTGAGTATCCCAATTATTTTTTGCCACCCACTTTCTGGACATCTTCATGACACCACCAAGCCTCATTGTCTTCTTTCCGCTGTCCAGATATCACACCCAGCACCTTCCTAGCTCTCTACTTCTTCTTTTTCTTCTTCACATAAATAAGAGTGTGAATGAGACTGTCTAAATGTATTGGCCCCATGATAGACTGACAGTAGGGTGCATCAAAATATAATGCAAAATTTTAAACTGAATATATCAATTAGTCTGGGTTTTGATTTTGTTTCAGTGTACATAAAAATAGCTTTAGCAAAGTTTTATGAAAATCACTTCTATTTAGAGGTGCAACCAAACATGTGAAAATGACCAAAAACTGTTATGTGTCGGACGCAGCTCGGAGAACCGACCAGCGTTTGAAGGACCCAGTATGAAATAAGCAGAGCACGGTACAAAGGCTAACTGAATTTAATACATAACAGTGATACAAAAAACAACAAAAGAAAGTGCGGTCTGGCGTGGTGCGCTCCCAGCAGCGCTAACGGTCCGGAGCCAGAAGCTGTTCGGACCCAAGGACCCCGCCGACACCCGCCAGGTGGCCGCAACAAACCGAGTCTGTGAAAGAAGGAACCATATGTGAGTCCACACTCTACACACAGAGAGAACACTAAAGGTGTACAAACAGCAAACACTTCCTGGCTTGATTACTAATCAGCTTCCCAACCTGCAGGCATGGAACATCCAGTTCACAAAAACTCCACTGCAGTGGAAGCCGATACATGACTAACATACAGCTCAATATAAAAAGGTGTGAGGGACACCACATTTACTGACTGTATAAATGTTAGTCACAAAATCTAACATACCTCAGGAAGTGTGCTGACGAGCGTGAGACCTCACCCCCTCCTCTTTCACAGACCGTGCATCAAACCCTGCATCCACTGATGATGAGATGGCTCCCGAGACGACGATCTCACCCATCTGGTCACAAGGTCGAGTCTCTGGCAATACACACTGTATACTCTAGTCTTAAATGCCACCATTTTCCAATCCATATAGATGCACCTCAGCTGTGAGTCCTGACGAGCCGCAGGTGATCAGGGTGAGGTCCTGATAACCTCAGCAACACAGCCACTCAGTCCCAAATGCAAGCCACCTGGAGGAAAACAAAAGACAGAAACAAAAAGGCAGCCAGGCCCCCCAGCCATACAACAAAAAACTGGTCTTTTCTTGTATTTAGACTCCCAACTGTCAGGGTAGGGTGAAATAAGGGAAAGCAAAATATTCTGAAGTATGCATGAACGTCTCACCATTTGGAGGCCACGATGGAAATATGGCATCTAACCTGCGCTTATGGCTTCTACTTGTCGGGTTTGTTGCCTCTCTGGAAATGTGACAAAGCTTAATTACTGGCATCAACAAGTTGCACAATCTTTCCACATGCATGCTGATCGCTTACTAAAAGGATACTGGCTTTTTCATAAAATGGTTGCAGAATGATCTTAGCCAGGGGTGCCCAAGTTCGGTCCTCGAGATCTACCTTCCTGACACTCTTATTTGTCTCCCTGTTCCAACACACCTGAATCCAATGAAAGACTTGTTAGCAGGCTTTTAATGAGCCCTTCATTGGATTCAGGTGAGTTGGAGCAGGGAGACAACTAAGAGTGTCATGAAGGTAGATCTTGAGGACCGAACTTGGGCACCCCTGATCTTAGCAGTATCAAATATTAACCTGGCTCCAGTATTACCAGGTCGCATGGCATGAATCTGTTTGTCACAGATGTACAACATGCAGTGCAGTACCTGATGACAAGTTGGCAGTTTAAAACCTGCGATAATACCATCTTCTTTGGTAATGCTGGGGTCTAAACCATAAACTAACTTGCGGCTACTGGTTCGAGGGCCTGATCTTTGGTTTGAGGAGCCAGTAGGCAGCATCTTCTGAGAGCCTGTTGCAGAAGTAATCAATGACAGCAACCTTGGCTCCAACTTGTGAAGTGTCTGTGGAGCTCAGTTAATGGAATCCACCTAAACATATTCAAATGAACATGTCATCATTGATAATTACTGCACAGATGTTTTGAGAGGTAAGACACATTGTACAGCATAGAATTTATAATATACGTAATAAATATGACTGGTGAGGCTCTATGTAACACACAATATGAATATAAACTGAGAAACATGTAGAAAGCTACCAAGCACTGACCTTGTATATTCCCAACAGTCTTTTCTGATGTTGAGTGAAATAACCCTTTGCCAAACCAAAATCTAGTGATTTCCGGTTGGACATCTAAATCTTAATAGATTGTAAAAATAATTTAGAAGTGTAATGACCTGAACTGGAACACTTTTAGCACTCAGACAAATTAATATTTTAAAAATGGGTTTTTGATGCATCCTAACTGACAGCCTTTCTGTAGTGTACCCTGCCTATCGGCTCCAGGACCCCCCCTCTGTGACCTTTAACTGGAATAAGTGAGGTTTAGAAGCTGAATGGGATGACTGTTTCAGCTTAATAATTTGACGTGTAAAGCACCTGTATTGTAAACCAAAAAAAATGTTAGCTCTATTCAGATACTTTGAGAAAATGGAATACCCCAAAAGGTTTAAGTCTAATGAACTCAAATTATTCAACCAGCAAATCAGATTTTCTCTCACTACAATAGACATGGTTAATTGTGTTAAATCAATGTGAAGGAGTAAAATAAATGTAATGTGAAAGAGTAAAATATAATGCAATGTGAAGGAGTAAAATATAAATCATTAAAAGTTGTAAACATTTGCACTACAACACACAGAAGCAAGTGAGTATCGATCCAGTGAACTACTGGCTTTGAACAACCTGCACAACCAACTGCTGTTCCTGTCTGAAAATTTTGTTTAACCTGTCTTATTTTCCTTTAGCTCAAATGAGTACCAAAGTCCGACCCCAATCTGGGAGTTTATTAAAGGTTATTTCCTTTAATTTTTTGTTTACTGAGGCAGACTCAGATCATACCCTGGGGTCAAACAGCAAAAAGAATATAGCACAGATGACATATTAATATACAAGCTTTGGGGCATCGGTGCTTCTGGCAGAGCTTGAAAGTTGTTGGATCAGTCTCCAAAACCTGCTGTGTGTCAAAGTGTCCTTGATGAAGTCACTGAACTCCACTTTGCTGAAATCCCAACTCTGTTTAAATCGAACAGTGTCTGGCTGCCAGGATGATGGGCAAACATGGTCACATATACAGCCTGATTTACTGAAGCTTTGCATGTGTAAAAACATACGCAAACACCATTGCACTCTTAAATACACATGCATACTGGTTTACTAACAATGCACAACGAGGACTGCATCTGTCAAATATGGTAAATCATGCATATTGTCAATTTTAATATTTTTAACTTTATGAATATGCAATTTGGGGTTGCTCTCAATTACAGCACAACATTCTGGGAGAGAACATGCAAATAGGTGATTTTTGCATATGCAACATGATTTATCAAGGTCAAAAGGACTGTTAGTGGGTGCCGATTGCAATTGCATCTGTAGGTGTGGTGTTTATTGCACTTCACAGACTGCTGCTCCAACAGCGCAGAAACTGCTGGACACAGAATATATTAAAAAAATGTCAACTTAACAATTTATATTTGATGTACACAACATTCAATATATACAATGTACTTGAAAGTATTAATGTCAGGGTTTGAATATTTGTCTGTGTTCCTGTTTTGTTTTCTTTGGTTTGTTTTATTACTTTTCTTTTCTGTGTGTGTTTTGTTTTCGTGTTCTTTCTCTTGCTGGGTTTTTCCTGCTTGGGTGTGTCTGTCACTATCTCTCTTGTCTGTCTCTTGGTGATGGGTGTTTCCTTTTCTCTGGCCACACCTTTGTTCTGGTGCTTTCTATGCACACCTTTTCCTGATTTGCTGATTATCACCTGGGGTTATATAAGCTCACTGGGTGTGTTTACTAGTTGCCAGTTTTGTTTTGTTTTGTTTTTTTTCCCTTGTGCCTGCATTCCAGCTCTGTTCTCCATTTCAAATAAACGTGACTTACTAAATTAATTTTTTGAGGTAGCTAAAAAGTATTTACTTTTGTGATTTTCATGCTATAACACTATACAAACTGAAGCTTGAAATTTACCCATGGAGGCCAATTTGAATTTCTAAGTGAGCCTCAGGAGAATCATCAGGAACTTTTGTATGTTGTTTAGGGTAGGTTTGGGCACCATTAAGCTTTAGTTTGTATAACATTATATAGTAGAAAATAGCAATTCGTTTCAATGCTTTTGAGCTACCTCTAAAAATTTATTTATACCAGTAGTGGTGTCCAAACTATTCCAGAAAGGGCCGAGAAGGTTTTCTTCAAAGCCACTGACTCCAGCAGGTGATTTTACTGATGAACTCATGCCATCTGCTCAAAGTGATATTAATCAGTGAAATCACCTGCTGGAATCAGTAACTGCAAGGAAAACCTGCACCCTCTCACCCTTTCTGGAATAGTTTGGACACCACTGATTTATACAAACAAAATTTTACACAACATGTTTTTTTTTCATCAAATGGAACCTATTCAGGGGGTCTGAGTATTCAATTTCAAAACTTTGCAAAATAAGGACCACCCTAGAATGTAGCAATGCACAGAGACATCCTGGATGAAAACCTGCTCTAGAGTGCCCTGGACCTCAGACTGGAGTGATGGTTCATCTTTCAGTAGGATAATGACCCTAAGCACACTGCCAAGATATCAAAGGAGTGGCTTCAAGACAATTCTGTAAACGCCCTTTAGTGGCCCAGCCAGAGCCCAGACCTGAAATCGACTGAACATCTTAGAGAGATCTGAAAATGGCTGTGCACCGACGTTCCACAGCCAACCTGATGGAGCTTGAGAGGTGCAGCAAGAGGAATGAGCAAAACTGCCCAAAGACAGGCATCCCAAGCTTGTGACATCATATTCAGGAAGACTTGAGGTTATAATTGCTGGCAAAGGTGCATCAACAAAGTACTAAACAAAGGGTGTGAATAATTATCTTCATATGATTTCTTAGTTTTTTAATATACTTGTAGTTTTGTTAATAAACTTTTTAAAATAAAAAAACAACCTTTTTCATTTTGTCATTATGGGGTTCTGTGAGGTGAATTGTGAGAGAAAAAAAATTATTTAATCCATTTTGCAATAAGGCTGTAATTTAACAAAATGTGGAAAAAGTGAAGCACTGTGAACACTTCCCGGATGGACTGCAGAGGGACAATCTGAACTGACTATGAGTCGGTAAACAAATTAGCTTGTGCTGATTTGATACATAACATCATGATGATGACATTATATGCCATCATGTGACAGTAAACAATACAAAATCCACATTTTCACAGTAAACTTGAAACAATAAGAATCCTATGGATGATTCACAGTGTATGTCATGGGAAAGTATAATGTCAGATTCTAATATAATTCAGCATCGTCTTGACATCACATTCTTCAGTTTTGCATCAGGAAAAAAATACAGTAAATCATACTAAAGGTAATGCACAAAAAATTGTAAATAACCAACGTGTTTGTTAGTTCAGTAGTGAGGACATTTCAAAAACAAGATGACAGATTTTCTGTCCCAAAAAGATGGAAATTTGTCTTATTATTGTTATTCTAAGTAGAACCCTAATGATAACAATAAGATACATCTCACATGTAACGTTCAGAAACATTTAACTGAAATGTGAAACATGTATGTTGGGCACAAACATTTGTAGGAATATGCACAAAATATCAAAATATTACACTTATGTATGATCATACGAAATACGTCATGAGAATATGTTGCCTTATTTGCAGGGTTGGGTAGGATTACTTTAAAATGTAATCCAAAAGTAATGAGATTACAAATAATCCAAATGTATGTACATACATACATGTAATCCACATGTATTCTTTAAAAGTAATCCTACCCAACCTTGCTTATTTGATCAATTATCAATCTCAAGGTTCTTTATCAACCAAACACCTGGATTAATTGATTCAGAGTAATGAACCAGAGTGCGGCTTCTGCCAGAACTTGTTTGGGAACAAATCCTTGTATAGTTCAGCTCCAGTTGAAGGTGTCAAAATGCATCTTGTCATGCAGATTTTTAATAACATTGTTTTCATAAACTCTGTGTAGAAGTGATTGAAACTTTGTTCTTCAGTATTTTCTGTGGTGTTGTAGTTTTGGGGGCTGTGACTGTTAAGGATTGTGGGCTGCATTTCACTGAATATTTATCCAGTGTTGATTTGGTTTAAATAATTTCTACCTTTTCCAGCAGTGCAGAAAATATTTGACAGGGGAAGACAGGCAGATAGCAAGAAGAGAAAGGAGGAGGAGTAAATTATATCTGCAGAGATCAAAGGAAAGATATATTACACTAATCTGGTGTGTGCTGACAAGCATTAACCATCTGTGATGTTTTTGGATCCACATTTATTTGTTCTTCAGAAACAAATAAGATGACTTGGTTGACTCAAACTGTATATATAATATAACTTCCTTGATTCAAAGAATATGCTGGCTCTTATTGCTGATTTCTTTTTCTTATTATTCATTCATTCATCTATTCATTTTTGTCCTATTTATGTAGCTCATCCCACACTTTCTTATCCTCTGCCAAGTCCTGCAACTCTTCGTGAGGATCCCATGGTATTCCCCAACCAGTTGGCAAATATAATCCTGACAGCTTGTTCTAGGTCAGTGGTGTTCAGAGACATTCCAGAAAGGACAAAGAGGGTGCAGGTTTTCTTTGCAGCCACTGACTCCAGCAGGTGATTTTCACAAATTAACTCATCACATCTGCTCAAAGTGAAATCACCTGCTGGAGTCAGTAGATACAATGGAATGTCCTTCTGGAATGTCTTTGGACACCACTGTTCTAAGTCTTCCATCAGGGCTTCCTCCCAGTTGGACCTGCCTGGAAGACCTCCAACCATGGGCATTTTCAAAAGATGCACTTACCACCTCAGCTGGCTCCATTTGATGTAAACGAAGCAGTGAGTGCAGTCCCAGTCCTTCCCAGATATTCAAACATCTTACTCTGTCAGTGAATGTAAGCCTAGATACCCAAAGGAGGAATCTCATTTCCAACACTTGCATCCACAATCGTGTTCTTTTGATCATTAGCCAAAGTTCATGAACAAAGGTGAGGACAGAAACATAAACTGACTTGTAAATTGAGAGTCTCCCCCTCTAGCTCAGCTCTTTCTTCACAACAACAGTTCAATATGTCCACAAATAATCAGATGCTGCTGCAGTTTGTTGTCGATCTCACACTCCAGCCTACTCCCACTCATGAACAAGACCCTGAGAAACTTGAACTCCTCCACTTGGGGCAATAATTTTCCCATAACCTGGATGGTCACCAAACTGCATACCCTCCAATTCTATCCAGTGCCCACTGTTGCTCTGGGGGTTGGTAAGGTTAGACCTACCTGTGTGAAGCGCTTTGAGGCAACTCTGTTGTGATTTGGCGCTATATAAATGAAAATAAAATGAAATTGAATTGAATTGCCTTCAAATCCAGTCCACGACCATCACAAACAGGATTAATGACAAGGGACATCCCTTCCAGAGTCTACCACCCAACAGCAACAGATCCCAAGCAAATGTTGGTACTCATTTACAGCTGAGTGGTCTGAGACAATCCAGATTAAGTGGCTTATGGAAGGACACAGACTGATTCTGTGACTGGAATGGTGAATAAATTATTGGAAACTATGAACAGCTAAGGTTGAATGTACATGTTGTCTGTCACTTGCTGAACACTGGGCATACTGTGTGACGTCCTTTGTGCTCTGTCCACTGGCTCCCACTGTCATGTGAGCACTGGCTAACAACTTTAGCTGGTAGCAGCAGGGAAAACATGATGCCCACTAAACTAATCTAAGGCACATATCTGGTACTAAAGTATGGTGAGGATATGGCTAATAATGTCAACAAAACCTTTTGTCAGTACTGCAAAGTATATAAGTCACACTGGAGCAAAAGTCACAAGACCTCCCAAACTAGTTAAAAAGAGAAAAAAAGTGATTTATACTCTGGAAATTATGGTATTCTGTAGAAATTGTAGGGAAGATCAAAAGTTGGAGGAGCTATGGCCGAACATTTAGACATGCTTGTGACCGGAGGGTCATAGGGTCAGAGTAAGAGTGTGGTACTGAGCAACTTGCCTTGTAAAATCCAAACATCGGCGTGGGGTTGAATCAGTGAATGTGAGTCATTATTGTAAATGGTTTGGAGTGTCTACCTTACATTGAGAAACAAGTTCCAGTATTTTCCTTTTTTCTTAGTTTGTTGTTCTTTGTAACCATTTTTCTTCAGCTCTGTGACTCTTTCATAACTGCTGACTGGGTTTATTGAAATGTGCGGGGAAGCGTAGCACAGCTACCCTGCAGCAGCTAATCTTACACAAATATGTAATGCCACAAAAGTGAGGGTTGCATTTAATAAAACTGTGAACTTCCTGAAGTCACAAACTTGGTCGTGCAGAATGCAGTGCATTATGTGCTCAGCATTAACAATAAAATGCTTGATGCTCAAGTCTGCAAAGTTCTGAGTATATTTAAATTGAGGGTATTTCAAAATTATATGTAATCTTGTTGTTTGTGCACTTGCATCTGTACACCCATTGTTATGGATGAGTGCATTTCCATCAAAATCTAGAACAATGAGAGTTTTTCACACACACACACACACACACACACACACACACACACACACACACACACACACACGGCAAAATATTATGAAGTCAGGAAAAATCTTGGGAAATTGGAAAAATCCCTATCCTTTAACACTGAATGAATTTTCAAAAATGTATCAAAATTTGGTGGAAAAAAGATCAATTTTCTTTCAAATTTGATTACAGATTTTGTGACCATTTAACAGACTGACCAGAGTGACCAGATTTTGTACCTTAATCAAACGTACCCCAATCCCATATTTGAAAGTGAGGTGAGACTGGCACTCACTATCACCTGAAAAAGTTTGGGAGCTGGATCTGATTCCAGATTGTGGATTTCGTGTACATTTGAATTTAATATTGAAAAGCCCATTTGTGTACATTTTGCATTATATTTCAAATCAAAAGTGCCTCAATCACTCTCATTTGTGACAATGAGGTGCAAAGTGACACTCTCACTGAAATGACTAAGTTTGATCCGCATCTCATCCGTATTGCAGATTTAGTGGATATTTGATATTACATTAAAAAGCCCTTTTTGATCTATATTTGTATTATTCTTATTTTTTTCCAAGGTAAAAATGTGTGGAATTGGAAACTAGTGTCGGTGGAGGTTTGTGCTCTATGAGCACGGTGCTCCCAGCTACCTTATTGTTGATTTCTTACATGTTTGTTTCTATCACAGATATTTCAAATCAAGTAATTACCATAAAACAAGTAGTTTTGTGTTTTGTGAGGTGGATTGAGGAGAGAAATAGCCCTCCTTCTTTAATGGATGGTTTATTTGTTGAGCATCCTAAACCATCCTAAACAAAACATCCTGAAACTTCATTAGAAGAAGACGGATACTGGAAGGCCACGGAGCGAAATTCCGCTAACCAAACCTGTGAGAAGGCAGTAGCAGTTGTATAAAAAATGTGTCTAAAACTGATGAACAGATTGGATGTTTTAAGTCAGCTGACCTTCAGCTTCATACGTGAATGATGATTTGTAACAGAAGTGAGCAGGTAATTGGCAAACATGAACGGAATCTGATAGCACAGCTGGTGTTCAAGAAGCACAAATGAAGGAGCCAAAGCACATCAGTCAAGAAGGTACAACTTCTGTGCCCTGAGGCAACTAACATTTGACATTTCCAGGAAAGTTGTTGCCAAGTATTCTTGGCTGACAAGCTGTTGCATACATTCAGAATTCCCTTGTTGCTCACATCTGAGCAAAATAAATCAACCTCGTTATAGACTGAATGTGTTCCGGTAACTGCTGTATATCTGTAAGAATCATGCACAAGATTTCAGAGCTGCACTGTTACAAATTGTTCATGGAGCATCAATTTGTTCCCAGCGTCTCATTTCTTTGGGCCAAAACATTTCAAATTATATTTGAGAAACAGCTCTTTAGTCAGTGCGATAACAGCCGCTCATGTTATTTTAACAGTTTAACCAGAAAGAGACGGCTACATGTGTGAAGTGGCAGGTAAATTGTAAACTTAAAGAGGTGAAAGCCACCTGAGAGATATGTGATTTATCTATATTCACTAACTACCAGAATGAGAAGCATTTGATTTCCAATTCCTGTGAATAAATTACTTTGCACTCTGTGCCTGATAAGTGACACTGGAGCGGGAAAAAGCGGTGCCTGCAAATAGCATAAATACTGTGTAGGTTTTCTGACGGGGATCCAAATTATTATGTACTATTATGCCTATTATGAACTGCCGGAGCATCAGAAACACATTTTCAGATTAACTAAAAGCCACATTCTTTCAGTGTGCAAAATATCTCAAGTAATGCCTAATGTCTCCTGAGCACAGACAAAATATGACCATGTTGGACATGAGATGTACAGTATTCAGGGGCCTCCTGATCTTTACCAAGTTCCTCTAGGGGTACCCACTCATGGGAAAGAACATTTTCAAAAGCAAGTACGTCATTCTGGTGTACTGTGGTAAATGCTATGAAGAGCACCACATTTTTTTTTCTTGATATTAACTGTTATTTTGTTTCTCCCCTCCAAACATTCATGTAGTTGAGGCATGTGCTTATCTCAGTGGTGACATTTATTTCTCTGGGTCTTCAGCCTTTGAGGCTCAAGAATCTACTGGTACTGATGAAGTTGCTTTACAGAGGTGTTTTCTCAGTGCCTCTGCCTTTGTGGGAGAATGACGGTCCAAGTCTTTAGGTTCCTGGTGGCCCTTCTTTTGGTATGTGGTTGTGAGACTTGGATGTTAACCACATGATCTAAGGTGAAGACTAGATATCTTTGGCACCAGGGTCTCTTATGAGAAGTCTTCACGACTGTTGAATGACTTTGCGTCAAATACATGGTTACTCTAGGAGACTGGTGTATGCATGAAAGAGCATATGAGAGCATTGAGCATCTTGCATTGAGGAGAGCACAGGAGCTACGACATTTGGACATGTTTCTCTGTACATGATTCAGAACAAAGGCGTCTCCATGTTTAGGACACCAGCAGCTGGAGAAGTCCGATGGAATGCTCACATATCACCTGGTTGCAGCAAATAGACGGTTTCTCTGAGAAGTGGGTATGGAATGGATGTCTTCCTGGGTGGTTACCATCTAAAAACCAATGCAGTTCCATAATGTGGTGGATGCAATGGCACGTAGCACCAGTGCATGGTCCCAGACTTGATCTGACCTAATCTTGTCCTTCTACTGCTCTTGTCTTCTCCTCCCTAACCATCACTTCACTTATATTGTTATACTGAGAATATGGTCACTGAATTTTTTGATCAAAATGTCATGGATCCAACATAAATGCATTTCTAAAACATTCAGTAAAACATTAAGGGATATTTCAGCATATCTTTTTGTGATACCATCATGAAATGGAATATGTATATGTCATTGACATGAACAAGTGAAGCTCTTCACCATCTCACAATGTCATTTAGGTCCAACAGACTTTTTTTCAGTAAATGGTTCTGGGGAGGCATTGGCATGGCTAAAAGCCCCCCCCCCAACTACAACACCCTCGTGGCTCCCCGTCATTTTAAGCATTTTTCTTTATTTGCCTCTGACATGCCCGGAAAGTCCTCAACATCTCATTTAGGTCCATCAGATTTTGTTTTCAGTAAATGGTTCCTAGTTTCAGTGTTGACTCAACATTTAGCATTTCCTGTTTCAGTGTTGACTGTGCACTGACTTCCCACAAGATCTCCTACACAGAAGTTTTGTTCAGACAGCCAAGAAGAACGACGACCTTGTACTGGAACTATGAGCATTTATTAACAGCATTTGGCAAAAACAACTGACTGGTCTCTCTTCATCACTCTACTTCTGCGGCTGGCTGTAGGCAGTCACAGCCATTTTTTTCTGGCGCTTACCTCCCTTTCCAGGTGAACCTGGATTATTACACGTCCATATTTGGAACATCATAATACGTAATAATATTTTTTCTTTACACCACATTCCTCCTGTGAAGCCTTTTAACTGAACTTGTCTTTTACATACGACAACTTTACACATATGTCTTTTTTTTTTTACAATTCTCCTGTGTCCTCCTTCTCTTTACACACTTCCCTTACAAGTTCAGTCTTTGTGGAAAATGCACCTTTCTTCTCAGACACTCCACACCGTGTGTAGTCACAGAACTCTCTACAGATGGTTCAGTCTCCACCTGTGTCTGAGGAACCCCATTCTGTTCACCTCCAGTGTCCTCATCCTCTGATTCATACAGTTCACTGTCAGACCATGTGCATAATGATCTCAACCTCAGTGACAATGTTTATGAATTTACATTTGTTTTTTCTTTTCATCCAACAACTGATTTACATACATTTTAATACAGGTTCCATTTACTGACACCATATATGTCACAGGAACCAAAACCTGAGTAATTTCACCATTCACCCCATTTCTCTCCTCCCCTGTAGTTTCATACAAGCACTGCTTGCCCCACCAAGAAACTTCTGAGTCTACCCTTTCCATTGGAGTGTTTCTGAACATGTCACTCATGGGTAGATTGAGATAAATTTTGGTAGATTGAGATAAATTTTGGTAGATTGAGATAAATTTGGTTCCATCAAAGACCGAACATGCGGACCTGTTGTCTCAAAAACAGTTCTGCTGGTGTTTATCCAGTTGTCACATGTGGCATGTTGCAATAACCAAACAAGAAATTTGCAATACAGTGTTGCAAAGACATACCACCAAGTGTTCTACTTTTGGATAAGGACTGTTGAATTTTTGCACCAACCTTTCTGCCAATCCATTAGAGGCTGGGTGGTACGACGGAGATTTGATATGCTTCACAGCATTCAACTTCAAAAATGTCTCAAATTCACTTGCTATCAATTGAGGTCCGTTCTCAGTTACCATTTGGGCAACCCATAAACAGAAAAACAAGTTTCTCAAAACTTTGATTGTTTTGCACGTGGTGGTAGACATACATATGTATAAGTTTCAGGCGAATCAAGCATATGCATCTATCACCACAAGAAACATCTGCTTTTTGGACTCTGCAAATC
The DNA here is from genome assembly GCF_902500255.1 of Thalassophryne amazonica. Classification (NCBI taxonomy): domain Eukaryota; kingdom Metazoa; phylum Chordata; class Actinopteri; order Batrachoidiformes; family Batrachoididae; genus Thalassophryne; species Thalassophryne amazonica. Next base: position 91,710,281 of record NC_047116.1, on the reverse strand, counting down.
AAGGTATGTTAGCTATGTCCATGTGTGCACTGGTGCTTTGCAGGAAATGCGACGCCTGATGTTTACAGATGTCCACCTGATTTACTTCAGTGCCTCCTGTATCTAACATAGACCACGCACATTAAGCTTGTAGACAGAGGACTTTATTTTCATCATGTCTCAGTGGCTGTCATGTAGCTCTGAAAGTACCTGTTTTTCAGACTCCTTGAAATGACTATCTGAATTCCCAAAGTAGCATCTTCTTCCACTGTAGGATCAAATTTTGTCTCACATATGGCTGAATAGCCTCATTCCGATATGTGTTTTGGCCAACCTGAAAAAATGTTATTGTTTCACTTTTGCCAGTGTGGGATCTTTCTCTGTTGGACCTGCATTCCGCTGAACTGTGATAGGCAGAATGTCCAGGTAAGATACTCAGATCATTGGATTGGACCTTGGAAAAGCATCATCTGCTATTGGCAGTCCGGATAATGTCTTTCTTTATTTTTATTTGACAGGGACAATGCAATCAAACAGAACAAACAATGTCTGCAACTGATGTCAGGCACAGAGTTTATAGCTAATCCTAATTCACAACTCCTGTCCCTGGTTGGGCCTTTCTACAATTTTCAAAATTAACATGGTAATGGTATGCATTATCATCTTGTTACGATGATTTGTATGTTATCTCATAATAGTATGCAGCAAGAATTAAGGACCATCACTGCATCCTAGCTGGCGTTAAAGGTGGTACTCCTGTTTTTGGGACCTAAGATTTTCAGTAAAAGGTTGTGATCCGTAATCAATGTGAACACATCCAAACAAGTACTTGTTAAACTTCATTACTCCAAAAACTAAGCCTAATTCTTCATTTTTGATTTGTGCAGAGTTTTTCCCTGCTTTTGTGAGCATTGTAGAAGCAAAAGCTATTGGCTTCTCACTTCCAGCTGCAGTTTGGGTGAGAAAATTACTCCACCGACCCCTACGGTGAAGCATCACGTGCCAGAAAGAGCAGTAACCTCTGGGTTGAAAATGTTTCTGTGTAGGCTCTCAGGTGTCCAGGTGGTTTCCCATAGTAGAGAAGCGTGAATCGTCGACTGGACTGGGTTGCTTGACGTGAGGACGTTTCGCTTCAAATCACAGAAGCTTCCTCAGCTAAAATTCTTGCTCTGGTAGTCTAGCTTCTGTCTTGACTCTTGTAAGAGAAGATAAACCAGAAGCCAACAAAAGCTGGAGTATAGTTTAACCTAACCAGACCCCTCCTAACACGGAAGGCCGACTTGCTATCGGATAGTAACTAAACAATAGCTCTAATTAGCACCTACTGTGCACTCTCCAATGATGGGGATGGAAGCCTCCCCTGATGGCTCCCTTGACGACTCTCCTGATAGACGTGAATGACTCAGTATCATGAACAAAAGACTGAAACTGCTTGACCTGAGTACCCCATTGTAAACAGGGACAAAGCGTGTCTGAGACCCCGCCCCCCCGGTTAAGGCTGGGTTTTCAACTATTTTACAAAGAATGCTTCCTTGACACCTCTCTCAAACCATTTCTTCTCTCTGGCTAAGATTTTAACTTCCTTGTCCTTCAACGTGTGGGTTAGTGTCTTTCAGGTGGAGATGAACTGCAGATTGAGGTCCACTGGTGACCTCTCTGTGGTGCTGGTATAGCCTCTTGTTTAAAGGTTGCTTAGTCTCACCTATGTAGTGTTCATTACAGTTCATTACTGTTCATTACAGTTCATTACTGGTCCATGTCCTCTTCCTTTGCATCTGTAGCACAATTTCCCGCCTGTCCTCCTTCTTGGGAACAGTTTTCTGGAAAACTGTGTTGGTTTTCTGGACTTTTGTGACCACTGCTGCATATTCTGCTTTGCCACTTGTGTGCTAAGCCAATTTCATAAGGTCCCAACAATGTCAAGTCCTTCATGTGCACTTACATGCCATCAGGAAGCTCACTGCTGATGACACCACAAACGCATTAGTCTTTCAGTGTGTTGTCCAAAAATGCTTTGAATTTGCATGTTGAAGCCAGCTTTCATAAACTTGCCATAAACTCACTGATCTCAGCAATAAAGTTCATTTCTTGCACAAAGTGGTGTGCGCAGGTAGACTTATTAAGTCAGTCAACTTACATGCGGACGGCTTTAATGACGCACAAAAGTCCATCAGCAGGCTGTGGTTCTGTTTCCAACCACTATCAAAAACACTGCTTGACTTTTCCCCACCATATTTCAGTCCGCTTGCCACGAGAATTGTTCTAGCGTTCTAAGTAGGCATCAAAATTCTTGCTCTGTCTCGTCAAAAACCGAAGGTCTTCTCCATTACCGAACATTGTCACCATTTTCTCAATGGCCATTCTTCGTCTCAACAAATTTTGTCTTTGCTATAAAACTCTTCCTCAAAGGCAAATCCCATCCCTCCATTGCAAGTTTCTGTTGTGTACACAGACGTTTTGTTTGGACAGCCAAGAAGAATGAGGAGCTAGTATTGGAACTATGGACATTTATTAACAGCGTTCGGTAAAACAACTGACTGGTCTCTTCTTCATCACCCTGCTTGTGTGGCTGCCTGTAGGCAGTCACAGCCTTTATATTGGCACAGTTTTCCCACCAAAAATCATAGTGCATTGTGAGAAAATTACAGTGTATTTATGGAAATGTTAAGCCAGTGGATACTTTTTTTAGAGACATGTACATTAGAATTCAAACATTTAATTTCTCACTGTCCATGTCTGTAAAGTTAGCCTTTCTGTGTGGAAACATCACTGATTATGTGCACATTCATGGAATTAGAAACAAATTTTTTGATGCCATAAAACATACAGTTTGTTTTTTAAAGTCTTCTTTCTTCAGAGACCTTAATCTGATAATTCTTCTTTGGTGCTTTATTCTTCAGTCAGAAGCTCCTGGTTACTCTCCAGTTATATTCTTGACAAATCATAGCTTTCTTAGTTGTAACAGGAATTCACAGAGACTATAATAAAGTTATACTTTGAGAAATACTAACTGACCTTCTTTCCAAGTAACACAGTGCTGTTCTATGTACAATTAATTGGTGAGGTGACTATTGGTTCACCTCACCAATGGTCCACTGAACAGAAGCACTGCACAAATAGGCAATGTCTTTAAAATAGTTCTTGTGAGTTGTAAAGAGTGATAATAAGTAAAATACAGTACAAATACACTGAAAAATGGACAGTTACCTACAGCCAGGCTGGTCATTGGTCTGTGAGACAACAACAGCACATTACTTTGCCCCCTGCTGGCAGTTATATTACTGCAAAAAACAGCAGTGGTTTCAAACAGCAAGGTTTTGAGGTGTGAGAAATAGTGGATTAATGTTGATGAAAGACCAAAACGGTTATATAATTCATTGGTTTCTCTGAAAACATAGCAGTTGGTCATTACCTGTGAGAGTTGCACAGTTTATTGTCAGTGGCCTGATAAACAACATTTCCCTGGACACACTCTGGGGTAGACCCTCAACATCAGGACAACTCATCGGGAAATACCTTAAGCTACCCCTAGAGTAGCTACAGGCTACACGGTTTAAAAGGAATAGTTTGGACCATGTATCATCCTTACTTATCACATTACATATGTCACATGTCATAGAATCCAATAGATGTAGACCTTGTTTGACCTATACTTTGGAGACCAAGCATTCAGCACTGTCAACACTATTGCACTTATTATCCTATTAGCTCAACCAATAATTTGCATCACATTTTACCAAAATTGGAGCAACTTAACTTTTGACCCCTGTACATAAAGACAATGACCTTTGTCACCATTCTTGCTGTTTTTATCCCATAACTCCATAGAATTCAGTCACAGATAGTCCAAACTACAACCTCTGGCAAAAATTATGGAATCACCGGCCTCGGAGGATGTTCATTCAGTTGTTTAATTTTGTAGAAAAAAAGCAGATCACAGACATGACACAAAACTAAAGTCATTTCAAATGGCAACTTTCTATCTTTAAGAAACACTATAAGAAATCAGGAAAAGTAATTGTGGCAGTCAGTAACGGTTACTTTTTTAGACCAAGCAGAGGGAAAAATATATGGAATCACTCAATTCTGAGGAATAAATTATGGAATCACCCTGTAAATTTTCATCCCCAAAACTAACACCTGCATCAAATCAGATCTGCTCGTTAGTCTGCATCTAAAAAGGAGTGATCACACCTTGGAGAGCTGTTGCACCAAGTGGACTGACATGAATCATGGCTCCAACACGAGAGATGTCAATTGAACAAAGGAGAGGATTATCAAACTCTTAAAAGAGGGTAAATCATCACGCAATGTTGCAAAAGATGTTGGTTGTTCACAGTCAGCTGTGTCTAAACTCTGGACCAAATACAAACAACATGGGAAGGTTGTTAAAGGCAAACATACTGGTAGACCAAGGAAGACATCAAAGCATCAAGACAGAAAACTTAAAGCAATATGTCTCAAAAATCGAAAATGCACAACAAAACAAATGAGGAACGAATGGGAGGAAACTGGAGTCAACGTCTGTGACCGAACTGTAAGAAACGGCCTAAAGGAAATGGGATTCACATACAGAAAAGCTAAACGAAAGCCATCATTAACACCTAAACAGAAAAAAACAAGGGTACAATGGGCTAAGGAAAAGCAATCGTGGACTGTGGATGACTGGATGAAAGTCATATTCAGTGATGAATCTCGAATATGCATTGCGCAAAGTGATGATGCTGGAACTTTTGTTTGGTGCCGTTCCAATGAGATTTATAAAGATGACTGCCTGAAGAGAACATGTAAATGTCCACAGTCATTGATGATATGGGGCTGCATGTCAGGTAAAGGCACTGGGGAGATGGCTGTCATTACATCATCAATAAATGCACAAGTTTACGTTGATATTTTGGACACTTTTCTTATCCCATCAATGAAAGGATGTTTGGGGATGATGAAATCATTTTTCAAGATGATAATGCATCTTGCCATAGAGCAAAAACTGTGAAACATTCCTTGCAAAAAGACACATAGGGTCAATGTCATGGCCTGCAAATAGTCCAGATCTTAATCCAATTGAAATCTTTGGTGGAAGTTGAAGAAAATGGTCCATGACAAGGCTCCAACCTGCAAAGCTGATCTGACAACAGCAATCAGAGAAAATTGGAGCCAGATTGAGTGAAGAGTACTGTTTGTCACTCATTAAGTCCATGCCTCAGAGACTGCAAGCTGTTATAAAAGCCAGAGGTGGTGCAACAAAATACTCGTGATGTGTTGGAGCGTTCTTTTGTTTTTCATGATTCCATAATTTGTTCCTCAGAATTGAGTGATTCCATATTTTTTTTCCCTCTGCTTGGTCTAAAAAAGTAACCCGTTACTGACTGCCACAATTATTTTTCCTGATTTCTTATAGTGTTTCTTAAGCCAGAAAGTACCATTTGAAAAGACTTTAGTTTGTGTCATGTCTGTGATCTGCTTTTTTTCTACAAATTAAACAACTGAATAATGAACTCCTCCGAGGCCGGGTGATTCCATAAGTGTTGCCAGGGGTTGTATACCTTTTTGGAAGTCTTTATGATCAGGCAAATAATGTGGAATATTTTTCAATATGATTGGAGCATCTTTTAATTTGACCTCTGTGTAATCTTCAATTGATTTCAATTGATTGAAAAGTCAAGTGGCCAATCATTTTTTTTCAAAAGAGGAGTGTCTAAGGAGTATTTCTGCCGAATTTGATGCTTTTATCACCATTTGCATGATTGTTTCAGTTATCTGCTGCACTGGAGGAGGCATGTCTGGTAAACATATGCTGTTGCAAGTTTAACCCAGGCTCAGAAATAGAAATAGAAGTTGGTTTTGCCATCTGTTTAACATTACTTACACATCATAAGTTAAGAATGATATAGCATCTCACATCTGCAGGCTAATGGGCAGTTACTGTACCCCACAATGGCCTATAATGGGTTTTAAAGTATGCCAACATAAAAAAGTGCTGCGTAAGGACAAGCCACTGGCATTTGCTGTGTGCTTAGCAACATTATTACAATGGTTCCCATAGCTCCCAATGAAGTCTGTTAGACCAGAATGATCATGTTCACCTCTGTAACAACCACATCCCACACTTACTCATATATGAGTGATTGTGGATGTGACTGGCAGATGTAACCACTTCTTTATACAATACATGGTTTCCAACCACCCACAGGAACAGCAAGACATTTATCATAAACCTAAGTAACTCTGAACGATCTGAAACAATCAGGCAATAATGAAATTAAGAATCCAGAAGCTAAACTAACACAGCCATATGAGTACTGTGAGCCATGGAATTTTTATGGTGGTAAGATTGACAGGCACATTGACAAGAAAATAAATAAATAAATAAATAAAAATACTTACTGACCCAGACTAGCAGAGCACCACAATTTCATGCTCACAGTGATTTTGCCCCATTTATCTTGTTGCGTTTGCCCACCAGCTTTGTCTTAAAAGCTGCAAAGTGGATGTAATTATTAACTTTAAAGCAAAGTAAAGGACTTTCACTTTTTCTGTGCCTAGCTGCATAATGCCAATGAGGAAGATTAATTGCTGGGTGGGCGAGCAGAACAGAAATCATGTTGAAATTGCATGCAGGAGGCAGTGGTATTATACGTATATGAGTAAGAGCCCCTACTACAGATCCATGTATTAATAATGCAAAAGGACCCAAGGGCAGCCATCTATTTGCAGAGTTCCCCAACACAGTCAAACACACACATGATTTTAGACTTTGAATTTGTTTTATCATACTATTTGTCTTTGGTAATGTTTCTGGGCAAAATCTTTGTGAGACTATTGTTATTTTTTCATCATTATATACGGTAGTGGGATTTGTGGAGTTTTTTTTTTTTTTTTTTTTTTTGCACATTGATTGTTGAATAATTACTGTTTGTCATAAAATTCTGAATTTGAATGTCCTTAATAATATTATTATTAATAATAATAATAACACTGTGGAAAACATTAAGAAAATGCTATATTTGTTGGTATATTTGTTGGGTTGCTGTTTTTGTATTATGCATTAGAGTGTTTTCTGATCATCTTCTGTGTGGTGATTTTCTTGTCTGTGTTTTTAATGCTTGGGGTTTTCTGTCTCTGTTTCTCTTGTCTGTCACTTGTTGCTTGGTGGTGAGCGTGTCCCTGTGTCTTTCCACTCCCATGCCCTGGATCTTTCACTCATACTTGTTCCTCATTTTCTGCTCATCACCATTCCTGTTTATAAACCTCACATTGTCTACCTGTTCCCTGCCAGATTCTTGTGCTCCATGTCTTCACTTCCAGCCTTGTTCCTTGTGTTTTTCTCATCCTGCTTGCGCCCTGTATTTTCATGACCACCTGCTTGTTTTTTGGGCCTCACCTTTGCCTGATGAACTTGTTACTGTTAGTTATTCTGGACTACTTTTTTGTGTATCAAGCCCTGCTTGTTACAACAGTAAACCTTTTTGAACAACTCCACTCTGAATCTGAGCCTAGCAATTGTGTCCAGCCATTTCCTTTTACAAAGCCTGATAGAAGCTCTCTTAGTCAGTGGCTCATCATGTTTCAGTGTTTTACTGGACGTTTTAGGACATCCTTTATCTCTGCAGCAGTCAGATTTTGATCAACAATTTTAGTTTTGCTATTTCTTTGCTGTAGATCATGTTTTTATTGTTTTTTATGTTTTTAATTTTATAGTGTTGTCTGTCTGTATATGTATGAACTTCCCTTTGGAATGAACTTCCCTTTGGAATGAACTTCCGTTTGAAATCCCCAAAGGGAAGCTTAATAGCTTCCCTTTGGGGATTAATAAAGTTTTCCAATCAAATCTAATCTAATAACATTAGTTCAGTGTTGAAGTTCCCATAAATGCTTTTTCTTTCCATTTTAGTATTAGTAATTCTAAAATTTATGCCTGTTTTGTCATTTTTCTACATTAAATACATTAATAAATAAATAGCAGATTTCTCTCTTTTTGGGTACTCTTAAGTAAGAACCACAACAAAACCTAGTTTCCCAGTTCCCAAGTAAGGTTTTAAACAGATTTGTCTTTGATGTTGCTTGTGTTATTTCTCTCTCTACCTCAAAAAGCCTCTTTCTTGTGCAGTACCTTTAAACAGAGAGATAATATTGATATGATGGCACAGAATATGGGTCAGACAGCTTGATTTGCACGATTTACAGCGTGTGCATATTTTCATTGCATGCTCAGTTTGTTGAGCAAAGTCAGTGCAGTTCCACACATTTTATGTATAATCTCAATTTCAGTTCAAAACAATTATGCAAAATACCAGCACATTACTCATTTAAGTGCTGCAGTGTTCAGGTTAATGCTCAGCTGGATGTACAGTATTTGCGGTGAAAAGTCATCTTTAAAAACTATCTCCTGTATCCCTCACAGCTCATTCTGTTTTAGTCTGTGTAGGACTTCACTACAGTTTTGAGGCGGTTAACTTTCACCTTACTCACACCAGTTACTGTACTTTAATGCCTGAAGATCTGTGCTATTTAAACTTTCTGGGTGAAAGTGTTTGAAACCTCGAAGGGATTTTATAACTTTTTCCCTGCTGTCTGTTGAGGTGATACCTACATTTGCTCTCTGCACTGCCTTCCTCTGCATGAAGATTGTTGTCTTGGGAGAAGAAAACAGCAAACCAGCCCCGGGTTGTTACTGTTAAACTATATTCTATAATGGAATGGCTAGAGAGCAGTCCCGCGCTAATGACAGGGTGAGAACGCACATCAGAAAACATGTTTTGGGAGCTGCTGCACTTTTTTGTTTTATATTAGTACGGCATCACTTTTTCCACTTGATCTCCCTCTTGCAGCCTGCCCAGACCACCGAGAAAGAAACTGTAGAACGTTATATACCATGCTGTTTTTTGTCCACACTGGTGTTTTCGGATCCCACAAAATGCTACTTTACTCCTTCTTTCGACTGCTGCCCATTAGGGGTCACCACAGCAGATTAATCGTTTCCATCTCACCCTGTCCTCTGTATCTTCCTCTGTCACACCAACCACCTGCATGTCCTCCCTCAGCACATTCATAAACTTCCTCTTTGGCCTTCCTCGTCTCCTTCCGCCTGGTGGTTCCATCCTCAGCATCCTTCTCTCTATATAGCATTGGTCCCTCCTTTGCACATGTCCAAACCATCTCAATCTCGCCTCTTACTTTGTCTCCAAACTGTCCCACCTGAGCTGTCCTCTGATATGTTCATTCCTAATCCTGTCCATTCTTGTCACTCCCAGAGAGAATCACAACATCTTCAGCTCTTCCACATCCAACTCTGCCTCCAGTCTTTTTGTTCGTGCCATCGTCTCTAAGCGTACAACATAGCTGGTCTCACAACTGCCTTGTAAACTTTCCGCCTTCACTCTTTCAGACATTCTTTAATCACAATCACTCCTGCCACCTTTCTCTGCCCACTCCACCCTGCCTGCACTCTCTTCTTCATCTCTTGACCACACTCTCCATTACTTTGGACAGTTGACCCCAAGTATTTAAACTCATCTACTTTCACCATTTCTACTCCTTGTAACTGCACTATTTCACTGGGCTCCCTCACATTTACACACATGTACTCAGTCTTGCTCCTACTGACTTTTATTCCCCTTCTTTCCAGAGCATATCTCCACATTTCCAGGCTAGATTCAACCTGTTCTCTACTCTCACTACAAATCACACTGCCATTTGCAAACATCATAGTCCATGGAGACTCCTGTCTGATCTCATTGCCATTGCAAACAAGAAAGGACTCAGAGCTGATCCTTGGTGTAATCCCACCTCCACCTTGAATACGTCTGTCATTCTGACTGTGCATCTCACTGCTGACACACTGTCCTTGCACATATCCTGCACTACCCTCACATACTTCTCTGCCACTCCAGACTTCCTGATACAATACCACAACTCTTCTCTTAGCACCCTGTCATAAGCTTTCTCTAAGTCCAAAACACACACTGTAACTCCTTTTGGCCTTCTGTATGTGTCTCCATCAGTATTCTCAGAGCAAACATTGTATCTGTAGTGCTTTTTCTCAACATGAAACCATATTGCTGCTTAGAGATCTTCATCTGTTTTCTAAGCCTAGCTTCTACTATTCTTTCCCATTGCTTCATGGTGTGGCTGATTAACTTTATGCCTCTGTAGTTATTGCAGCTCTGCACATCACCCTTGTTCTTAAAAATAGGAACCAGCACACTCTGTCTCCACTCCTCAGGTATCCTCTCACTTCCCAAGATTTTATGAAACATTCTTGTAAGAAACTCCAGTGCCATCTCTCCTAGACATTTCCATGTCTCCACCTGAATGTCATCTGGACAAACTGCCTTTCCACTCTTCATCATTTTTCATAGCTGCCCTCATTTCATCCTTACTTATCCCTTGTACTTCCTTTTTTACTCTTACCATTTTCTTCATTCATCAGTGCCTCAAAATATTCCCTCCACCTTTTCAACACACTCTCCTCGCTTGTCACCACATTACCATCTACACCTTTTACCACCTTAATCTGCTGCATTCCCTTTCCAGCTCTGTCCCTCTGTCTGGCGAATTGGTACAAGTCATTTTCTCCTTCCTTACTATTCAACTTCTTATACACCTGTCTAAATGCCTCTTCCTTAGCTTTTGCCATTTCTCTTTTCACCTTATGCCACATCTCCTTGTACTTCTGTCTACTTTCTTCATCTCTCTGAGTATCCCAATTATTTTTTGCCACCCACTTTCTGGACATCTTCATGACACCACCAAGCCTCATTGTCTTCTTTCCGCTGTCCAGATATCACACCCAGCACCTTCCTAGCTCTCTACTTCTTCTTTTTCTTCTTCACATAAATAAGAGTGTGAATGAGACTGTCTAAATGTATTGGCCCCATGATAGACTGACAGTAGGGTGCATCAAAATATAATGCAAAATTTTAAACTGAATATATCAATTAGTCTGGGTTTTGATTTTGTTTCAGTGTACATAAAAATAGCTTTAGCAAAGTTTTATGAAAATCACTTCTATTTAGAGGTGCAACCAAACATGTGAAAATGACCAAAAACTGTTATGTGTCGGACGCAGCTCGGAGAACCGACCAGCGTTTGAAGGACCCAGTATGAAATAAGCAGAGCACGGTACAAAGGCTAACTGAATTTAATACATAACAGTGATACAAAAAACAACAAAAGAAAGTGCGGTCTGGCGTGGTGCGCTCCCAGCAGCGCTAACGGTCCGGAGCCAGAAGCTGTTCGGACCCAAGGACCCCGCCGACACCCGCCAGGTGGCCGCAACAAACCGAGTCTGTGAAAGAAGGAACCATTATGTGAGTCCACACTCTACACACAGAGAGAACACTTAAAGGTGTACAAACAGCAAACACTTCCTGGCTTGATTACTAATCAGCTTCCCAACCTGCAGGCATGGAACATCCAGTTCACAAAACTCCACTGCAGTGGAAGCCGATACATGACTAACATACAGCTCAATATAAAAAGGTGTGAGGGACACCACATTTACTGACTGTATAAATGTTAGTCACAAAATCTAACATACCTCAGGAAGTGTGCTGACGAGCGTGAGACCTCACCCCCTCCTCTTTCACAGACCGTGCATCAAACCCTGCATCCACTGATGATGAGATGGCTCCCGAGACGACGATCTCACCCGTCTGGTCACAAGGTCGAGTCTCTGGCAAATACACACTGTATACTCTAGTCTTAAATGCCACCATGTTCCAATCCATATAGATGCACCTCAGCTGTGAGTCCTGACGAGCCGCAGGTGATCAGGGTGAGGTCCTGATAACCTCAGCAACACAGCCACTCAGTCCCAAATGCAAGCCACCTGGAAGGAAAAAACAAAAGACAGAAACAAAAAGGCAGCCAGGCCCCCCAGCCATACAACAAAAAACTGGTCTTTTCTTGTATTTAGAACTCCCAACTGTCAGGGTAGGGTGAAATAAGGGAAAGCAAAATATTCTGAAGTATGCATGAACGTCTCACCATTTGGAGGCCACGATGGAAATATGGCATCTAACCTGCGCTTTATGGCTTCTACTTGTCGGGTTGTTGCCTCTCTGGAAATGTGACAAAGCTTAATTACTGGCATCAACAAGTTGCACAATCTTTCCACATGCATGCTGATCGCTTACTAAAAGGATACTGGCTTTTTCATAAAATGGTTGCAGAATGATCTTAGCCAGGGGTGCCCAAGTTCGGTCCTCGAGATCTACCTTCCTGACACTCTTAGTTGTCTCCCTGCTCCAACTCACCTGAATCCAATGAAAGACTTGTTAGCAGGCTTTTAATGAGCCTTCATTGGATTCAGGTGAGTTGGAGCAGGGAGACAACTAAGAGTGTCATGAAGGTAGATCTTGAGGACCGAACTTGGGCACCCCTGATCTTAGCAGTATCAAATATTAACCTGGCTCCAGTATTACCAGGTCGCATGGCATGAATCTGTTTGTCACAGATGTACAACATGCAGTGCAGTACCTGATGACAAGTTGGCAGTTTAAAACCTGCGATAATACCATCTTCTTTGGTAATGCTGGGGTCTAAACCATAAACTAACTTGCGGCTACTGGTTCGAGGGCCTGATCTTTGGTTTGAGGAGCCAGTAGGCAGCATCTTCTGAGAGCCTGTTGCAGAAGTAATCAATGACAGCAACCTTGGCTCCAACTTGTGAAGTGTCTGTGGAGCTCAGTTAATGGAATCCACCTAAACATATTCAAAATGAACATGTCATCATTGATAATTACTGCACAGATGTTTTGAGAGGTAAGACACATTGTACAGCATAGAATTTATAATATACGTAATAAATATGACTGGTTGAGGCTCTATGTAACACACAATATGAATATAAACTGAGAAACATGTAGAAAGCTACCAAGCACTGACCTTGTAATATTCCCAACAGTCTTTTCTGATGTTGAGTGAAATAACCCTTTGCCAAAACCAAAATCTAGTTGATTTCCGGTTGGACATCTAAATCTTAATAGATTGTAAAAATAATTTAGAAGTGTAATGACCTGAACTGGAACACTTTTAGCACTCAGACAAATTAATATTTTAAAAATGGGTTTTTGATGCATCCTAACTGACAGCCTTTCTGTAGTGTACCCTGCCTATCGGCTCCAGGACCCCCCTCTGTGACCTTTAACTGGAATAAGTGAGGTTTAGAAGCTGAATGGATGACTGTTTCAGCTTAATTAATTTGACGTGTAAATGCACATGTATTGTAAAACCAAAAAAATGTTAGCTCTATTCAGATACTTTGAGAAAATGGAATACCCCAAAAGTTTTAAGTCTAATGAACTCAAATTATTCAACCAGCAAATCAGATTTTCTCTCACTACAATAGACATGGTTAAATTGTGTTAAATCAATGTGAAGTAGTAAAATATAATGTAATGTGAAAGAGTAAAATATAATGCAATGTGAAGGAGTAAAATATAATATCATAAAAGTTTGTAAACATTTGCACTACAACACACAGAAGCAAGTGAGTATCGATCCAGTGAACTACTGGCTTTTGAACAACCTGCACAACCAACTGCTGTTCCTGTCTGAAAATTTTGTTTAACCTGTCTTATTTTCCTTTAGCTCAAAATGATTACCAAAGTCCGACCCCAATCTGGGAGTTTATTAAAGGTTATTTCCTTTAATTTTTTGTTTACTGAGGCAGACTCAGATCATACCCTGGGGTCAAACAGCAAAAAGAATATAGCACAGATGACATATTAATATACAATGCTTTGGGGCATCGGTGCTTCTGGCAGAGCTTGAAAGTTGTTGGATCAGTCTCCAAAACCTGCTGTGTGTCAAAGTGTCCTTGATGAAGTCACTGAACTCCACTTTGCTGAAATCCCAACTCTGTTTAAATCGAACAGTGTCTGGCTGCCAGGATGATGGGCAAACATGGTCACATATACAGCCTGATTTACTGAAGCTTTGCATGTGTAAAAACATACGCAAACACCATTGCACTCTTAAATACACATGCATACTGGTTTACTAACAATGCACAACGAGGACTGCATCTGTCAAATATGGTAAATCATGCATATTGTCAATTTTAATATTTTTAACTTTATGAATATGCAATTTGGGGTTGCTCTCAATTACAGCACAACATTCTGGGAGAGAACATGCAAATAGGTGATTTTTGCATATGCAACATGATTTATCAAGGTCAAAAGGACTGTTAGTGGGTGCCGATTGCAATTGCATCTGTAGGTGTGGTGTTTATTGCACTTCACAGACTGCTGCTCCAACAGCGCAGAAACTGCTGGACACAGAATATATTAAAAAAATGTCAACTTAACAATTTTATATTTGATGTACACAACATTCAATATATACAATGTACTTGAAAGTATTAATGTCAGGGTTTGAATATTTGTCTGTGTTCCTGTTTTGTTTTCTTTGGTTTGTTTTATTACTTTTCTTTTGCTGTGTTTTGTTTTTCTGTGTTCTTTCTCTTGCTGGGTTTTTCCTGCTTGGGTGTGTCTGTCACTATCTCTCTTGTCTGTCTCTTGGTGATGGGTGTTTCCTTTTCTCTGGCCACACCTTTGTTCTGGTGCTTTCTATGCACACCTTTTCCTGATTTGCTGATTATCACCTGGGGTTATATAAGCTCACTGGGTGTGTTTACTAGTTGCCAGTTTTGTTTTGTTTTGTTTTTTTGTCCCTTGTGCCTGCATTCCAGCTCTGTTCCTGTGTTCCTACTCCTGCCTACCTCATTGTGTTTTCCTGACCTCCTGCCTGTTACCTCGACTGTGCCGATTTCCTGATAATTTTTGTACTGCTGGTTTTTTTTTTTTTCTTGACTGCCTATTTGTGGTCATTTGTGGCAGAGACTGGGGACTCAGAGGCAGACTCATCCATTACCCGGGCCGAAGTCACCGAGGTGGTTAGAAAGCTCCTTGGTGGCAAGGCTCCTGGGGTGAATGAAATCCATCCTGAGTACCTTAAGTCTCTTGATGTTGTGGGACTGTCTTGGCTGACACGCCACTGCAACATCGCGTGGTGATTGGGGACAGTGCCTCTGGATTGGCAGACCGGGGTGGTGGTCCATCTGTTTAAGAAGGGGGACCGGAGGGTGTGTTCCAACAATAGGGGGATCAGACTCCTCAGCCTCCCCGGTAAGGTCTATTCCAGAGTACTGGAGAGGAGAATTCGACCGATGGTCGAACCTCAGATTCATGAGGAGCAGTGTGGTTTTTGTCCTGGTCGCGGCACACTGGACCAGCTCTACTCGCTTCATCGGGTACCCGAGGGTTCATGGGAGTTCGCCCAACCAGTCCACATGTGTTTTGTGGATCTGGAGAAGGCGTTCGACCGTGTCCCTTGGGGCACCCTGTGGGGGGTGCTCCGGGAGTACGGGGTCCTTTTGCTAAGGGCTATCCGGTCCCTGTACGACCGCAGCAGGAGCTTGGTTTGCATTGCCGGTAGTAAGTCAAACCTGTTTCCAGTGCATGTTGGCCTCCGCCAGGGCTGCCATTTGTCATCGGTTCTGTTCATTATTTTTATGGACAGAATTTCTAGGCACAGCCAGGGTGTAGAGGGGGTCTGGTTTGGGAACCACAGAATCTCATCTCTGCTGTTTGCGGACAATGTGGTTCTGTTGGCTTCGTCAAATCAGGACCTTCAGTGTGCACTGGGGCAGTTTACAGCCGAGTGTGAAGCGTCCGGGATGAAAATCAGCACCTCCAAATCTGAGGCCATGGTTCTCAACCGGAAAAATGTGCTTTGCCCTCTTCAGGTCGGTGGAGTGTCCTTGCCTCAAGTGGAGGAGTTTAAGTATCTCGTAACTGAAAGAACAAGATAGCGAGTACAAGCGGCCGAGATGAGTTTCCTCCACAGGGTGGCTGGGCGCTCCCTTGGGAGATAGGGTGAGGAGCTCGGCCACTCGGAAGGAGCTCGGAGTTGAGCCGCTGCTCCTCCACATCGAAAGGAGTCAGTTGAGGTGGCTCGGGCATCTTTTCCGGATGCCTCCTGGACGCCTTGCTGGAGAGGTGTTCCGGGCACGTCCCATTGGGAGGAGGCCCCGGGGAAGACCCAGGACACGCTGGAGGGACTACAACTCTTGGCTGGCTTGGGAACACCTTGGGGTTCCCCCGGAGGAGCTGGGGGAGGTGTGTGCGGATCGGGAGGTCTGGGCGGCTTTGCTTGAGCTGCTGCCCCCGCGACCCGACTTCGGTTAAGCGGAAGAAAATGGATGGATGGATGGATGCCTATTTGTGCACCAGCTATTGCTATCCAATTAAGTAAAGCATTTATACAACCAGAGCTGTTTGTTCGAGCCGTACATTTGTGTCCTGCACTTCCTGACCATTCAGCCTGATAATTAAGTTTATTTCAACTCTGTTCTACACAAGTAACTTAAAATAATTTTGAAGATAGATTTTTTTTAAATAAATTCATTAACAATTGGTTTTGAGGCAGCTGGTTTACTCAACATGTTTGATTTGACTGAACTTGTTGGAATTTATAATGTGCCTGATTGCCTTTTTTTGTGCTTAACCAAAAAGCAAGTATGGATTCAGTAGTGTGAAAGATTTCAACTAAGTCCTTCAAGACACCAGGGTTGTTATTGCATCTTGCTTGCATTTGTTGACATTTTTATGCTGCATTAAACTGTGGTATTGCAATTTGATGTGCATGTTAACACCAGAAAGCCAGGCTTGATCTAGTCCAGTTAGTGCATCGTGACTTTACAGGTCAAGTTGGCCAAGCCAGTTTGAGGAGATGTAACTTTATGAAGTCAGATGCAAATACAGTACAACAGATAAAAACATGCCCATGGATTTGTTCAACAGACCACAATGTCACCCGCAGGTTTAGTGATGCTGTAATAGAAAACACTCCTGCCATGTACTTTACATCCGGTAAACAACAGCTCCTGATTGAAACCTATGAGGAATTTAACATATAATAAGTTACACTAAATGTGTAGGTTAAAAGTATGCATTTATGGACCACTGCTCTTAAAAATACCCCTCATTACCATTCAAGGAGTCTCTTGTTGTCAGTTTTTGAAATCCTAGCATTGAAAATTTGTGAAGAAAGTGACTGACAACAGTTTACAATGCAGCCATAGCAAAATGGCGTAACTGTTCCACAACGCATTGCTTTATAATTTTAAATGTGTTGAAATAACTTTTAGGTAACAAACTTTTAAAGTGCATTAAATAATAGCACACCAAAAATGCAAATTAAGAAGATATACATTTTAATAACCAATAAGAACAGTTTAAAAATTAAAATGCCAAATTCATACATATCTTACAAAAAATGAAAAATTACCAATTAAATTAAGGGTAAGCAATGGAAAATATGTTTAAAGGTTTGCCTTAAATGATTCAATAGATCTGGACTTTGTAATACCCACCAGCAGACTAGGAACACAAAGGACCAGCACAACACTCCACAGCCCGCTGATGTTGTCTAAACCTCATGAACACAAAGTAAATCTGCCTCATCAAGTGCATAAGGCTTAATATGTTCCACAAGTCAAAAATGGAATATTATAATCTACTTTTGCACTCACAAGAAACCATTGAAGGGAGGTCAAAAAAGGTGTGATGTGATCAAATCTCCTAGTTTTCATCAAAACTGTAGCAGTTGTTGTCTAAATTATTGCTGATGTCTCATAAGCCAGAATAAGGTCTGATCATTACAATGTCACATAATTGAATATGTGAAGTCTGATGCTGCTTTTCATGTTGATCCGAATCAAAAGGCAAAAATTTCCATTAATCAAAAGAAGAGATCTCAGTCCAGATCAAACTGACCCGTGGCCATTGCATGCCACTACAGTGTGAAAATGCCTTTTGGATGGTTTGGACTTTCTGACAAATTACAGGTGTAGTTATCCTTACCCATTAACACCAGAAGAAGAAATGAAATGGACAATAAATGAATTAATTTACCTCACTAAAGTCTTTTCTCCTTGGTGCTGTGGCGTGCAGTAAAAATGGAAAAAGAAAAATCACTTTTGATTGCAAGTACCTTGAGGTGCTGCTGATAAAAAATTACCCTAAAAATAATAATGTAGTTATCAAATCTAATCAAATCAGTTTTATTTATATAGCACCAAATCACAACAAACAGTTGCCCCAAGGCGCTTTATATTGTAAGGCAAAGCCATACAATAATTACGGAAAAACCCCAACGGTCAAAACGACCCCCTGTGAGCAAGCACTTGGCAACAGTGGGAAGGAAAAACTCCCTTTTAACAGGAAGAAACCTCCAGCAGAACCAGGCTCAGGGAGGGGCAGTCTTCTGCTGGGACTGGTTGGGGCTGTGGGAGAGAACCAGGAAAAAGACATGCTGTGGAGGGGAGCAGAGATCAATCACTAATGATTAAATGCAGAGTGGTGCATACAGAGCAAAAAGAGAAAGAAACAGTGCATCATGGGAACCCCCCAGCAGTCTAAGTCTATAGCAGCATAACTAAGGGATGGTTCAGGGTCACCTGATCCAGCCCTAACTATAAATTTTAGCAAAAAGAAAAGCTTTAAGCCTAATCTTAAAAGTAGAGAGGGTGTCTGTCTCCCTGATCCAAATTGGGAGCTGGTTCCAGAGGAGAGGAGCCTGAAAGCTGAAGGCTCTGCCTCCCATTCTACTCTTACAAACCCTAGGAACTACAAATAAGCCTGCAGTCTGAGAGCGAAGCGCTCTATTGGGGTGATATGGTACTATGAGGTCCCTAAGATAAGATGGGACCTGATTATTCAAAACCTTATAAGAAGAAGAATTTTAAATTCTATTCTAGAATTAACAGGAAGCCAATGAAGAGAGGCCAATATGGGTGAGATATGCTCTCTCCTTCTAGTCCCTGTCAGTACTCTAGCTGCAGCATTTTGAATTAACTGAAGGCTTTTCAGGGAACTTTTAGGACAACCTGATAATAATGAATTACAATAGTCCAGTCTAGAGGAAATAAATGCATGAATTAGTTTTTCAGCATCACTCTGAGACAAGACCTTTCTAATTTTAGAGATATTGCGCAAATGCAAAAAAGCAGTCCTGCATATTTGTTTAATATGCACATTGAATGACATATCCTGATCAAAAATGACTCCAAGATTTCTCACAGTATTACTAGAGGTCAGGGTAATGCCATCCAGAGTAAAGATCTGGTTAGACACCATGTTTCTAAGATTTGTGGGGCCAAGTACAATAACTTCAGTTTTATCTGAGTTTAAAAGCAGGAAATTAGAGGTCATCCATGTCTTTATGTCTGTAAGACAATCCTGCAGTTTAGCTAATTGGTGTGTGTCCTCTGGCTTCATGGATAGATAGAGCTGGGTATCATCTGTGTAACAATGAAAATTTAAGCAATGCTGTCTAACAATACTGCCTAAGGGAAGCATGTATAAAGTGAATAAAATTGGTCCTAGCACAGAACCTTGTGGAACTCCATAATTAACCTTAGTCTGTGAAGAAGATTCCCATTTACATGAACAAATTGTAATCTATTAGAAAAATATGATTCAAACCACTGCAGCGCAGTGCCTTTAATACCTATGGCATGCTCTAATCTCTGTAATAAAATTTTATGGTCAGCAGTATCAAAAGCAGCACTGAGGTCTAACAGAACAAGCACAGAGATGAGTCCACTGTCTGAGGCCATAAGAAGATCATTTGTAACCTTCACTAATGCTGTTTCTGTACGATGATGAATTCTAAACCCTGAGTGAAACTCTTCAAATAGACCATTCCTCTGCAGATGATCTGTTAGCTGTTTTACAACTACCCTTTCAAGAATTTTTGAGAGAAAAGGAAGGTTGGAGATTGGCCTATAATTAGCTAAGATAGCTGGGTCAAGTGATGGGTTTTTAAGTAATGGTTTAATTACTGCCACCTTAAAAGCCTGTGGTACATAGCCAACTAATAAAGACAGATTGATCATATTTAAGATCAAAGCATTAATTAATGGTAGGGTTTCCTTGAGCAGCCTGGTAGGAATGGGGTCTAATAGACATGTTGATGGTTTGGAGGAAGTAACTAATGAAAATAACTCAGACAGAACAATCGGAGAGAAAGAGTCTAACCAAATACCGGCATGACTGAAAGCAGCCAAAGAGAACGATATCTCTTTGGGATAGTTATGAGTAATTTTTTCTCTAATAGTTAAAATTTTATTAGCAAAGAAAGTCATGAAGTCATTACTAGTTAAAGTTAAAGGAATACTCGGCTCAGTAGAGCTCTGACTCTTTGTCAGCCTGGCTACAGTGCTGAAAAGAAACCTGGGGTTGTTCTTATTTTCTTCAATTAGTGATGAGTAGTAAGATGTCCTAGCTTTACAGAGGGCTTTTTTATAGAGCAACAGACTCTTTTTCCAGGCTAAGTGAAGATCTTCTAAATTAGTGAGATGCCATTTCCTCTCCAACTTACGGGTTATCTGCTTTAAGCTGTGAGTTTGTGAGTTATACCACGGAGTCAGGCACTTCTGATTTAAGGCTCTCTTTTTCAGAGGAGCTACAGCATCCAAAGTTGTCCTCAATGAGGATATAAAACTATTGACGAGATAATCTATCTCACTCACAGAGTTTAGGTAGCTACTCTGCCCTGTGTTGGTATATGGCATTGGAGAACATAAAGAAGGAATCATATCCTTAAACCTAGTTACAGCGCTTTCTGAAAGACTTCTACTGTAATGAAACTTATTCCCCACTGCTGGGTAGTCCATCAGAGTAAATGTAAATGTTATTAAGAAATGATCAGACAGAAGGGGGTTTTCAGGGAATACTGTTAAGTCTTCAATTTCCATACCATAAGTCAGAACAAGATCTAAGGTATGATTAAAGTGGTGGGTGGACTCATTTACATTTTGAGCAAAGCCAATCAAGTCTAACAATAGATTAAATGCAGTGTTGAGGCTGTCATTCTCAGCATCTGTGTGGATGTTAAAATCACCCACTATAATTATCTTATCTGAGCTAAGCACTAAGTCAGACAAAAGGTCCGAAAATTCACAGAGAAACTCACAGTAACGACCAGGTGGACGATAGATAACAACAAATAAAACTGTTTTTTGGGAATTCCAATTTGGATGGACAAGACTAAGAGACAAGCTTTCAAATGAATTAAAGCTCTGTCTGGGTTTTTGATTAATTAATAAGCTGGAGTGGAAGATTGCTGCTAATCCTCCGCCTCGGCCCGTGCTACGAGTGTTCTGGCAGTTAGTGTGACTCGGGGGTGTTGACTCATTTAATCTAACATATTCATCCTGCTGTAACCAGGTTTCTGTAACGCAGAATAAATCAATATGTTGATCAATTATTATATCATTTACTAACAGGGACTTAGAAGAGAGAGATCTAATGTTTAATAGATCACATTTAACTGTTTTAGTCTGTGGTGCAGTTGAAGGTGCTATATTATTTTTTCTTTTTGAATTTTTATGCTTAAATACATTTTTGCTGGTTATTGGTGGTCTGGGAGCAGGCACCGTCTCTACGGGGATGGGGTAATGAGGGGATGGCAGGGGGAGAGAAGCTGCAGAGAGGTGTGTAAGACTACAACTCTGCTTCCTGGTCCCAACCCTGGATAGTCACGGTTTGGTGGATTTAAGAAAATTGGCCAGATTTCTAGAAATGAGAGCTGCTCCATCCGAAGTGGGATGGATGCCGTCTCTCCTAACAAGACCAGGTTTTCCCCAGAAGCTTTATGAGGAAAGGAATCCACTCATCCACTCATCCCTCTTCAAACTAAACTTGTGGTGCATTTTCTCAAACAATATGAGCGTTAAGGCAGTTTAGAAGAATCACCTGTAAAAGCTTCTGAATGACTATTTTGCTATAATTTGTGGTTAATTTTTGGCTGAATTTAGGAGCCTTACTGAAGAAGCCATGCCTACTTCAATTTTAGAACAGTTGGTGGGGGGGTTCCACAAATTAAGACAAGGTCTCCAGAGTATAACTTTGGATCTTCACACATCAGGTTTCTCAAGATGAATCATGGTACCACAAGCACTGCTCACTGCTTCTTGTCATTTACACTCCACTTTTCTTGGATCTCCATCATTTACTTGTATTTAATGTGTGTCATCCTACACTTAATCATCTGAAGGGGGTATAGAGGTTAGAGGTTAATTTGACTTTGAAGATCACATTTCTGTATTTGGCCTTTCTTAAATGCATTAGGAGAGGAGGTGCCCACTGACCACTGCACAGATGATGCTCCACCCCAAGAAGTGGCCTGTGAAGTGCCCTGTCCTGGAGACTGTGTGGTTGGCTCCTGGTCTTCCTGGTCACCGTGTTCACACAGTTGTGCCACCAAACATGCAGAGGGCCGACAGAGTCGCACCCGTGAAGTACTGGCCTTCCCTGGAAAGGGTAATGAATTAAATCGGGTGCAGAAGGAGCGTTTGGGAGTTGTCTTGTGCACCTGCTTAAAGTTAAAATAAGCACAGTTTATATCCAGATGTTTGATTGCATGAAACTGAGCTGCTGCTTCTAGTTTTGTTTTTTAAATCTTTGAGACACTTTCCAACTCTTCCACATAACATACAGTACTGTGCAAGAATTTTAGGCGCATTTAATGCTTCATAAAATCTTTAAAAATTATGCACGCCTGTCATATGTATAAATAAATAAAATGTGTGATGGATTTCAACTTTAATGATAATCAAAATGAAAATTGGGTTCTATTTATGTAAGATTTTTTCAGGATATAAGTCATACCAGAGTATAAACTATTTTATACTATTAAAAAACTATTTCAAGAAAAATAAGTCACATTTTTCTTGAAATAGTTTTTTAATAGTATAAAATAGTTTATACTCTGGTATGACTTAATGTATGAGTAATGGAGTTTTACAATCATCTTAATATTGCATGAGCATTTGCAACTGTTTATGTGATATTCTACAGGCCAGTACACTTGCAAAGAAATGATTTATATTATTAATATTATTATTTTGTAACAAAAAATATAGTTCATATATTCACTTTTGTTGGAATTGATTTGGTGTTGACATGCTAATAAAAAGGGGGTGGGGGGAGGCACATCCAGTGCTACATTTATTGTAACGCTGCATTGCCTAAAACAGTACTGTATATAATGTCCATATGAGTTTGGTCTCCTAGATTAGGTCAGAGGGTGTGGCATGTTCTCATTGTCATCTCCTTCATTTCTATTATTTGATTCATACCTGTTATGTGGCTTTGTTGCTCTTCCTGAAAGCAATCTTTTTTGTTGAGCCAAAGAAGGCAGCTTTGTTGCAAAGCAAGGATATTGGTTTGAAGCCTACCTTGATAACTTCAGTACAGGCTGCACCAATTTGAAAGGTGTGCAGATCAGGATAAATTAGTGATAGTTCAGAGTTTTGGAACAATTACAGGAAGTTGAGTCATCACCCATTAAACAGTTGAAGAAAAGAAACTGACAATAATTTAATTTACCTGACTGAAACGGTCTTCCTTTCCACTGCTGCCCCCTTTTCGCCTCATTAAAGACAAAACCGTATCCATTTTGCTTTTGTCAATGCAGCAGACAGAAAAGTTTTCTGTATTTGCTTATTTGCAATCAGAAGTCATAACTATCAGAAAGATGCCAGAATGATGGTTTTTAATATCATACAAAAAGGTTAGTAATTACGTACACTTCAGAATTCACCAGAACATACCATATTAAGGTTATTCTTACAAAAAGATTTTTCACTCCCTTGTATCGTGTTTGCCCTGTGACAGACTGGCATCCTGTCCAGGGTGTACCCCGCCTCATGCCCTATGACTGCTTGGTTTTAGGTGGTTGCACTTGGTTAGTGTGGCTCTGAGCACTTTCACATCCGTGTCGGGTATTTCTGTATGTTTAGTGTTATCCCATATCTTCAATAAGTTGGATGCTCACTGTTACTGCAACACAAATCTACCTACGGTATCAATAAAGTAACTTGAACCTGAGTAGGCTCCATTCCCTCCCATGGGCAAGATAATTTATGTGAAATATTGTGCATGTTATAGCTGTTGCACCATGAACAGATGCGCTGTGCCGCATCAGTGTGTCATTGTGTGTGTCAGAGGCTCAGTGCAGTGCCCCATAACGCAGCTGAATGGGATGTCACTGCTGTAATACATGTATTATTACATGTTCAACTCTTACCTCTTTAGCAGGTATGATGTGGAAATGTTTCCCCAGCCCATGACAACATAAATAAACATGCAACTCACCTCTGGTACCCCAGAAGTGGTCCATGCAGCGCAGACAGCAGTCAGGGACTGCAGCATGTGACAAAGTCCCTTTCACCCGGCTGCGCTGTGTGCTGGAAACATTGATCGGCTCACAACTGCATCATCCGGTTTGGCATGAATAAATCCTATGTGAACTGGCATCTTGCACCGATAATCCAACTGGAGTTGTGTTAAGATGCATATCAAGTACTCTGAAATGGCCACAACTAAAGGAAAAAAGAAATGATGGATTGGCAAAAAATTAAGAGTTTCAAAAAAAGAGAAAAAAAGGTTCGCTGGCTGTGTCTGAAGAAGGTTGTGTGCAATGGTGAAAGTTGGCCAGCACAGTTCAGCAGCAGTTATAGAGTCCAGCTGGATGAATAAAATCTAGCAATGCTACAGTGATTGGAGCATTATACTGATCAAACACCTAAAGGGATTTTTTCTGAACTGTACAACAGTGTGCATGTGGAGCAGCTCATTCAGCCATTATGAACACACATACACACAGCTGAGCGAACATTTCGGCCACACACTCATATGCTGGTTTGATCACCTGTTCTATGCATGCAAATGGGTGAACTCCATCATGTGAGAGACACACACTCCTGCCAGCACCCCCTCCTCCTCAGAGAGGTCAGTGAGTGCTGGGAATGTGAAGATGAGCGAAGATGTGTTCGTGTGGGTGCGTGAGTGACAGCTTCAATGTCGGTGACGTCTAACAGCAGTCTGTTCCATCTGACTGTTGTCTAAATATGTTTGGGCTGCGTTCTGGCACAGCTGACCACACCTCTATCCCTCCTGACTGCATCAGGATTATGACCATTTTTGCTGTGTCGGCCTGGTTCCTTGATTGCTCAAATATATCCACTTTGTCTAAGATGTGCAGATGTGTGCGCACTTTTGAACTGTTGCTTTTACATACAGATGATCCATTATGCACATTGAACAAAAGTCTTAAACGCAGTTGCAGATCAGGCATATACATTTTGTGCTTCCATTAAATAGCAATCACAGTTTTAATTGCCTGAATAAGAAATTTTAATATAACATAAAGCTGCTGCACGTAAGGTTTCTAATCACCCATTTATAGAAATGTGTATTAAAAAATGTAATTGTAGTTGAAGAACTTAATTTTTTTTGTGTCACTTCCATGCATCCACTCATTTATATCTTTTATAAAGGATTCAAAGGATTCAAGGATTCAAAAGAATTTTATTGTCATATGCACAAAGGAACATGTTCCCTGCACAATGAAATGTGATTACTGCATTTAACCCATCCTAATTGCCAGTTAGGAGCAGAAGTCACCTTTGGGTGCCCGGGGACCAGCTCCAGATGTATATCCCTGCCTTAGGTCAACAGCAGGGCTGAGCAAACCTTGACCGGCCTCATGACGACAGACAACACACACATAACACACACATAAGCAGGCCCGGTACATGAACACATATAAAAAGCACACACAAAGTAAAACTTGGGAAAGAAAAACCTTCATTGCTGCTGCATTGAATCACGCAGCAGCAAAGCAGGAAAAAAAAAACATCAGCACAATGAACAATGATCACACACAACAACAGGACGAGAGACGACGACCGAGATTTGTAAGAGTCCAGTTATCAGACAGAACACCCAGATGCCGCCTTTAGGCGCCATCAACGGCCTTGTTCGACCAAACTGGAGGGAGGAGGGGCCCAACCCTGAACAGTCCACTGTCCACAGTCAACGTCAGAGCTGGAGAACCTGAGGGTGGGGGGAGACGAGGGGGGGGTGAGGCATGAGCGTTGTTCTTCTCCAGGAGGTTTTTATCACAGCGGCCTTGAAGTGCAGCTGTGTTTTGGGAAGCCGAATGAAAATCTAGATTAAAATTACTTTTATAACCTTTTTTGCCATTATTCTAGCCCCTATGTACCAGCTCGGGCCCTGTGTTCTCAGGGTGCAGGACTTCTGTGTGTTCCCAGGGTGAATAAAAAGTCTGCCGGTCACAGAACTTTTTCCTATCATGCCCCAGCTCTGTGGAACGATCTGCCGGCACACATTCGGCAGTCGGACACTGTGGAGACCTTTAAATCATGTTTAAAGACTCATTTATTTTCCCTGTTTTATCATTAGTGTTATGATGTGTTTTTAATCTTGTATTCTTTTACTGCTGTTTTTCTTTTATGGTTGTTTTTATTGTTTTAAATTTTTAATTGTTTTTTATGGTGTGAAGTGCCTTGAGACGATTTTGTCGTGAATTGGCGCTATATAAATTAATAAATTTGATTTGATTTGATTTATTCTATAATTGCAGTGTATTTCTGTCATCTGTGTAATTCCAGCATGTTCATAAAATCATCACAAAAGTGAACTGGCAAAGAACTTTTAGAAATTAGCTCCACAAACCTTGTTTCAGAACTATAATGGTCCTCAGGGATCTATTTTAATTTCACTTAAATACCATCAAGCTGATATGCACATTCTGCATTGGCCTAAAAATGCCAACCAGCAAAGTGGATTTACTGTAGTTATCAAACCAGTATCAGTTAGCATGTTGCCATTAACATCTTGATTAAAACAGATGGCAATTCATCTGGCCTTTGTGTTATTATGGGCTGTTCTTCACAACTATCACTTTTCAGTCAAATTACATGTATAAAAAACAGAGTTTTAGTAGATAACGTACAATGGACGTAGGATTTTTACAAATAAAAAGTGATTAATTCAGTAAAATATAATTATAAATGATAAGAGTTTGCAGGAATAGAGTGTATACTTATACTTATGGAGATTGAAGGCCTGGGCCGTTATGGTCTTGGTACCGTTGGAGAACCCTTCAGTACTACTGGAATAACTTTGTTTTCAATGAACACTTTCTCTGATGCATGCACGTACACTTGGTGCTGAGAACTCCACTGGTTAAAACCAAAGCGATGCCTGTATTTTTCCTGGTGGCAGCAGATAGGTGGCTCCTTTCAAGAACTGATGATGGACCAGTTATCTGCCTGGGTGACTTTGCAGCCTAGTCTCACTTTTTTGACTAAGTTGACAGTCTAATGCTAACCCTAACCATAACCCTTATTTCCTGCTCCCCCACATCACCCCAAATTTTGTGATGCCATCACGAAAATCTACTACATTTTGCAACTGTATCACAAACCGATAGATGAAATCACCTGTTGTGATGCTGCCACCATTTAGCACAAGAAAGTGTTGGATCAAAGTTATTGTTGTGTTTTCCAATATCCTGCCCCCTGGTGGCCACAAAATTTAACTGGTCTGAGATTTTCATGAGGTGAACAAGTTCCATCTTGATCCACAAAGTATTTGCCAAGATATTGTGTGTAACACACACACACACACACACACACACACACACATAGCCACTGAGATGCATTCACAGAGTTACCGCTTCCTCAATCTGCTCTGCTTTCGACAGCACAGGTAATTGGCAAAAACAAATATGAACAGGAGATTGATAGAGTGAAAACCTGAAGAGCATGTTGCAAAATACTGTGGGTGTACTTTGGCCTTAAAATTTCAAAGATTCATTTAGCCATTTTTCATTTGAGCAACACTTATCACATGAGGAGAACATCCATTATCAAAAGCTAGGATTTTTGGCCAGAGTTTTGCTGTGAGTTCCAACACCGGTGTTGTGTTTTGAAATGAGACAGCAGAGCTTTTTGGCAGTGAGCTGCTACTGACTAATCCCTGTTACCAAACACATATCAGCAGCTACAGCTGATGAAAGAATCTCACAGCTTAAGCCAGGTTTCACACTGTGTTGTTTATTACCACATTACTGGCTATCTGTTTGCTGTCACTGGGACTGTGAGTGTGTTGGATTTGTTTTTCTACTTCCTCATGTTTGTTAGAGTATACGCTGGCGTGAGAAAGTGATGGAAGACTGAAAGGTTTGTGTGTATATTTGAAGATTTCATCTATGTTCTTCTCACATTTCTTTGTGGGGTTTATGGCACTCTCCAAATGACACCAATGAATCACAATTCCACTTCAAACGTGGTGTCCTCCGTTTTACCTCCTTTTAGTTTGTACTCATGTTGTCCAAATAATAACACTGGGAATGTGTCTTGGTCCTGAAAAATGGTACATACATGATTTATTGAGTTACAGGATCACAAATTGCATTTCCTGTGTATCAACCCAAAGAAACCATACACACAAGCTGAAGACTGAATTCAAAACCTGGAAAAAACTTTTCTGTTTGGCAGATGTCTTTGAGGACAGGGGCCTCTGGGCTTATGTGCTGAATTTTGGTGTTATGTTTTCATGACACTTCTCCATCCGTATGTCCGGTTGTCCATCCAGGCATCCCTCTGTAACCTTGTTGTTTCCACACATTAAAGAACACCTGGTCTGATTCGAACCATTTCTTGATAGTGTACTGTAGGAGGTAAGAGGAAGATTTCTTTTCCAAAATGAGCATCATGCATTATCCAAGATGGCCACTTTGTACACCATTTTGATTTTTGTTTCTGCATAATAACTAAAGAACAGCATGGATGGTGGCCAAGTGATTAAGTGCATGTTTTCAGTGCAGAAGGTTGCTAGTTCAGACCCACCCATGTCATTTGTGTTAGGAAGGGTATCTGGCATAGAACATGTGCTAAATCAATATGCAGATCCACATCAGGACTGAGTGACAGACTAAAGAACTCTTCATCTGACTGAAACCATTTCTTGGTGGTGAATTGGTGGATGGTAGTAGAAGGTTTCCTTGGAAAATAGGATCATCTGGTATACAGTTTAGAGTATGGCTGAGTGGATACTTCTCATTTGATTTGTGCTTGTATGTCACATGACATGGATTATTCATCCCATTTGGAAATTAATTTTTCCATCAAATTTCTACTCCCAACACCACATAATGACAACATGAAAAGTTTTTTTTTGCAATTTAAAAAAAAAAAAAAACTAAGAAATCACATGCACATAAGTATTCACAGCCTCTGTACAATACTTTAATAGAATAGTCTTTATTATCATTGTAAGGGGAGTACAACAAAATTGGGGATGCTCCCGCAAAGCTACTGTACACTACAAAAAGTGTTTAAGAGCAAGACAAACAAGACCAGGATCACAAGGGAAGAAGGTATTCACTTAAAACAGAGACATGAAGAGTGAAGGAATAGCATACAGTATGAGGTACAAATGGGGAAGGTAGGTTTATGGGTCCTCTGCCAGTGTGCTACTAATGCTGGAGGATGTTGGCCTTTGTAGCTAGTTAAGGCCTGAATCCCCCTCCATATCGAATGTGGGTTATTGTCTGTCAGGTATCCCCGTGTTCCTTTTGTAGGAGTACTGACTCTGTCTGATGCTCCTGCTCAGGTCAGCTCTGGCGGTGCTGTCGAGAGCTCTGTCTCCCATCCTGAAGGCCAAGTTACAAGCTCTGATCGGAGTCTGGACTCTTTGTCATCCAGTGCTTCCTTTTTGGAAAGACTTGGATGCTTCTGTCCTCTGGGACATTTTCTACACACCACCTAATGTAGAAGAAGACAGACTCTGTGTGTGTGTGTGTGTGTGTGTGTGTGTGTGTGTGTGTGTGTGTGTGTGTGTGTGTGTGTGTGTGTGTGTGTGTGTGTGTGTGTGTGTGTGTGTGTGTGTGTGTGTGTGTGTGTGTGTGTCCAGGTCCTGATCTTCAAAAATGCAGCAAAGCAGGCCTCCACAAGGGCATTTCTAGACCAGGCTTTGATGGTCTGGGTGGCTGGTTTGTTTGCCTCCTGAGGGGGGATGTGTGTGAGAGAGAGGTGATCTGATTGTCTGAGGTGGGGAAGGGAGTCGCTCTGTAGACGTGCTGTATGTTAGAATAAACATGATCAAGTTTTCTCCCGTGGTTGCACACTTAACATGCTGGTGGTGACCCCTCTGTTGTTTAGACACCATGATCTGAAGCAAGCAAGTGCTGTGCTGATGTTAGCATTGGTATATATGTAAACAGCAGTCACAATAGCTACCGTTAGCTCCCGTGGCAAGTAGGTCAGCACTGGACAGACATGGCCTCTTGGGCCGATGAGCACCTTTGATGTACCTTTGGCAGCAATTAAAACCTCAAGTCTTCTTGAATATGATGCCACATGCTTGGCACACCAAACTTTAGGCAACTTTGCCTATTCCTCTTTGCAACACCTCTGAAGCTCCATCAGACTGGATGGGGAGCATCGCTGTACAGCCATTTTCAGTTCTTTACAGAGATGTTCAATCGGATTCAGGTCTGGGCTCTGGCTGGGCCACTCAAGGACATTTACAGAGTTGTCCTGAAGCCACTCCTTTGATATCTTGGCTGTGTGCGTAGGGTCATTGTGCTGAAAGATGAACCATCACTCTAGTCTGAGGTCAAGAGCACTCTGGAGCAGGTTTTCATCCAGGATGTCTCTGTACATTGGTGCATTCATTTTTTTCTCAATCCTGACTAGTCTTCCAGTTCCTGCTGCTGAAAAACATCCCCACAGCATGATGCTGCCACCGCCATCCTTCAGTGTAGGAGTGGTGCTGGGATTCCTCTAAACATGACTCCTGGCATTCACAACAAAGAGTTCAATTGTTGTTTCATCACACCAGAGAATTTGGTTTCTCATGGTCTGACAGTCCTTCAGGTGCCTTTTGACAAACTCCAGTTAGGATGCCATGTGTCTTTTACTAAGGAACGGCATCTGTCTGGCCACTCCACCATACAGGCCTGATTCAAGGAGTGCTGCAGAGATGGTTGTCCTTCTGGAAGGTTCTCCCCACAGAGGAATGCTGGAGCTCTGACAGAGTTACCATCAGGTTCCCAGACTAAGGCCCTTCACCCCCAATTGCTTAATTTAGATAATTTAGACAGTCATCTTTAGGATCCTGGTGGATCTGTGCTTTTCCCATTTTGAAATGATGGAGACCACTGTGCTCATTGAACCTTCAAAGCAGCACATATGTTTGATGACCCTTCCCCAGATTTGTGCCTCAAGACAGTCCTGTCTCTACAGACAATTCCTTTGACTTAATGCTTGGTTTGTGCTCTGACATGCACTGTCAACTGCGGAACCTTATATGTAGACAGTTGTGTGCTTTTCCAAATCATGTCCAATCAACTGAATTATCTCAGGTGGACTACAATTAAGCTGTAGAAATGTCTCAAGGGTGATCAGTGGAAACAGGATGGGGAATTGTCTGTAGAATCTTGGTGAAAAAATGAATTTCATCCATTTTGGAATAAGGACATAACAAAATGTGGAAAAAGTGAAGCCCTGTGAAGACTTTCCGGATGCACTGTACTTTCAAAGACAACATGGTGATGTGGTGTATGCAAATCAGCATTTGAGGGTGTGTCTGTGTCCATTCATCTAAAAAGCTGAGAGCAGGCCCTGTGCATGGATGCAAACTTACATGATCATTGAGATTTATGAGGGTGAGCTGAAAAGTTATCCTTTCATCATGGTTATTTAAATAAAAAGCAAGACATCAAAGTGAAACTGGCATGAGAATAATCATTACTTTCTGACTATCTGTAACCAAACGGTTTTTGACTGCAAATTCAGACGTGCAGAATCTCCTGCGCTCAGTCGTTAGTAAAAAATATGGCAAAATGGACATGCATTTAGATCAATGTTCTGTTGCTGAATTCATCACTGTGGAGGGTTGTGCAGCCATGGATGTTCATTAGCAAAAATCTATGGCAATGCCTGTGTGGACATCATTATAGTGAAAATCCAGCCACCAGGAGTCTCCACGACCAAACCCATAGCAGGTGGCCGACAACAGCCACAGATGAACAGCAAGTGCGGGTGTCATGGCATAGAACTCACACAACTTTAGGAACATGGCAACATTGTCAACTCTGACCCATATGTGGACACTTCATAGAAGATGCATGCACTCTTGCAGTGGGATCATCTTGGAAAAAACACAGTTCTTCATGATGGCAATGCTTGCACACACGAGTCAACAAACACAAACAAATTTCAGGATATCTTACCACACCCACCGCACAGTCTAATGCCCTCTGACTTTTTTCCTTTTTCCCAAGCTGAAAGAACACTTGGCACAGCAACACAAATAATGCAGAAGTGCAAGAAGAAGAGGAAAAAGACCCTTTTATTGTCATTGTACATACATACAATGAAATCTGTCATCTGCTTTTAACGGTTTATAGAGACCTTAGAACCATGCAACCCCATGTGTTATTTTGGAATCACTACACAACACTTATGAAAATCTCCTTTTTTTTTTTTTTTTTTTTTTACTTTGTAACATCATTTCTAACACTCAATGGTATGTACTCTTCAACCTGTTAAAGTCCACTGCAGAAAATATTCTGTGCTTTGTAGCAGGTCCGACAATGTAGTGGATCTGAGATCGTATCGGTACTGCAGTTACTGAGGTCGCTCAGTTCTTGAGGCCTCTTTTACCCATTTGAACCCATCCTAATTAAAGCTTACAACTCCAGATGTAGAGACACTGCCTTGGTCATTGGCAGAGAAAGGCGCAGACCTAAATCAGCATGTTTTGATTGTGGGAGGACACCTACGTAGACATGGGGAGAACATGCAGACTCCACACAGAAAGGCCGGGCAGCAATTCTTGCTGTGAGGTATCAGTGCTAACCACTAAGCTACCATGCTACCTGCAAGCAGCTGATACTGAGAGAAGACACGGTGTGGGATGCAAAAACTTGTTTGGCATTGGTGTAACAGAAGGTGGCAGTTGAAGTGTTATGGATGCCTGACAGAGAACATTCCTGTCTGCCCAGTGCAATGCACGGGGCTGATATAGCAGGTCATCACCATGGACAGCTCCACCTGCAAAAAAAAGTACACCAAGCTATATTTATCTTAGTCTTCTCCACTTATGTGAACATCAAGAGCATGAGTCTTGACCTCCAGCTTTTTTAAGCTGAAAGAACACTTGAAGGGACACAGTTACACCAATCAATCAGATGTGAAAGCAGCTGTGTGTCACTGGTGTAGGGAGACACCCAACTTCTTCACTGAGGAGATGCAAAAACATGCAAGATATTGGCATAGGTGTGTGGAAAGGGGGAGGTGTCTATGCGAAAAACTAATGATTGCTTGAAAGGCAAAATTCCAACCTTAAGCAATATGTAATTCATGGGAGCATCTTGCTTGTTATTGAAATAATCAAGTAGGAAGCAGAACTTTCCTTTTGGCCATGCATACAAATGGCTTCTTAACTCTGACAAAAAAAAAAAAAAAATTCATATGCATGTTTCTACCTTTGTGAGTCCACACCATTTTAGTCAAGATTATACACTGAGTCTTGTTAATGTTGTCCTAGGACTGTCAGGGCTCATTTAAGTGTTCAGAACAAATAAATATACAGATGGAGTCTTTTGTCCACACTCTGCATTCATCTCATCCATATTCGTATCCATTTTCTGAAAGCTTGGAGATCTGGATGAAATAGAGCTTTATCAGCAGTAATCATGGGTTAATGTGGCAAATATTCAATCAAGACACAACCTTACATAGCTATTCCACAGGTCACCATTCTACTGCAGTCACCCACGGTCCAAAAAAAGGGCAAAAACAGGATGAAACAGCTTAATCTGGCTGGCCTCCTAACAGGCTGGTTTGTAAAGTGCAGACCTTATGCTGGCAACCTACCCAAAAAACAAAAGAAAGGTGAGCTGTTTGTTTGAAGAAAAACTGCAAATAAACACTGCTTTGGCTTCAGATTTTTATCCCGATGGAGCCCAATAAAAGACCTTTCAAGCCATAGTTACTACAAATACTCTGTTTAAAGATGTCTGAGCATGACTGAAATAATTAAGAGTACAAATACCCAAAAGTTACCTTTTACTATCAACAATTTCAAGAATTTTGAACAGTTTAAATATTTGATCCAGATTTCAAATCTGGTGCCGATGATGGCATTAACTACTATGTACACCAGGTTTGTTCAAGATTGACAAAGATGGATCAAGAATGATGCCACAAAACACACTCCGATATGCCATTTAGGATGAAACAGGAAGAAATGGTGTTCTGTGGAATAGTCACATTAAATGAAGCGTGCACGAAGATGTCTGTACACAATAGTGGAATATTTTGATGACACTTTTACATATATGTAATCCAGTCATGTAATATTTAATTCCTGTACAAAACTTTGTCTACAATTTTGTAGTAAAAATATTAAGACTTACTCTGTTGCCATGTTGCCAAGTTATCAAAATCTTTCGAGATAGTCTGTGATGTCAACAAGAGAACATTTTTTATTATCATCTTTGCTAATTTAAAGGATGTGTTGAAGTATCTGGGCAGAAATGGGTAAACTGTTTGAAACACATGGACAGATTTGGATATGTAAGTGGAGTATAAATGAACCAGAAGAGAAATCATCCATGACTTCTGCACCAGCCTGACAGAACATCAAGGCCACAGAAGAAAAGGTGAAGTCCACCAATGTTTTGCATCTGGTCCACGTCTTACATCACCGGAGGTCTCATTTACTGTAAAACAGTGTGTCTGTCAGACTCGTACTAAAAGTATGCACAAAACATGAAAATGTTGGTAAAATCATGTGTATGCACACGTGCAAACAATGTTCTCCACAAAGGGTCAGTGCAAAACATGAATATTTAATCTTACAAATTTGGCCAGACAAGTGTTTACTTATTAATAATAATATTTGTAAAGTTCTTTCAGAGAATTTCAAGTGCTGCACAACAAATCCCATAACACATTAAAACCATAACACAATACAGAACATAAAGCTATATTAAAACTTATTATCATTTAAAGTACAAATGAGGACATCAGAACACAAAACAAAACCATACCTCACAGTCCTCAAAGGTTACAATCCTTCAAGAAAAGGTAAAGCTGAAGATTTCCCTTAAAAGTCTCAGCTGAAGCTGATTGCCAAACTGTTCCACACAGCTGGGATATGATATGAAAATGTTCTAACTGCCAAAGTCATCTTTTTAACAGGGGCCATTTGCAGAGCCACCTCGAAAGTGGTGGCCTGCATACTGCTCTCATGCCAAATAGCCCCGTGAATATCCCTGCCTTTTCTAAGTGCCCCACAAGTGGTGTTGGATGTTTGTGGGTGGCACTTGGACTCTGGCTGACACCATCCAAGACTGGGTTGAATAGGCACTCGCCGACTTTCGACCACTGGTGTGAAGGCTGCCTTGATCGCTCCATTCGGCCATGGTTCGACATGGTTGATGATTTTGTGCAGCATATCATGCCCTGGCACGAAATATCCATCCTGCGTATGACATGCTGACAATGCGACCTTATCTTGCCCACCGTTCAATTGTGTTTTCAGTGCAAGCAGCACGCAAATGTGGTGTGCATGTGCTGTGTGTGAATGGTTGTGGTGACAGCTGTACAAGACATTCGAGCCGTGCCGATTTTTCACAGTTGGTGTACCATCCTCTGTCGTGCACCATTTGGCCTCAATCGTGTTATGTGTGAAGGGGCCTGAAGAAGCAGCAGGCCATTCACAA
The DNA here is from genome assembly GCF_902500255.1 of Thalassophryne amazonica. Classification (NCBI taxonomy): domain Eukaryota; kingdom Metazoa; phylum Chordata; class Actinopteri; order Batrachoidiformes; family Batrachoididae; genus Thalassophryne; species Thalassophryne amazonica. Next base: position 91,674,674 of record NC_047116.1, on the reverse strand, counting down.
CTTCATGAGTGCATTCTCTGTAAAATAATAGACATGAAATGCTGCCAGATCAAACAAATCATTTTCAACAGTTCAAGAAGATTTTGTTTGGTGGTCACAGCAGTGAAGTGACTAAAGCAAAAAATGCAATGAGTGACAACACAAAAGTGGTTTGATTTCAGCTATGAAGCACCTTATATATTTTACAATTTAAAAAGTCCTACTTAAAAAGAATATCTGTGGCTCACAATCATGAAAAAACCACTGATTTATGATAAAGTAGATATATGTCACATGTGTTATTCACTGAATTTAAATGTATGAGTTATGACTCACCTGCATAAGGCATCATTATAAGTGTAAAGACATCACTGAAATTGTTCCAACAGTCTCGCTGTAATTCGTCATCTCCACCTGGGTTGTTACAGGTGCTCTGTGACTCTGGGCTACCTTTTCATTGGAATGTTTTGCACATTTGTCATGTCGTTGCTTGATCTTTGAACTCAACTTTATTTGAACTCAACTTGATCTTTGAACTCAACTTTATTTCACAACTTAATCTTGTTGCTGGCTTGTCTATGTGTGTTGCAATATACACTGTTAGTGAAAGATTTTCCTTTAATATGTGGTGCAAGGCTATTTAGGCATATTTTGCTTAGAAATGTCATATCAAAGATACTAAGTATGGCATTGACATCAGATTGTTGTATGGCTGGGGGGGCCTGGCTGCCTTTTTGTTGCTGTCTTTTGGTTTTCCTTCCAGGTGGCTTGCATTTGGGACTGAGTGGCTGTGTTGCTGAGGTTATCAGGACCTCACCCTGATCACCTGCGGCTCGTCAGGACTCACAGCTGTGGTGCATCTATATGGATTGGAACATGGTGGCATTTAAGACTGGAGTATACAGTGTGTATTTGCCAGAGACTCGACCTTGTGACCAGACGGGTGAGATCGTCGTCTCGGGAGCCATCTCATCATCAGTGGATGCAGAGAACGTCCAGGGTTTGATGCACGGTCTGTGAAAGAGGAGGGGGTGAGGTCTCACGCTCGTCAGCACACTTCCTGAGGTACGTTAGATTTTGTGACTAACGTTTATACAGTCAGTAAATGTGGTGTCCCTCACACCTTATTATATTGAGCTGTACGTTAGTCATGTATCGGCTTCCACTGCAGTGGAGTTTTGTGAACTGGATGTTCCATGCCTGCAGGTTGGGAAACTGATTAGTAATTAAGCCAGGAAGTGTTTGCTGTTTATGTACACCTTTGAGTGGTCTCTCTGTGTGTAGAGTGTGGACTCACATAATGGTTCCTTCTTTCACAGACTTGGTTTGTTGCGGCCACCTGGGGGGTGTCGGCGGGGTCCTTGGGTCCGAACGGCTTCTGGCTCCGGACCGTTAGCGCTGCTGGGAGCGCACCACGCCAGACCGCACTTTCTTTTGTTGTTTTTTGTATCACTGTTATGTATTAAATTCAGTTAGCCTTTGTACCGTGCTCTGCTTATTTCATACTGGGTCCTTCAAACGCTGGTCGGTTCTCCGAGCTGCGTCCGACACATAACACAGATCACGGTTATGCTGCATAAATTCTTTGAAATGCTTGTTTGGATATACCGACATCTATTTCATGTCATGTTCTGTTGTTGTACCACTAAATATCATCCATGCACTGTTCCACTATGAAACAGTTCCAAGAATGAAGTGACTCACAGAAGGTGTATATTGCAAGAATGACCCCATGTCTTCTAGGAATTCCTGTAATAGCAAAAGCTACACTAACATCTCATCTCTCATCTCACAAATGATATATGTTTTAATCAGATCTATTACTATATCAACAGCTGTGAACAAATGGCAGACATTAAAATAATGCTATTTGTGTTGTAATTTTTACTGATGATAGCCTTTTACTGATGCAAGATTGCCTTGCATCAGTGAGAAGCTGGATATCTGATTTCTGATAAGACCGAAATGATGGTTCTTGGTCCAGCGAGACATCGGCATCAATTTGACCAGCTAGCGCTTAGCCTAGGTTTGTGTGTCATACATCACACTGACAAAGTGAAGAACCTTGGGGTAATTTTTGATCCTATGTTGTCCTTTGACCTCCACATTAGCGATATTACTAGGACTGCTTTCTTCCATCTGTGAAATATAGCAAAGATTCGTCCCATCCTGTCTATGGCTGATGCTGAGACCCTGATTCATGCATTTGTCTCTTCTAGATTGGACTACTGCAATGTTCTATTTTCTGGGTTGCCGCAGTCCAGAATTAGGGCTCTTCAATTGGTTCAAAATACTTCTGCCAGACTTTTGACACAAAGCAGAAAGTTTGACCACATTACTCCCATTTTGGCATCTCTTCATTGGCTTCCTGTCCCTGTGAGATCAGATTTTAACATCCTGCTACTACCTTATAAAATTGTTCACGGACTGGCACTGCCCTAATTAGCTGATCTACTTAAACACTACCTACTGGCCTGGGCTTTGCATTCACAGGACGCAGGATTACTTTGTGTCCCTAGGGTGAATAAAAAGTCTGCAGGTCATAGAGCTTTCTCTTATCATGCCCTTGATCTGCCGAATAATCTCCCTGCATCAGTGAGGTAGTCGAACTCTGTGGAGACTTTCAAGTCCAGATTGAAGACTGATTTCTTTTCTGTTTTATATGATTAACATATTGTGTTATTATGCTTTTATAGTCTTTTATTGTGCTTTTAATCTTTTAATTATGCCCTTGGATCTTTTGGTCCATTTTGTTTTGTTTTTGAGTTGTTATCTGTTAAGTGCCTTGAGGCGACACTGTTGTGATTTGGTGCTCTATAAGTTGAATAAATTGAATTCTTACCATCTTCACAATCATAAACCCCACCTCATGTAATAGAAGCTGGCAGCTGTGATATTCATGTCAATGTTGTTGCATTGTCAAGGGAAATATACAGTATGTGTTTGGATCATGACAACCTTTTGTATATAACAAATAAACAATGTGGAAATAGTAGGAAGACAACAGTGTTTAAATTGGCCGGTTAATGCTGTCATAGTGTAATGTTTCCTATTTCTTTTCTTTATAAATAAACAAAATAACACCTGAACTTTAAAATTTGTATAAAATCATTACAGACTTTTCATCTCTACACCACAGTTTCTCAAGTTTTAAATGTCATTCATTTTTAAATTTTCATTAATAAATAAAATTAACACCTTGTTCAACCAACAAGGACATTGAAATACACATACTAAGCAGCAGGTCGTCAGTGGTAAGATACATACATGTTTAATCATTGACTGAGTTGACAGAATTCCCTCTCTCAAGCCATTTCATGATGGCATCACAAAAGTTAATTAATCTACTGGTTTGTGATACCATCACAAAAACCGCTGAATTTTTGTAACAAGAGCACAACATTTGGGGTGATGCGAAGGGGTCTGGATAATAAATCTTTATATCTGGTCTTTTGTATCTGGTCTTTATAATAAAAGTTCTAAATTTAAATTGTCCTTCAAACTTAAAGTGAAATCAAATCTCTTAATTTGGCAAAAATATCAAGATGTCTGATTTTTGTTTTATTACATATTATTATAACATTTTCATAAGTGTAAAAACTCAATGGGTTTCTCTTTAAATGTGCTCAAGATCAAAACTTTTTCACTCTCATGTAAAATGGCCTTGAAACACTGTAATAATATTTTAAATGTTATGATTATTATTAGTTGTCTTTCTCTTCCATGGAGCTCATTGAGTCACAATGTTGTTGGACAGAGGTGTTTGGAGATACTGATACCTTTGCATGAGACAAAGGTCCATGTTTTTAGGGTTCTGGTTTCCCTGTCTTACTGGATGGTTGCGAGAATTGGATGCTAACCAGTGACCTAAGGCAACAGCTGGATGACTTTTTTCTGAGGTCTCCTCAGAGGATCCTTGGATGCTGCTGGAATGACACTGTCAAAAGAATTGTTACTTTGGGAGACTCTGCTGAGGCATTCTGAGGTGAAAATTATTTACGAGATTTCTCTGAGCATGATCCAGGACACAAACTCAATGATGAAGAACTCAACAACTAAAAAATGCCAAGAGAATGGCAACATTTAACATGTCTGTGACAGACAGATTGCTACGTTCAATAGGTGAATGGACATGGTTGTCTTCTTCGGTGGTTGCCATCCAGGATCCAAGGTGGTTTGGTAGTGTAGTGTATGTGCTAATGTGCAGCACCAAGGCATGACTTCATTTTATCCTTATACCCCATCACACATACGCTGATTGAGGCCGAATGGCGTCAGAATGACACATCCAGCCACAAATGGGAAGTATTGAGTTGTGGTCTGAAGACCTATGAATGGCGGTCTATGAGCAGTCTACATATTTAGTCCTGTTCACTCGACTGTCCCGAATGTGTCGCACATGTTCAAAACACTCTTGGTGCCACGGAGATGGAAGGCACCGTATATGTGCAGTTTTTGTGTCATCTGATCGCAGTCTACATATTCTGATGGCATCAAAACAGCATCTGAAACCTACATATTCTGATGGCATCAAAATGAGCTGATCACGGTTGATTGAGCTCTGAGAACGATCAGTCACTGCAAAGCCTGCTGGCATGTTGTGGGATATCCACCTCCACTGGACCCCAGCCAGAGACGGCAAATGAAATATTGATTTGTAATACCATATATGTGGCACACATTCATACACACACATGCTGCTATGCCTCTCCATGGCCTCATGCACAGTAACACATCATCACATGTGTCAGAGCTGAACGGATCTCACTGCTGTAATATACATATTATTACTTGATCACCATCTAATCTTTGTAGGAGGTGTGACATGGAACTGTATCACCAGGTCATGACACCATTATTAAACATGATACTCACCTCCACCACCGAACCAGGACAGCGCAGAGTGCACAGGATCCAAACCACAGCCTGTGGCAAAAACTTCATTTGCACAAACTGCTTTTTCTTATAATGCCATAAAAGAATGGAATAATCTTGAACTAAAACATCAGACAAGCTATATCACTTTCACAGCAGAGCTTAAACAGTGGCTAGGGAACAACCAAACCTGCCAGCACTAATATTATTGTGTAGAAGTGGTTATTTGGTATTTATATCTTGATATAAAATGATGAATTAGGTAGGTCATTATGTATTTATTTATTATTTTTTTTTTAAATAAGGACTTGTCTGTAATTGCAATCATTGTTGAAATGTGTAATTTATATTGTATATGTGTGAAAGTTGGAGCGGTTGTGGGAGTGTGTGTGTCAAACAGTGTCAGACTGTGTGGTATTGTTTGATTGAGTATTCTTTCACTGTATTTTATTATGTAATGGGGACTGCAGATGGAAACTAGCTATTTAGCTATAATCTGGTACAGATCATCTTTGTTTTTATGAGCTTAATGTCTCTGTACATTGTCCCTTTTCAAATAAAGGCTAAGATAAGATAAGATAAAAGCCTCTCACTCGGCTTCTGTGTGCTGCAAATAACCATGCAAAAAATCCCTTGTGATAATCCAACCAACATCATGGTGTATAGAGTTGTGTTGTGCTCCTGAAGTGAGCAAAAAATAAACTAAAGTTCCCTGGAAAGGCTGCATGTAACGCATGGTGTGACTGCTTGGCCCACTGCCAGCAAACTTTCAACAAAGGTGTCCAGTGGCACACGCGCACGCTTAGTGGCTCATGCACCTGTTATGAACACAGACACACAGCTGAGTGATCATTTCAGCAGTCCCTCCCACTCCAGCCCTGTGTTTGCCATCCAGATGTTTGGACATTGGGCAGTCTTCAGCGTCTTTTATGGCCGTCTGACAGCAGTATGTGTCATCTATGTGTTGTGTACATATGCTTTGGATGCCATCGTGCAGGTGTGGACGAGGTAGTCTGGCTGTGTTCTGACACTGCTGACCACGCCTCTTTCCCTCCCAACTGCGTCCGATTATGGTAATATTGGCCATTTCGTCTTGGTTCCTGCACATTCTTGCTGTGTGTGACGGGGGCTTTAGTATAGCAGCATTCATCTATTCATTACATTTTCATAAAAACTGATAAACTCTTACAGAGCCCTGGAGTAGTCATAGAGAGAAAAATGTTGAGGTACCCTGCTGGCAGCCAAACAGATAAACAAAGATAACCTCTGTGTTGGAGGTGGGTAGATTTAGGTATTCTCTTTAATACATGAAAAGCAAATGCACCATGTCAACTCAGTTTTTTTTAAGAACACTCATTAGCGTGCTTAGAAAATCAAATTTATCGGCTCTAGACCCCTCATGGTCACATATCACCAGCACCTTATTATATTAAAGTCTGCTGTGAGCTCTAGAAGAAGTAATGGGACCAAATTATCACGTTCCTTTTATTTTATGCAGCGGTAGCTGTCTTTGATGCTTACTTCTTCTTGTTGTATTTTTCATGGTCAGGGGGGAAGGAGTGCCCAGCTGCTCCTGCCCTGGAGGAGTGGAGGATCTGCAATGACCATCCCTGCATGGTGTTCTTCTGGGAGGCCACAGCCTGGGGCCCGTGCATTGAGGATTCCTCCATGAATTTGAATGGAACCAGCTTCTGGAATGGGACTCCCACCTGTGCTTTTGGTGTCCAGATCCGGAAAGTCAGTTGTGTGAAGCTAGATGTTGGACCTGTCCTCAATAAAAGGTATGTTCTCTGACACGGTATCTGTTCTTAAGGTGCTGATGTGTGACTGTACTGGGTACCTCATACTGGCAATAAGGATCTGCAGGGATATGTTGTTTGTTTTACTTTTATTTTTTATTATTTATTAAGAACTGATGCAATATGCCATGCAATTCAGAAATACTATGATTCAACATTCACAATTTTTAAAGACCTGTGTTTTTTGCATTTCCTGTATACTGGGTTGATTCTGTTTTACTATTTCCTCAATCACAACTGAAACTGTGCACATGAAGCACTCTGTGCACTCTCCCATATGTATGGATTGACTTTTTTTAAACCAATAAGATACATTTCCAGAGATGCTGCCGGGTAAATCTGATTTCAGTGGCGGCTTTTGTCAAATCATGCTTTTTTTTTTGTTTTGTTTTGTTTTGGGTTTTTTTTTTAAAAGCACACCTGTAATTTCAATGTTGATACCAATGTATCAGTTCAGTTAAATTCAGTGAAATTCAGCTCAATTCATAAATGATTTTTTTTTTCCATTAGGAAGTTTGTATTTGAAGAGATTCAGTGCTTATCTGTATCACCTACCAACACACACATGACATGCAAAACATATTGTATTGAGCAATTAACAGTGGAAACAATACATAATAAACCAACAATAAACAGTTTAAGAAATGTTAAAAATCTAAAATCTTTTAAAAATGTACACACCATATGTCTCTATCATTGGCAGCTCCATAGATTTTTAATTGGTGGGTGGTGTTGGGGTATGAGTTAATGGTGGGTTGACACAATTTGTAGTTTGCATGGATGCATTTTAAAGTAAATTTCATCTGCTCTGCATAAATGCTATTAATTCACACATACAATGCATCACAGATATGTGTTCAGATTTGTTATGATAATCAAGCTTCAAACAGCAAAGAAAAAATTTGCAAAATGTCAGAAATGTAGAGGCAGAGAACAGTAAAACTACACAACAAATAACAAATGACAGTCACAATAGGGGTTGATCTCCTGTAGTTGGTGCAATTCACCGGTGTTAATTTTAACAATATACAAGGAGTTCAAAAAAATTTGGTATCATTTTGAATGTAAATATGTGAGTCTAGGCCACTAAACAGGCTTAATGTACAGCAAAATGAGATTTATTCATCAAAATTTGAATGACAAATTCAAAGGTATGTGGATTTCATGAATGATTTCATTTTTTCAATATGTGCACTGTTATGGGGGGGGGGGGGGGGGGGGGTGATGGTCTAGTGGTTAAAGTGTTGGGCTTGAGACCAGAGACCATCTCACTTGTTTATTTTCACCTGTTAAAGTCAGAATAATAAACAAACTCAAAATTTACAAACATTTCTGAAATTTCAAAAAAAAAAAAAAAAACCCTCAGTGACCAATATAGCCACCCTTCTTTTCAATAATAGTCACAAGCCTTCCATTCATGGAGTCTGTCAGTTTCTTGATCTGGTCCGAATCAACTTTTTGTGCAGCCGCAACCACAGCCTCCAAGACACTGTTCAGAGAGGTGTACTGTTTACCTTCACTGTAAATTTCCTTCTTCAGAATGGCCCAAAAGTTCTCAATCGGGTTTAAGTCGGGTGAAGAAGGGGGCCATGTCATAATTTTTTCATCTTTAAGGCCTTTACTGGCCAGCCACGCAGTGGCGTACTTTGATGCATGTGATGGAGCGTTGTCTTGCATGAAAATGAAAGTCTTCTTGAAAGATGCAGACTTTCTTCTGTACCACTGCTTGAAGAAAGTGTCTTCTAAAAATTGACAGTAGGTCTGAGAGTTGATTTTGAGCCCATTTTCAACCCGAAAGGGTCCAACTAGCTCATCTTTAATGATACTTGCCCATACCAGTACCCCACCTCCACCTTGCTGGCATCTGAGTCAAAGTGGAGTTCTGTGTCCGTTAGTGATCCAACCATGGGCCCATCCATCAGGTCCATCAAGAGTCACTCTCATCTCATCAGTCCACAAAACCTTTCAAAAATCGGTCTTCAGATATCTCTTGGCCCATTCTTGACATTTCAGCTTATGCGTCTTGTTCAGAGGTGGTCGGGTTTCAGCCTTTCTTACCTTGGCCATGTCTCTGAGAACTGAACATCTTGTACTTCTTGACACTCCAAGTAGGTCGCAGTTGTGGAAAATGGCAGCACTGGAGGATAATGGGTTCCTGGTAGCTTCACATTTGATTCTTCTCAAGTGTCTGGTGGTTAATTAGCGCCTTTTCTTCTCGACACATTTCTTGCAACCCTGTTGACTATTTGCAATGAAACGTTTGATCGTTCTGTGATCACACCCCAATATCTTTGATATGTCAAGAGTGCTGCATCCCTCTGAAAGACTTTTTACAATTTTTGCTTTTTCAGCATCAGTTAAATCTCTTTTTTGGCCCATTTCTCCTGAGGAGAAGAAACTGCCTAATAATTGTGCACAACTTGATATAGGGTGTTGATCTCCTGAGGCCACACCCTCCCTTGTTACACAAATACACATCACCTGATATGCATTAAATCCAATAACCATTCAGGCTAATACAGCTTGGAGTTGGAAATCCTGGATAAAATGATGATATGGTCAAAATAATCACCTGCCTAATAATTGTGCACACAGTGGACCTCATGTATCAACGTTGCGTACGGCGATATTTGAGCGTATATGGGGTGGACGCCAAAACGGCTGCGCTACTTGGCATTTATCAATGTGGTCGTTGGCGTACGCTGTGCTGAAAATATACACCAGGTCGAGAGGTGGTGTAAATTATACACCAAAATGAACCAGCGCTGGAATCCACATAAAAATGAAGATGATCAACATGATAAACAGTGCCATTATACAAATCAATGCATATGTTACATAAATAACTCTTTCCTGATTATACTACATAATAATCAATACAAATCTTGTTGTTATGGAGCACGATCCATGGACACAGCGCTGACTGCAAAGACAGCGCTGCTTGCCTTTTTCTCCAGACTTCGAGCCTGGAGCCAGAGCAGCGCTGAGCTTAACTTTATGTGGTGTGATCGTTTTAGACTATGAAATTGATAATAACAACTGTAGTTTCGTCATTCCCTTAATTCGCCCGTGCTGCAGCCAGGTTTTGTCGTCTCCATTCGGTTATCACAATAAAATAAATACAGAAATACATTTAAAAAATAAAGAAATCTGACAGATTAGGCGTGTCTTATTAATTGAGCGAGCAAATATCCACGTCAAGAATTATTGACATGTGAAAAGAGAATACAGTGGTCCGTCGTTATAACGCCGTTCACCTGTCGTGGCCTCGGAGTCTCGCGGAGTATTTAGTCCAATTTTGCATGCCTTTTTTTTACAGTGTTCTGTGTTCTGCGTATCTGTTTATAAGAATCTTGTTGCCCAGAAGAAAAAAGCGCACCAACAACTACTCATAACTGTGTTTGTCACACGGAAACAAACACCTGCTGCAGCGAGATGTGAGTGGAAAAAGGCGCAGCGTCAGGACGCAGAGGCCCGATCTGTGAAATACTGGTGAGTCACTATTAATAATTTCTTATGTGTCCGACCTCGTTCGTTGATCGTTAAAATTAATTCGTTAGTTCTAAATGCCATCATAATTATTTATAGGAAAACTTTCTATTTTTATTTCTCAAACAAATGTTTGGGCCTGAAAACAGTTTGGTATTATTTTCCTACTAAGGTTTGAACTTTGAGAGTGTTTACACACAAGAGAAAAGTGAGAAAATGTTCATGCCTGATTGAGAAAGTGTATAAACTGTGTAGTGAGGGGTTTTACAGCTTTGAAACGTCTATAATAATTGTAAAAAATAACGCTGACTACGTCGCGGTTTTGCGTATTACGGGCTATTTTTTAGAACGTAACTCCAGCGATTAATGAGGGACCACTGTAACACTTTATTGATTATATACTACAAAACAATTGATACGACGGCTTTTGATGCTCTATTGGCATGCGTCGTGATTGGTGGAGTTCTTTTTCATTGCCGTCTTCCCGGCTTCCATGTCGTAAAATGAGGGTGTGTCTGAAGCGGAGTCTGAATATTTATGGGCGTGTTTATTATAATTACGATCGTTTCCACCTGCCATATTTATCAAGATCACGTCAGGCGTATGCCAGAAATGGGCAGGTACGCACTGCTTGATACATGTCACGGCGACTTTGGTGTATTTCAAGTTTACGCCATAAATTTACGCCACAAGTGTGCAACATTGATACATGAGGCCCAGTGTAAGGGTCCTTGGGTAAGGTCCTTAATCCCCTCATTGCTCCTGGTGTGGAGTGAGTGCCTTGTATGGCAGCACCCTCATATCAGGGTGAATGTGAGGCATTATTTGTAAAGTGCTTTGAGCGTCTGATGCTGATGGAGAAGCGCTATATACAGTAGTGTTCAGAATAATAGTAGTCCTATGTGACTAAAAAAGATTAATCCAGGTTTTGAGTATATTTCTTATTGTTACATGGGAAACATGCTTTTTTCTTTGAAAGCCTGAGGAAAATGGGACGTTCAAGACATTGTTCAGAGGAACAGCGTAGTTTGATTAAAAAGTTGATTGGAGAAGGGAAAACGTATATGCAGGTGCAAAAAATTATAGGCTGTTCATCTACAATGATCTCCAATGCTTTAAAATGACAGAGATGCGTGGACAAAAACAGAAAACAACCATCAAAATGGATAGAAGAATAACCAGAATGGTAAAGGCTCACCCATTGATCAGCTCCGGGATGATCAAAGACAGTCTGGAGTTACCTGTAAGTGCTGTGACAATTAGAAGACGCCTGTGTGAAGCTAATTTATTTGCAAGAATCCCCCGCAAAGTCCCTCTGTTAAATAAAAGACATGTGCAGAAGAGGTTACAATTTGCCAAAGAACACATCAGCTGGCCTAAAGACAAATGGAGGAATATTTTGTGGACTGATGAGAGTAAAATTGTTCTTTTTGGGTCCAAAGGCCGCAGACAGTTTGTGAGATGACCCCCAAACTCTGAATTCAAGCCACAGTTCACAGTGAAGACAGTGAAGCATGGTGGTGCAAGCATCATGATATGGGCATGTTTCTCCTACTATGGTTTTGGGCCTATATATCGCATACCAGGTATCATGGATCAGTTTGGATATGTCAAAATACTTGAAGAGGTCATGTTGCTTTATGCTGAAGAGGACATGCCCTTGAAATGGGTGTTTCAACAAGACAATGACCCCAAGCACAGTAGTAAACCAGCAAAATCTTGGTTCCAAACCAACAAAATTATTGCTTCACAGATGTGAAGAAATCATGAAAAACTGTGGTTATACAACTAAATACTAGTTTAGTGATTCACAGGATTGCTAAAAAAAGCAGTTTTAACATAACAGTTTTGAGTTTGTAGCGTCAACAGCAGATGCTACTACACTCAACAAAAATATAAACGCAACACTTTTGGTTTTGCTCCCATTTTGTATGAGATAAACTCAAAGGTCTAAAACTTTTTCCACATACACAATATCACGATTTCCCTCAAATATTGTTCACAAACCAGTCTAAATCTGTGATAGTGAGCACTTCTCCTTTGCTGAGATAATCCATCCCACCTCACAGGTGTGTCATATCAAGATGCTGATTAGACACCATGATTAGTGCACAGGTGTGCCTTAGACTGTCCACAATAAAAGGCCACTCTGAAAGGTACAGTTTTATCACACAGCACAATGCCACAGATGTCGCAAGATTTGAGGGAGCGTGCAGTTGGCATGCTGACAGCAGGAATGTCAACCAGAGCTGTTGCTCGTGTATTGAATGTTCATTTCTCTACCATAAGCCGTCTCCAAAGGTGTTTCAGAGAATTTGGCAGTACATCCAACCAGCCTCACAACCACAGACCACGTGTAACCACACCAGCCCAGGACCTCCACATCCAGTATGTTCACCTCCAAGATCGTCTGAGACCAGCCACTCAGATAGCTGCTGAAACAATCGGTTTGCATAACCAAAGAATTTCTGCACAAACTGTCATAAACTGTCTCAGGGAAGCTCATCTGCATGCTCGTCATCCTCACTGGGGTCTCGACCTGACTCCAGTTCGTCGTCTTAACTGACTTGAGTGGGCAAATGCTCACATTCGCTGGTGTTTGGCACGTTGGAGAGGTGTTCTCTTCACGGATGAATCCTGGTTCACACTGTCCAGGGCAGATGGCAGACAGCGTGTGTGGCGTCGTGTGGGTGAGCGGTTTTCTGATGTCAATGTTATGGATCGAGTGGCCCATGGTGACGGTGGGGTTATGGTATTGGCAGGCGTCTGTTATGGACGAAGAACACAGGTGCATTTTATTGATGGCATTTTGAATGCACAGAGATACCGTGACGAGATCCTGAGGCCCATTGTTGTGCCATACATCCAAGAACATCACCTCATGTTGCAGCAGGATAATGCACGGCCCCATGTTGCAAGGATCTGTACACAATTCTTGGAAGCTGAAAATGTCCCAGTTCTTGCATGGCCGGCATACTCAGCCATTGAAGAGGAGTGGACCAACATTCCACAGGCCACAATTGACAACCTGATCAACTCTATGCGAAGGAGATGTGTTGCACTGCATGAGGCAAATGGTGGTCACACCAGATACTGACTGGTATCCCCCCCCCCAATAAAACAAAACTGCACCTTTCAGAGTGGCCTTTTATTGTGGGCAGTCTAAAGCACACCTGTGCACTAATCATGGTGTCTAATCAGCATCTTGATATGGCACACCTGTGAGGTGGGATGGATTATCTCAGCAAAGGAGAAGTGCTCACTATCACAGATTTAGACTGGTTTGTGAACAATATTTGAGGGAAATGGTGATATTGTGTATGTGGAAAAAGTTTTAGATCTTTGAGTTCATCTCATACAAAATGGGAGCAAAACCAAAAGTGTTGCATTTATATTTTTGTTGAGTGTAGATGTCCAAACTATTTAACTGAAACAATTTGATTCAGGTACCTAAATTATTACTAAAACAAAACCAAGATACGCTTTCAAAATAACATTGCTGTTCGCTTTCACGTCTTCATTTGAACATTAGTCCTTCATCCTGTGTTAGACCTTCATCCTCTCTCTTTCTTTTAGCATTTTCTCAGCAAAACATCACACTCATTGTAATTTGTAAGAGAATAAATTTACTTCTGCACTCTATCTGACACTGCTGCTTAGCCATAGTTGAGATATTGCAAAATGTGGCCCGAGGGGATGAAATGGTAAATTATGGGTAAGCCTTAAAAGGGTTCGAAAAAAGTTGTGAGAGGAGGTTAATGGATTCCCCAAATTGCGAAATTATCGAAGGACACAAGCTATATATAATGGATGGTTTTACTGACATTCCCCAGAAGATTTGATGCACTGTGGAATTTGGTCTTCTTCTTTTATGCTGTCTCACTGTTTTTTTGTTTGTTTGTTTTTAAATGTGAGATATGTTTACTTTTGCTCTTCTTTTTTAGTTGAGACAGTAAAAAACATTGCTCAGGGATTTAGCGCTGCCACAGTAATGATGTTATAGGCCACACTGGGAAGCTAGATTAATAAATAATTCACAGCGTTTGCTGTTGTATATCTCAATTTATTATTGACAGGGCCATAAAGTGGGTTATGGAAAAGCTTTTGTTCCCTCCACAATCCTGTTCTTTTCCCACACCACACATTTTTGTAATGAAACTAATCATTTGTGCTTCACTAACAGATCTTGCCAATACAATATCATTTGACTTCAAGCTCCTCCTCTTTTGTGTACCACCAATTAAATTTTAATGAAAGCAACAGCACCATGTGGTGATCAACATTTGTAGCATCAAACATGATTACAGTTTTATTGGGCCTCCCTAGAACCAAAGTTGCCATAATGCCCTGAGTCTGTTGCACTGAGATTTCTAGAAGTAGAAACTCTAGTATACTCAGGTCACATCTGGCAACATCCACTAGATGACAGCCACCTATGTGGACATCTGGTCCAGCTCTGCCTCTCAGAAGTAGGCTAACAAACTATCTGCTGAAACCTACATGAAACATGAGTGTCCCCTTGGCCTTTTTCCTGAGGTCAACACTGAGATGCCTGCAGGTTTGATTGTACCCAAAGAAATGCACTACAGGGCCAAAATGTCATAGTTGGCATTCCCTCAAGACACAAGTAATATTCCTCTTCTGAGTCTCCCACAGTAACCATTGGTTTACCCAATTATTGCTGCAATACCCAAGCATCCGCTGAAGAAAACGAGTACCAAAGACAAAGAGTTCTCATGTTCAGCCACCTATTGGCATCCAAGTCTCCCAACAACAAGACAGGAAACAGAAAGACTTGGACCTTTCTCCATCTGCATGCTTAATTTTTCATTGTCACCCTACCAGAACTCTTGGAACATATCAGGATCAAAATAGCAAACAAAACAAAACAAAACATAACATAACATGTCCTTATTTGATGGCTCTCCTTCAAATTTGGCACACATCTTCACTTTGGGCCAAGGCAAGGTTTCTATGAAAATCTGAGATAATGGCTGCACTATGGGAAAATAGAGTACTGTAAATTAAAACCGAAATGTGTTGGTGTGCGTCTGTAAAGTTGATATTTCTATAAGTTCACTTTGAAATATACCACTGAGATTTATCTTGACGTTGGTCAGTGCATATCTAATTTCCACTGCAAATCTAGCAGAAAGCTAAAAGACATTGGGATGCAAACAAAACTGTATTTTTCTTGATGGACAGATGTTCTTCAAGCTTGCCACAAGACTTCTAGTCTAGTCTAGACTATCTAGTATAAAACTTAATATCAAAAGTGTATATAAATACCAGTCACGAGCTGTGAAATCTCCTTCGACTGAGTTGTAACAATCATTTCTGTAGTGCATTATTTCTAAATGATTCCTGTAGCCTGCTGGAAGGTTATGATTTTGTACACCTGTGAACTGTTGGTTCAATCGCCCAACATCTGAGCACTTTATGCTCGACAGTAATCACTGCAGTGAGCAGCAGCTCGATAAAAAGTCAGCAGGTCTGTCTTGGTATCGACACCAAGCCCTCAGGAACACAGCAGATGGATTGTTAGTGTATTTTCCCATTTCCTTTGTTATGTAATGAGTATAAAATATTTATCAGCAAACCGAAGCCACAGCAACAATAGTGTAACTTTAAGCAGCCTATATTCACGGACATGCAATAGCTAGAAGGAGCAGTGCTGCTAGTAAGTGGAATTTCCTTGACGTTGTTCCTGCACAGTGCAGAAACATGAGAGCAGAGATGAAAATGTTAGGGTTTTTTGTTTGTGTTTTTTTCTGAATAGCTAACAGTACTGCTGCAAAATGGCAAAGAAGTAATAAAAAATTGATGCCGTGACATAATGACACAAATTCATGTACTAAAGGGTACATGTTCTTGGTTTGTTCCCCACTTGTCCAATTTTCATTAGTGCCACAGAAGAAGGCTTGAGCAACACCTTAAATCCCCAACGGTTTAGCCATCAGGTTCAACAACAGCTAGACTTGCTGACTTTGAGGTATGAGGACAAAAAATGTGTGCCTGAAAAATATAGCATTCCTCTGATAGCAAACATGCAGATGATAACAGTATATTGGCTCACTCGTGATCTTTATTCCTCAGTTAACCACATGTGACCTCGCTCCTTACCCCACAGTCATTAAGGTATTCTGGACATTAGTGGTTTTCTGTTAGGCAGATGTATAATTTGGATCCAAAATGCAGACACAGAAGCTGAGTTTTTAGTAAAAATGAAAAAGTAATACTAAGTCCCTTCGGCTGCTCCCTTGTTTGCACTCGGGGTCACCACAGCAAATCCAAGGTGGATCTGCATGTTGAATTCTCACAAGTTTTACGCTGGATGCCCTTCCTGACGCAACTCCACATTACATGGAGAAATGTGACAGGGGTGGGATTTGAACCCAGAACCTTCTGAACTGAAACCAAGCGCATTAACCACTTGGCCACCACCCCTCCAAAAATGAAAAAGTAATATATTTTACAAAAATTGCAAAGTTCAGGGTGGTCCAGTGTTGGTTCCAAGTGAGGTGGTGGTGGTGAGCAAAATTATCCATTAACTCCAGCAAGTCTGAAGGCTCTGTGTGGGCAAAACAGGTGGTATGCTGGACACGGTGAAAAAGACACAGGAAACAAACAGAGTTTAATTCAGTCTCAATAAAGTTCACACAAACAGAATATTCAGAGCGTGAAGAACTAGAGCCAAGTTTATCACAGGAAGGAAGTCAGCAAACTGGCAAGAAGTGGATGAATGAGCCAGTCTTTCAAACTGCCCTGGAGTAGGTGAATGATTGCACACGTGAGTGTCAAGTAGGTCTGCCATGCCATTGTCTAAGACTCACAAGACAAACAGACATGCAAAAAATAAACTCCTAAAATTTACTCTATTTATGCTGTACACAATTGCACTTACATAGAGCTTGTGACCACCAGTGATGTATGATTTCTTTAAGGCAGCTGTCAGATGCACAATGCCAATGTAACAATGTCCAACCTAAATAGATCCAAATCTGGAAATATACAAATTTAGAGAAATCCACAGCGATACCCAAGTACCACTTTATTGTCGAGACAACACACTCATATGAAAACATCACATCGGGTCACTGTTTTTTTATTCTGCTCTCATCCCATCCTCCATGTTCTATACCAATGTGTGCAGTAACTCCAAGGACAACATGATCAATTCATCAAACATGGTTTCATTTCACACTAATTGTAACTTTGGTGACAAAGCCAAGAAATCAACAGTGCAACGTTTCACGACCTACAGCGTGTGAAACATTTCATGCCAAATGTGACAGAAAATTAGTTTATTAAACTTACACTTCAATATAAAACTGTGAACACCAGCCAATGATTTAGTGAGTTGGATGGGTTGTTTTGAAAACAAGGGAATTGGTGCAACTCAAGAAAGTGGCACTTTAAAAGCTGGTAGTCATGTCCTTGGCTTGGCAGGAATGATTCATTGGTAAACAGTTTGCATATCCTTTGTTTTCTGAGGTTTAATTAGCAGCCATGCTGTGGACTTTGATTGATTTCTTTCCTCAAATGTTCTGTCTCCTCTGGGGCAATCAAACTACTGCTGATGCTCTGTATATGGGGAGATAAATATACTCCTACACTCCTTCAAATGCTTCTGAAATTTGTTTCTTCTTCTCACAGCTCAAAAACTTACATATCGTTATCTCTGGGGTCCACGTTCAACATGTTAATCCTTTCTCTGTACTACATATCATTTGACAAACACGTGTGCAGAAAGAATTCACACTGAAAAAAAAAATATATATATATATATATATATCATCAGAAGAAATTTAAACCTACTGTGGTATGATGCTGACTGATATTGTGCATGAAAGGAGAGGTTTGGCTTTTTTCAACATAGCTTCTATTTTTAGATGTTTTGCAGTCATCTTTTCACTCATGAAAAAAGGTATTTCTTAGAATTCAAAGACTGATGCAGCAAGCAGAAGCTAATCGGCTAATTTGTGTTATTGGATGGGGCGATAAGAACTCAAAGTAACCTGTTTCTTGTCACCACTCAACAGGCAAAAACATCAGAAATATCTGGTTGTGTGGAGTATTTCCATGCAGAGCTAAATGTGCACATTTATATTACTAAATATGAATTCAATTAAATTTTCTTATATATATCTAAAATACCACATAGGTTACCCCAAGACATTTCACAAGGGTAAAATCTAACCTTACCTAGTCCCCTGAGCAAGCATGCAGGCAACAGTGACAAGGAAAATCTCCCTCAGAAAGAACCTTTAAGCAGACCAGACTTAGAGGGGTGATCAGCTGCTTTGGCCTTTCTTCTAATAACAATGATCAAAAATATTACTAACAAAATTCAACAAAGAGTTGTCAAACCTGCAAAAACAGAGATAATGTAAGTAAAACAGCCCCATTATAAAAGGTCCACTGAGCATCATAATCCACAGTTCATCATGAGTGGCAAAGTTCACTTTTTAAAACAACCAATTATGTTGTTAGGTGCTTACCTTAGCCTGGCCATCCTCCTCCATTACTGTTGTCCACAGAGGCATTATAAATCAATTGCAGGGCAATGGCTCCTTCTGTAAGACAAGCCTATCCTTATGCATTCACATTTAAGCAAGGTTGTGTGTACTATGTAACGCATGTAACTCGGTAGGATAAGGAGTTGGGTGATCAATATGTAGACCTGGGTTTAATTCTTAGTCATGCTGTCAAGACATGCCATGACAAAACAGAATTAGAAATAAAATAATAGTGTATGTGATAACAAGATCCTAAACAATTTAGAAATAGATTAAGACAGTAAATTAACATTCAAAAATTACATAATTTTCAGGAAATAAAAAGGTTGATTTTTTTATCTAAAAATTGTTGAAGTCTAAGTTCTAAAAACTTTCTGGACTCACACACCTTTCCAACTCATTACCACCCTTACCACAAAAATGTCAGCTACTTATTTTACAAACACTACCCAATCTAGAGCCTGTGGACCCCCACAAGCAACACGCTACTGAATTATTATCACACTAGGAAAGTGGAGATAACCACCAGCCCAGTGGGCCTAGCAGCCTATACAGTGGTGACTGACTACTTCTACCAAAGGGCTGGAGCGCCTATGTATAAAAATCTTCATCTCAGTTTCCTGAGAAATGTGGCACAGGAGTACATAAAATTGGTCACACTGGCTTTATGAGATGCGTGACGTCAAGTAAAGAGCACTTGTTTTCACAGCACAGTCTTGTCACCAGCATTAATGACTGCCTGGGGGATGAAAAAAGTTTAAGGCTGCTGTTTGTGTATGTATATACAGATGTCCAGATTCTGTTCGTCCAGAAACAGTCCGGTCCTGCTTGCTTCCCTGTAAGAGAGACTGCATTGTGACACCCTTCAGTGAATGGACAGCTTGTCCATCAACTTGTATACCAGGTAACGCAACAACACTGTAAAGTCACATGAACAATGACTAATGACTCCGTAATCAGTAATATATGAGTGAAACCCCCCATGCAACAATTTGAATTAATAATTATGAACTTAATATGCTTACATACATTCTATAATATGATACATGTCATCACAAATTCAAATCTTCATGTACAACCCTAGATTAGAAAAAGGTGGAAAGGTGTAGAAAATGTACTGTATATTCAGAAATTTGCATTTACTTTGACTTCACTGCATACAGTGCAAACCCAAGATATGTCGTCTTTTGTGTGGTCAGCATTAGTTATTTGTTAATATGTACTGCATCTGTAAAGTATTTACAGCACTTCACTTTTTCCACATTTTGTTATGTTACTTATTTCGAAATGGATGAAATTATTTTTTTCCTCAAAATTCTACACACAATACCCCATAATAACAATGTGGAAAAAAAAGGTTTAGACATTTTTGCAAATTTATTTAAAAAATCAAAAAGAAATCACATGTACATAAGTATTCACAGACTTTGCCATGAAGCTCAAAATTAAGATCAGGTGCATTCTGTTTCCACTGATCATCCTTGAGATGTTTCTACATCTTAATTCTGGATGCACCGTACATCCTTTCCTGCATTTCATGCCTGCAACACATTCCAACAAAAGTTGGGACACAATTGTGGAAAAAAGACACATTGTGTGACACACTGTAGCCAAACTCCATAGTATTGAGTAAAAAGTGAGTGATACCTAGAGATATAAGATGAGAGAAACAGACTATACACTGCAAATATTCTTCTTGTTTATACCTGTTTTTGACCGTTATGTGTAACCTACAGTTAAATGGGTAATGTATTTGCATCTGCTGTTTTATTTGTCACAAAATGTGACAGTTTACCAAAAAAGGCATGGTTCTGGCACATTTCATCAGTTTTGAATATACACTATGTGCGCTGTATGCTGAAGTCACAGCACCAATATCACGGTGCAGTATGAGGTAAATGTCAAAAAGTACAGTGAAAAAAAAAATCTTTTCATTTACCATTGGTTTTTAACGACATTAAGAGCCATAAGAGTCTGTCAATGAACTTGACCTTCACTCAAATGATTCTGACTTCTGACTGACCTTGCCAGGGTATGTGAGTGTGACATATTTGGCCCAAATTCAATTGAAAATCAATTTCCTTGACCTTGATATGACTATCTTGGGGTCAACCTTCACTGACACATCAAGTTTGGAAGAAATCAGCAAAAGGACCCGGAAAACTAAGTCCACAAACAGACAGGCATATATGACCTTGGACCCAGTGTTTGATCTTTGGTAAATCTGACCTCTCTGGCCTGGCATTTCCAAAACCCACTTCTATGTGCCAGGTTTGGTGCAAATCAGATTAAAAACCTTAAATTTTGAGCTTTGATCCCACTGATTGACCTGAGGCAAATTTGTTCCCTCCTGGGCAATTGTAGAACTCACCTACAATGGTGGACACTGGTGTTTGACTCCAGTGACCTTTTCTCAAACAAATCCTGTCAGGACAATTCTGGGTTGACCATCAACTGTTGCAAGTTGACCGAAGGACCTGGGAGGAGTAAGGGAACAAGTAGACTGACAAACCAACTCCAAATCATTAAATGTTTTATATTAAACATTCTCTCATTTTGTGGCCCGCAGTGTATTTAATGATTTTTTGTTTTTTTAGATGTAAACAACTGTAGTATCTGCCCATTGATTAAGAGGAAAATGGCTATTGTATGTGTTTTAGCAGTACATGTCCTGTAAGTGTCTCTGAAATATAAAACGTAATTGTTTTAAAAGAATTGAATTGCCAGTTTATGTCTGTAAATATGCTTTACTCCATTGCATCTGCTGATGACGTAATGGCATTGTTAATTGCACCATTTTCTATGTTTGGTAATTAGTGTTGTGTAATGAGGCTTGGAGCCTGAGCCAAATGAAGTCATTACAGTGTGGTGTGTCAAAAAAACAGACTGCAGTGAAGTGGAGAACATCACAGCCACAAGGGCATACTAATCAGGATAAGATCAACTACACCACCACTTGTCTTTCAGCCATATGCTGGGACTCTATTTACTGATATTGCTTCACTTTTTCTACCTTATGGTAAATGTTCATCTTTATTCAATACTACTGTAAAAGATCTCTGGCTGGAACAAACCATTTTCGTGAGAATTTTGTGTCATGATTCACAGAGAACGCAACTGCCGCCACACAGTCTCGATACAGGATCATCACTCAGAGGCCGGCCAGCAGAGGTCAGGAGTGTCCCGACACGCTGTACGAAGAGAGGGAGTGCGACTCACTTCCTGTATGCTCAGTCTTCAGGTAAACACCAGTAACTGCTTTTCTTTTGACCCCCATCAAGGAGGTGATGTCTTTGCTTGCTGCTTTTGCATCATTAGCTGGTGTGCTCAATAAACAAAAAGGCTGCACTCGCAGACCACATGCATCCTCTGCATCAGTAAACAACCATAATTATCTCAACCATGCTGGCAGAGGACAGTCAGAGTTCTCTCATCACAAATTAGTGATGTCTCAATGAAAGAAAGCAGATAACAGCAGCTATGTCAAAGGATTTTCAAGGGGAAGGAAGAAAGGATGGACAGTTTTATGTCCGATCATGTCTCCACCAAAACCTAACCACATTTTCATTGAGAACCATTTTTCTCCAAAACTGAATCAAAGTTGGTCCATCATCTTCTGTGATATCCTGCCTACAGACAGATGACGTCAATTCACAATAAAGTGTGACCCATCAATAAGGCTTAAGTCGTACCCCCCCACCCAACCAATTCCATTCCAATTATTATAAAGAAGAAATCTGAAGTGAAGAGCAGAGTCCCAGTAGATCCCACATGTCCCAATTCTGGACAGATCTTAAATGGATGGACATCCTGCATATATTGCTTGTAAATAAAATATCCCATACCAGGGAAACGTTTGGACAAACCAATTTCTTCTCTCAGTAATACAGGATGCCGCTATTTCAAAGGTTTTGAACAGAGGGCAATGATAAAATATTTAAAAATGATATTGTATGAGAGATAAGTATCTCAAGTCAGGTCTGGGAGCATGCACTGGATTGGAACCACATTGGGTCCTAGATGACAACCCTCTAGGCAGACCACTGGTCCATCCCTGTCCCTTAAAAGTAAGCATCTGTCCGCCACATCCAGGTAAAGCATGTACACGGTAAATTTTGCAGAGTAAAATATACTCTACCAGGATAACATTTGGTCCCAGTCTTACAGTTATTGGAGTTGAAAAATGTGATTTGACAAGACAGTAGAGCTGATTTCACTCTATAATAGAATATATTTAACTCTATTTGGACTGGGACAAAATGTTATCCTGGCAGAGTATATTTTACTCTGCCAAATTGATTCTGTATGTGTCCTCTTGACTGTAAATACCAAAGATTTTTTCAAATAAATTATGTCACGACACAAGCAAATTAAAGTTTCAGATACAAGATATTTAAAATTAAAAATGTTGATTATGCTTTGCACATGCTTCTGAAAGAGAGGAGGGCAGGAACATCACTTGGAAGGTAATTTAAGGAAGAAAAGTCCTATAATGTGATACCAGTAATTAAGAAGGACAACAAATTAGTGTTTTCTACTGAAGGAAGAAATGAGGTCTTTCAACAGTTTTTTTTTTTTTTTTTTTTTTTTTAAGAGAATGAATGTTATTTAAGGTGCATATTCAGAAATGCAGTATATGCAAATACAAATATAGTTAGTTTAGGATTTAAATGTAGATTTAAGATGTACAGCTTGAAATTTAAAATTTACATTTAATGTCAGATCAAATATCTAGATAAAATTTAATATTTCATTAATTTTTTATTTCAAATTTGTATTTACCATATTTTCAGGACTCAGCACAGGAGTATAAATTAGATCTGTCAAAAAATGGATCATGTGGATGACCAAACATATATGTTGCACCGGAGTGTTTTCTTCTTCTTCTTCGTCTTCTTCTTTTGGTTGCTTCCATTAGAGGTCACCACAGCAGATGAGCCGTTTTGATCTCTGTCCTGTGTATCTTCTGCCTCACCAACCACATGCATGTCCTCCCTTAACACATCCTTAAACTTCCTACATTGCGTCAGACTGTAAGTCACATTTATTTTTTAAATGTGGTGCTACCACTTCATTCAACTACAAGCTAAATTAATTTACTCAGTGCATTGTTTATTTATTGTGCAAACAATGCATTAGCCAGCAGAGATTAACAAGATTATTACTGTATTATACAGAGTATAAATTACACCGGAGTATAAATTGTATTCGTCCAAAAATGCCTCTTTAACAGAAAAAAACAAAAAACAAAAACGTATAAGAGTTGCACTGGACTATAAGTTGCACTTATCACTTCATGCAGGAAGAAGCAAAATGGATTAAATCTGTGCATTATTCATTTATAAGGCAAACAGTGTAAAGGAGCAGCTAACAAGTTACTTAATGTCACTATAAGGGCATAAAATGCAAGTAAACGGCTTCTTTCAGCCACTGAACAGACATTCGTATTTGAGCTGAACATACAACGCAATGAAACATTTGAAAACCCTTCATTAATATATTTACGACAAAAACATTGCTTTAGCTAAGAGCTAAATAATGTCAATATAAAGTCACAAAATGCGAGTAAACTGCATCCTTTAGCCGCTGAACAGATGATCACAATGTAATTTAAGCTCCTTTTTTAGTACTTTTATACCATAAATGTACCATAAATTTTCTTTTTGTTGTTGAAAGAGCTGTCCTTGTACTTCCAAATAATTCCAAATATGGTCTCTTCCAAAGAGAGGGTAAAAAAACAGTCTGTTTCAGCCCCTCCCCTCAGGTAGGCGGCTCAGGAGCATTCAGAGTAGAACTACCAGGCTCAGAAACAGCTTCTTCCCCAGGCTGTCAGACTGTTGAACTCAAGCTGTGCTCCATAGAACTTACACCATCACATACAGACTGTACTAAAAACACTTTAATTGCCCATGTGCAATAATCTCCCATGTGCAATGCTGGTTTTCACCTAATTCCCAGTGCAATATTACAGTCTACTTGCTGTTCACACTTACATTTGGTATTAAATATAGCTAATTTTTGCTTTTATAATGTAACGTAATGTAACATAACGTAATGTAACATAACGTAACGTAACGTTTTTATTGAGCGTAACTGTAACGTCGACCAGAGGGGAGGAGTTTAAACAGTGTCTATCCAGGGTATGAGGGGTCTGCAGAGATGTTACCAGCTCTCTTCCTAGTCCTGGACCGGTATAAGTCCTGGATGGAGAGCAGGCTGGCTTGGATGATTTTTCTGCAGACCTGACAGTTGGTTGAAGTCTGTGCCTGTCATGTTTGGAGGCAGAGGGAAACCAAATAGATATGGAGATGCACAGGACAGACTGGATGATGAACGTGTAAAAGATGAGCAATTCCTGGGGCAGGTTCAACTTCCTGAGTTGTCTGAGGAAACACATCCTCTGCTGTGCTCCCAATGGAGTCTCTGTGGGAGGTTCACTTCAGATCCCGGGAGATGGTTGATCCCAGGAACCGGAAAGTGTCCACAGTAGGCACAGTGTTGTTGAGGATGGAGAAGGGGGAGTGATGATGGGTTCCTCCTGAAGTCTACTATCATCTCCACAGTCTTGAGTGGGTTCAGCTCCAGGTTGCTCCGACCACACCAGAGGACCAACCATTCCACTTCCTGTCTGTATGCAGCCTCATCACCATCCTGGATGAGTACAATGATGGTGGTGTCATCTACAAATTTCAGGAGAACAGTGGGGTTCCCTGTGGTGCAGTCATTTGTATAGAAGGAGAAGAGCAGTGAGGAGAGCACACACCCCTGAGGAGCACCAGTGCTAATTGTCTGTTTGCTGGATGTGATGCTCCCCAGTCTCACCTGCTGTGTCCTGTCCATCAGGAAGTTCAAGATCTACTGACAGGTGGAAGCTGGCAGAGAGAGGTTGGAGAGATTTTGGTGGAGAATCCTACTCTGCTACTCTGATCTCCTTTGTCAGCATGTTTCTGTTCTGCTTGTACAGGAGCCTGTTTCCACTTTTGTAGGCCTCCTCCTTGGCTTAGCGGAGCTGCCTCAGTTTCCCAGTAAACCAAGGTTTGTTATTGCTGTATGTGCAGAAGGTTTTGGTCTGCAGAGAGGGGTCCTCACAAAAACTGATGTGGATATTCTCAGCTACAGACCCGCCAGGAACATTTTTTGATCAGATGACAGACTGTTTTATTTGAGTTCAGTTTTGAATCAGTTCACAGCAGCACTTATCTATTTCCTCTTCACATTGTTACTCTGTTGTTGACATGAACGTCTGTTTGTTTGCACTGTAACAGCACACCACACACGCGCACACACACAGACACAGTTCTTTGTGTCATTAGACACTCTTTGCTGTTTTATTCATATATATTTACTTGAAGTGAGCATGACTGCTAATTATATTTTATCTGGAGCCCGACATGAGGAAAAGCTCAGAATAGTGACACCATGATGATCGATCCTTTATAGAATGCTTCAAGTGTGACCCAACTTGGTTTTAATCACATGCTGCATGTAATCAAGCCCTGCTAGGAAGTTTCCATCTCTTTTTTTTTTTTTTTAATGAAAAGGCAGTTTAATGGTGCATGTCTCATTTCAAGTGTAAAGAAAATTTGTGCTTGTGAATTGTGATTTTTTTCCGTATATAAGTCGCACTGGGCTATAAGTTACATGAGCTCTCAAACTAGTTAAAAATTCATAACTTGTACTTCGGAAAATATGGTAATGTTATTGTGTCGGCCACAAATCCTCAGTAAACTGCTTCTTTTGGCCGCTGGAAATCTGATCATACGTAAGGTAAATGTGCAATGCAATTGAACCTTTGAAAATTCAAATGGTTGCACATTGGGATGGAGGGAGTTTTAAGATTGATTTATTTAGGCTAAATGCACAATTGATAGTGGGTGGTAATGTTACATAGACAACAGTATGAAAATGAGGATTTTGCATGTGTTAATGGATGTACACACAAAAAAATACATTAATAAATTAAATCAGCCATTTAAGTTACAGGATGCAGGTGCAAGGCACCTCTTTATACACATCTCATTTGCATGCAAGACATCTCTGTACTGGAATAGCAGTTTATGTTATTGATTTATCGAATGCAGTCTATATTATAGTTGCTATCATTATTTCTAAAGTATTTGTCTTATCTTTTTTGTAAAGTGATTACACTGAATGCTGTTACTGTATCCTCCAGAAGAATTTTCCATATATCCACCACTCTCCTTGTAATTAAGAATTTCCTCACATCTATATGTGATGTTCTTTTAAATAATGTCTTGCTATGACCCATTCTGATATTTTCTGATAATGGGAGCTCAGGAGTACATTTAGCTGCAATATGTGGTTTGCACTTTGTTATGCATAAACTCTGCTGCATAACTGTGTTCACAAACTGGCAATTCAAAAGAAAGGAAAAAAGCAAATTTCTTTTTCCAACATTTACTTATTTTTTCATCCGCTGTACCAAAGAATGCACACATCAGAACACACATATAGTGTGTACAGATGAGTGCATCATCTCACAAACGTGGAGTCTGTTAGAGATGAGCCACAGCTGTCTCACCCACACATGCAGTAGGAGGCTGTGTGCAGTGTGTACACGGTTATCTGTGTGTGCTGTGCCAGCACAACGCACATACAGATGGGTATATAATGGTTTCTAAGGGTTGGGGTTGGTAGGTGGATGATGGAAATTAAGAGCAGGTGTAGTTGAACTAACATTTAGATTGTCTGCAATACATATATATATATATATATATATATATATATATATATATATATATATATATATATATATATATATATGTGTGTGTGTGTGTATAGTTTTTGAGACCTGCTGCATCTCATTGTGTTCATTATGCATGTTTGTTCTTCATGTAGGTGGAAGACACACAAGTGGCACAGCTGTACACTGGTTCCAGATTCTGTTCGACGTGGAATAACTGGACTGGGAGAAATATGTGGAGATGGCTTAGAGACCAGAGGTGATGTTTTCTTTTTTTCTGTCCTGATATTATCTGCTCTCATGTCTGCTGCTTCTGTGTCACTGCGGTTGTGTTGTCTTTCCTTCTGCGCACCGCATTGATTTAATGAGACCTAAACGCCCCTTCACAGCAGCTCTCTCAGCAAACAAGTGATGGAAACATGAAAGAAGAATTTGACTTGTCCAGCGTGTGTAACAAGATAAACCTGTCTGGTGTCCTTGTACTGTCATCATTCTGTACTGATTAATGAATGCACCAAGTGCTCCAAAGCACTGTGCACACACAAATACAAATAATCACAAAGAAAGGCTCATCCATGCAGTAACATACAATAAAGTTCTAAATCCTGTTGGGTTCATAATGTGCTATGTGGAATATTTACTTTTTGATGTTCCATTCAATATGAGCTCCATGTATGGAGTCTATGAAGTTGTAGATTGTGTTAAAATGAATGGTTATTATGCACACTCACAAAACACAACCCCTAATTAATATACTGCAATGCAATACGAATGCCATAACTTAATCACACAAATTGCATTTGTTTTTTCTATTGAAAATTATGAAAATAATTTCAGGTAAAAACAAAGGAATATATTTTTCATAAACAAGTTAAAGTGCACATTTCAGATCACTCCTGTTTTGAGGATTTTTGATTATTTTGGATCCAACTGAAGCATAATGTCTTAACTTGTGAATGTGACAAAACAGTGTAAAAACAGGTTGAACCAATGTCATATTGTTTAGTTAGACAAAAACACTTTAAAAATACTCTAAATATGTAATGAGCACTTTTTTTCTGTTAGGTCACTTTATGTTTCACTGCTCGACTGCTTCCTCTGCTCCTTTCTGTGACTAAACATTCTTTTGTAATTTTGTGACAGCGTGCCCCTGCACTACATCTGCTCCGTGGTGAAGTGTCCTTATACACACACGTTTGCTTGTTCAGCCTCACGTTTTGGTCTGAATGTATTGTTACACCTTTAACCCTGCAAGGTTTGCTCCCCTTCTCCTGCCTGGTGGGATCAAGGACTGTTTGTTCTTTGGAGTAGCCTTCGCTCAGCACATTGATAAATGTCCACCCAGGATAGTCTGTCTTTTTCCTGGTAAAGAAAGCAATCTGTCAGCTTTTCAGTATTGATTTTCGGCTTCATCAGGTATGTGATTATCACGATTCCTGACCTTACCTGTAATCCTCACCTGTTGTTTCAAGGTGGACAGTAGTTAGTTTACTGCAGTCATGGTTTGTTTTCCTGCTGAACGCTGTCACCTGGTGGATTGTTGGTGGAAGATGGATGGATGAATGATGGAAATTGAAGCAGGTGTGGTTTAACTAATGTGTAGCTTGTCTGACATTGCTGGACACATCTTGGCTTGTTGCATGGAACAGTTTTTTATGTGTAAGCTGGAAAGTAGGAGCAAGTGTAGCTGAAGTTACATGGAGCAGGAAATGAGCTTGTGTTTTGTTTTTTCTTCAGTCATTTTAAGAGCCTAGGTCTAGCATAGCTGCTCTCCTTTGTGGTCTTGTCAGATCTCAGAAGATAAGCAAGGTACACTCAGAAACTGATTCATTGGATTGGATTTCCATCTAATGAATAAATGTAGTCCCAACTAAATTAAATTAAATGATCTTGCATGAATCTGCTTTTTTTGAGCTGGGGCTAACTATATTTATTCAATGGAAATCCTGCACATAATTGAATTGAGTTCATCCAATGAGTCATTTTTTTGAGTGTAGGTCCAGGTTAGTATTTGTATTGGAGACCTCTTCCAAAGACCAGGGGGCTCGTATTTCTCCGGGTAAAACTGGAATTGTGTCAGGAAGGGAATTTGATGTGCAACTTGTGCCAAATCCAGATCTGTACTTGTTTCACTGTGGTGACCCTGAACTAAACAAGGGGAACCAAAAGACAATCACCTTTAACAGCCAATCTTTGATGGACACCATGGACCAGGGTGCACCTTATGCAAGCAAGGTATTGAATTGTTGATACATAATCTACATTGTCTGAGTCATAAATGGGTACCAGCCATGGTTGGGGAAGTAACCTGCATTGGACTGATGTTCTGGTCCAGGGGGAGTCATAGACTCTCATCTGCTTCTAGCTATGTGTCTGGGATCACCACAGGCTCTGATGAACCTTTGGGCCTGAACTGTAGCGTATGCATTGATATTATTGCTAATGTGTTTGAATATTGCTTAAACACTGCAACATACAGGTAATTAAAGCTGTAGAGATATGTAGGAATGCAGTTGGCAGAGCCACAAAAGGTCTGGTTACTGTGTAACATTTGTCATTTTGTGGTGTCAGACGCCTCTTTCCTGCATGGAGGAGTAAGAAGTGTCACACGTTTCCCAACTGCTGTATGGTGACATCATTATTTTGGGCATCAAGTGATGAAATATATCCTTTAATTCCCACTTTTAATGGGCTGTTGTCTGCGAGCCTGTCTAACAGTTATTAATTATGAATCTGAAGTTTAAAAATTATCTGCGCTCTGACAAGAAGAAGTGTGTTACTGGGAGAGGAGTTGTAAAATTAGCTGCCACTGGCCAAAGTCGTCAAAAAGCCAATGTGTTAACTGGATCATTTCAGACTCATTTAGATGAGAGCAAATGTCCGCAGAACTTCCAGAAGCTGTATACACATACAGTACAAAAGAAGTTTTCCGTGGCTGACTGTGCAGCTTTGACAGTTTTCTTGCATTTTATTTCCTACTGTCGTTAACTTTTAGTTTGTGGTCTAATTATGACTGACATTTTTGGAATTAATTTTTAAGTTTCTGGCGAAGATGGGAAAATTTCTTCACTATACTCAGGTTTACTGCAAGTCTCATTGACCTTTAGAGCGTCATATCTGAATATGATTTGAAAAGGGCTAAGTTAAACACCTGTGACATTTCAAAAGAGGTAGTATGACTTAGGAATTTGCACTTAGCAGAAAAACCAAGTTTAACTGCATAATTAAAAGGCAAATCATTTTTTTTACCAAGGTTTATTTTCTCTGACCCATTTGAAACTGAAGGGGCCCATAACATTTTATAATTGCAATTATTTTTAACCAAATTGTGATATATGGATGGAGAGCCTGAGGTAGCACAGTGTATTAATGGTTAGCACTGTTAGCATTGAATTGACTGTAGTTGTGTCAGTGTGACGCACACCAGCAGGAGTTGCTGTGCATGTGGTTGTCAATAGGACTCACTCCCCCGATGGCCAAAGGATACACAGGTTTTAGCTGACTGGTCAGTGCTTCTGTCTCCCATACCGGAGATCTGAGTTGACGTCCCGGGGGCAGCGAGGTGGAGGAGTCGATACACAACACAATGCATAGAAGCTGCTACACAAGTATGCGTGTGTCCATCTATATTTGGTCCTGTGATAGACTGGAGTCCAGTCAAGGGTGTAACTCCCTGCCCTCACATTGTATGACTTCTGGGATAGGCAATAAAACTATAAGACAGCCTCCAGGTTAAAATGTAGCAACTTCACTTCCTGATGACATCACTTCTGGGAGGGTTTTAACTGTGAAGGTCCTTCGCTGTAATAGACCTCATCATGGTTAACATTATAGCACCTTATGCTCATACATGCACCAACGGAGAGATACTCGGATATGCATCAAGGGAGCTGAACCATTTCAGCATTAGCCAGTAGCACAAAAGTTGAGTTTGTTAATCAGGACATTTGTCAAGACATATGCAAACAATTAGGGAACAGAGATGGACACTGAAAGACATTTTCAAGTATCTCAACAAGAGAAATAAAACAACATTTTTTTTTAAGAAAAACAAGAGTTTGCTAATAGGTAGGTTTGCTAAGACCTGAGCATTCCACCGCACGAAGCTCACAAGTGGGAGGACTAATCCAAATGATAAGTTTGTTGCAACTGGAAGAAGGTCTTGCAAAACTGTTTGAAAGATTGTCCAGATGTGACCACTGCAAACGTTTTGACAACTTCCACTATGAGAAGACCCCAGACTGTCCAGCATCATGCTGTTACACCAGTGCAGAGTGTGTCAGTAAGCAATGCTATGAGATGTGGAATATTATTTCTGAAGATGACAAGATGGCATCTGGTAGACAGACCATCTGTGCACAGGGTAAATGGTGTGAGATATGACAAAATATTGAAAGGAAGTGTGATGTACATTTGGGCAGAAATGAAATGTGTTTTGGCAAAAAAAAAAAAAAATGTACAATTTCTAAGCTGGTGGCATTTTTTTTTCTTTTCAGTTTGTTCCATAATTAAAAATATTAAAAATAAATAAATATGTACATATTACTTTCAAAGAACTTCATCAACTGATCTTATTGTATTCCGAAAATAAGATTTTGAAAAATGCCTAATTGAATTACATTATCTGACTAAATATATTAGAATTTTTATCGTCACTGTTGCTGGACCCTGAGAAAGTTAAAAGATGAACCTCACTCATCTTCTTGATATAATGTTTAATATTAACATTATGACTTGGTGTAATGTTTTCTGTTGCCGGAGGGAAAAGTGGCCACATTTACAAATTAAGAAAAAACATCTGCTTCAAATCAACAGAAGGTAGTTACAACAAAAAAGCTTGAAAAAACTCTTGCTGACAGGGAACACAAACTATTTTAGCCAACAGCACACACAACAATTTGATTTGACAATGTCCCTGCTGGGAATGCACATTATTTACACTGTGGTGTCACAACGCAAAGGTCCCAGGTTTGAATCTGACCTTCTCTGTATTGTGTTGAGTTTGAATGAACCTGTCCATCACCAGTGCAAACAAGAATCTGATCCTTGATGTAATCCCACCTCCACCCTCATCTCTTATTCCTACTGCACACATCTTCACCATCACACTGGCCTTACAGAGGGGTCTGAAATTTTCATCTTAGGTGCATGTCCACTGTGAGAGACATAATCTAAAAAAAAAAAAATACGGAAATCACAGTGTATGATTTTTTTTTAATAATTTATTTGTATGTTACTGCTGCAAATAAGTATTTGATCCCCTACCAACCAGCAAGAATTCTGTCTCTCACAGACCTGTTAATGTTTCTTTTTTCTTTTCTGCACTCTTTACCTGTATTAATTGCACCTGTTTGAATTTGTTACCTGTATGAAAGACACCTGTTCACACACTCAATCAATCACACACTAACCTGTCCACCATAGCCAAGACCAAAGAACTGTCTAAGGACACCAGGGACAAAACTATAGACCTGCACAAGGCTGGGATGAACTACAGGACAACAAGAAAGCAGCTTGGTAGAAGACAACAACTGTTATGATTATTTATTAGAAAGTGGAAGAAACACAAGATGACTGTCAATCTCCCTCAGTCTAGGATTCCATGCAAGATCTCACTTGTGGGGTAACGATGATTCTGAGAAAGCTCAGAACTACACAGGAGGACCTGGTCAGTGACCTGAAGAGAGCTGGGACCACAGTCACAAAGATTACATTAGTAACACATGATGCTGTCATGGTTTAAAATCCTGCAGGGCAGCAAGGTCCCCCTGATCAAGCCAGCACATGTCCAGGCCCATTTGAAGTTCACCAGTGACCATCTGGATGATCCAAAGGAGGCATGGGAGAAGGTCATGTGGTCAGATGAGACCAGAATAGAGCTTTTTGGAATCAACTCCACTTACCATGTTTAGAGGATGAGAACAACCCCAAGAAAACCATCCCAACCGTGAAGCATGGGGGTGGAAACATCATACTCTGGGGGTGCTCTTCTGCAAAGGGGATAGGATGACTGCACCGTATTGAAGGGAGGATGGATGGGGTCATGTATTGCAAGATTTTGGCAAACAACCTCCTTCCCTCAGTAAGAGCATTGAAGATGGGTCATGGCTGGGTCTTCCAGAATGACAATGACCCCAAACACACAGCCAGGGCAACTAAGGAGGGGCTCTGTAAGAAGCATTTTAAGGTCCTGGAGTGGCCTGGCCAGTCTCCAGACCTGAACTCAATAGAAAATCTTTGGAGGGAGCTGAAACTCCAAACCTGAAAGATCTAGAGAAGATCTGTATGGAGGAGTGGAACAAAATCCCTGCTGCAGTGTGTGAAAACCTGGGGAAAAACTACAGGAAACGTTTGACCTTTGTAATTGCAAACAAAGGCTACTGTACCAAATATTAACATTGATTTTCACAGGTGTTCAAATACTTATTTGCAGCAGTAACTTACAAATAAATTATTTAAAAAATCATACATTGTGATTTCCACATTTTTTTTTTTTTTTTAGATTATGTCTCACAGTGGACATGCACCTAAGATGATGATTTCAGACCCCTCCATGATTTCTAAGTGGGAGAACTTGCAAAATCGCAGGGTGTTCAAATACTTATTTTCCTCACTGTATATATGTATATATATATATATATATATATATATATATATATATGTGTGTGTGTGTGTGTGTGTGTGTGTGTGCGTCAGGAAAGTATTCACAACACATCACTTTTTTCTACATTTTATTAAGTTACAGCCTTATACCAAAATGGATGAAATATTTTTTGTCCTCAAACTTCACAGACAATACCCCATAATGACAATGTGAAACAAGTTTTTTTTTAAGATTTTTGCAAATTTATTAAAAATTAAAAAAAAAGAAATCACACATACCTAAGTATTCACAGCCGTTACCATGAATCTCAAAATTGAGCTCAGATGCATCCTGTTTCCACTAATCATCCTTCAGATTGTCTACAGCTTAAATGGAGTCCACCTGGGGTAAATTCATTTGATTGGACATGATCTGGAAAGACACACACCTGTCTACATATAAGGTCCCACAGTTGACAGTCAGAGCACAAAGCAAGCATGAAGTCAAAGGAACAGTTTTAAGACTTCTGAGACAGGATTGTCTGGAGGCACAAATATGAGAAAGGGTGCAGAAATATTTCTGCTGCTTTGAAGATCTCACTGAGCACAGTGGCCTCCAACATCCATAAATGGAAGAGGTTCAAATACACCAGGACTCTTCCTGGAGCTGGCTACCTGTCTAAACTGAGCGATCGGGGGAGAAGGACCTTAGTCAGGGAGGTGACCAAGAGCCCAATGGTCACTCTGTCAGAGCTCCAGCATTCCTACGTGGAGAGAGGAGAAACTGATACGAAATGATAGAGTGACCAGATGGAAGTCACGCCTTAGTAAAGACACATGGCAATCAATTTTATTTATATAGCGCCAAATCACAACAAGCAGTTGCCCCAAGGCGCTTTATATTGTAAGGCAAGGCCATACAATAATTACGTAAAAACCCCAACGGTCAAAACGACCCCCTGTGAGCAAGCACTTGGCGACAGTGGGAAGGAAAAACTCCCTTTTAACAGGAAGAAACCTCCAGCAGAACCAGGCTCAGGGAGGGGCAGTCTTCTGCTGGGACTGGTTGGGGCTGAGGGAGAGAACCAGGAAAAAGACATGCTGTGGAGGGGAGCAGAGATCAATCACTAATGATTAAATGCAGAGTGGTGCATACAGAGCAAAAAGAGAAAGAAAGAAAGAAACACTCATTGCATCATGGGAACCCCCCAGCAGTCTAAGTCTATAGCAGCATAACTAAGGGATGGTTCAGGGTCACCTGATCCAGCCCTAACTATAAGCTTTAGCAAAAAGGAAAGTTTTAAGCCTAATCTTAAAAGTAGAGAGGGTGTCTGTCTCCCTGATCTGAATTGGGAGCTGGTTCCACAGGAGAGGAGCCTGAAAGCTGAAGGCTCTGCCTCCCATTCTACTCTTACAAACCCTAGGAACTACAAGTAAGCCTGCAGTCTGAGAGCGAAGCGCTCTATTGACAGGCAGCTGCTGGCCAACCAACCAGAAATAGTGGTGGTTGGCACGGGAAAGAAGACCTCAGTTATCATTGATGTGGCAATCCCAGCTGACAGCAACATCAGAAGGAGCACGAGGAAATGGAGAAGTGCAATACTCTGAAGGAGCAATTGGAGCAGATGTAGAAGGTAAATTCCAAAGTGGTTCCAGTGATAAAAGGGGCACTAGGAGCTGTAACCCCCCAGTTTGGAAGAGCAGCTCCAGCAGATTCCAGACACAACATCAGAAGTCTCTGTCCAGAAGAGTGCAATCCAAGGAACAGCTAACTCCCAGACTTCTGGGAGAGGACTCGAGCTTGAGGAACACTCATACTACCCTCTCCGGGGGGGGTGCGTGCATGTGTGTTTTACATTAAACTATCAGGTGGATATTATCATCAAAACTGTTTTTTTTTCTGTATTTTTGTGAATAATTTAACAAGTTGTGATATTTTGCAGTGAGGAAATAATCAGTTTTCTTCCCCCATTTACTAAGATCTATTTTTAATAACTTGTGGAAAAAGAGACAAATTAGGATGTTTAAGCATATCTTCCACGATGCTCAATACTGAAGTTGAAGACAAAACCTTACACCGTCTTGGGCACAAAGTCACATTCAGGGAATATGTTTAATAGGTTTCAGATTGCAAAACTGAAAATGCCAAATTAGACTGTACTTGTGTGTGAGCTTCCCTCCACTGTGAAGGCTTAATAAGACACTTATGAACTATTTCACACTGCAAACACACAGTTTGGAACACACTCATATCCTGTGATAATGCTCTATGCAATGATACACCTTTAATTAAGAAATATTTGGCACAAAGATGCAGAGGTGCAGCGGCAAATCAGAGTTACTCAAAATGAACCTTTAAACTGCACATGCAATAATTGAGACAATCACACTCAATTTATAGTGCCTGAATAATTAGCAAAACACAGCAGAGCTGTTGTTGGTCGCCCATCAGAATCTGAAAAAAACTATTTAAAATATTTTTTATTTTGTGGCATGTCTGAATCAGTCAAGTGCCGAATGAGGCATGTGGTTTGTGGTTCATGACATGTCAGTGGTAATAGATAAGAGGCATTCCTAAAACAAGAACAGAATTGTTTGGTTCAGAGTAAAAAGTAAAAAGCTTTTCATTTAGCCATTGCATTGCCAGTGCATTTTGCATTAAATGACAACATTAAACACAAGAAGCAGCACTATTTATTTGTATTTATTTATTTATTATTTATGTTTGTTTCTTTGTTGGAAAAAGATGTCACTATGCTGCAACAATCACAGAGGACAATTCCACATAAGATTCAGATGTTTTCACAGAGATTGCATTTTAACAGAGATTACATTCATGCTTTTATTACAGGAAAACTTGTATTTACAGAAATCAAAAATATTCTCCAGAAAATAAAAAATATGTATATTTTTCTAGTGATTTTAATATACGAGGTCTGTTAGAAAAGTATCAGACCTTTTTATTTTTTTCAAAAACCTGATGGATTTGAATCACGTGTGCTTGCATGAGCCAACCTTGAACCTTTGTGAGCATGCGTGATTTTTTTCACGCGTGTCGATTGCGTCATTTGCTTGTAAGCAGCCTTTGTGTGAGGATAGGTGGAGTCTCTCGTCGTTTTTTCTTTGCAAGGAAATGGCAGAACGACTGGAGCAGTGCGACTGCATCAAATTTTTGCCACAAACTGGGCAACAGCCAGGTGGAAACCTTTCGGATTATTCAGATGGCTTTCGGTTATGATCCTCTGGGCATCACACAGATTAAGGAGCGGTACAACCGGTTTAAAGACGTCCACACAACAGTGGAGAGCAAGCCGCGCTCCGATCGGCATCAACACGCTGAAACGACCGGATCATTTCCAAAGTGAACGCTGTGGAGATGCGGGACCATCGTGTGATTATCTGAGAAATTGTGGAAGAGGTGGACATCAGCACTTTTTCAGCATATTCCACTGTGAAAGAAGATTTTACCATGAAAAGAGTGGCGGCGAAATTCATCGGCACAAAGTTGATGGCGCAGCAAAAGCAGCTCCGTGTTGAAGTCTCACAGGACATGTTGTGGCATGTCCACCTTGTCCACAATTTCTCAGATAGTCACACGACTGAAAAGCCACTGAAAGCCATCTGAATCTTCCGAATGGTTGATGAGCTGGCTATTGCCCAGATTGTAGCAAAATTTGATACAGTCGTGCTGCTCCAGTCATTCCGCCATTTCCTTGCAAAGAAAAAACGACAAGAGACTCCACCCATCCTCACACAAAGGCTGCTTCCAAGCAAATGACGCATCCGACAGGCGTGAAAAAAAATCATGCATGCGCACAAAGGTTCAAGGTTGGCTCATGCAAGCACACGTAATTCAAATCCATCAGGTTTTTGAAAAACATTAAAAGGTCCGATACTTTTTTCGTATGCATGTGCATAAGCTTGATGCACTTGCTGTTGTGGTGTCTCCTGATCTATTCAAAGCTGGTGCTATTATTTATTTCCCCCCTTATTTGTGAGTCTCTTTCAGTTGCAAAAAAAAGTTGTATGTTGATATAGTGTCAAATGTGGTGGCCCTAAGAGGCCAAATGCACTGCAACTTAAGAAAACACTAGCAAACAGAAAAACACTGCAAAAGCATGCAAAACAAAACAGAAGTTAAAAAAACAAAACAGTTGTTGGCGGTAGTGTACCGTGTCAGTTTGCAAACCATCAATAAACTTGACAGAAGAAGTAGACAATAACGTGATGTATATTTGCTATTAACCGTTTACTGTTAGTCTGGGTTAGTTTGACTGCACTTTTGTAGCTAAAACAAATTGCTAAGGGCCCGTCACACTAGAGCACAAATACTGTACAAATCACATGAATTGGAAAAACAAACAGAATTTGAGCTACATTCGTACGGGACAGATATTCATGCGGCCGTGTATGCATACCCAGAATGTTGTACGGAGCCAGCATGAGTGATTCGCGCAATTAGGGGTGTAGCAGCACCTGAAACCAGGTGGACTACTGCAAGTCAAATGGGGACATAAACCGTCCCCCATGAAAAATAAAAACAAAATAAAATAAAAAAAAGACAAGGAATAAAACAACATAGCAGAGCATGAAACGCCACAATGCTGCATCCGAAATCTGGGTGGAGGGCAAGCGGGGGGGGGGGGGGGGGGGCAGGCTAAGCGCTGTGAATAGACAGTTCCTACTTTGGATTCCTCTCCCCGCATGTGTGCCTTCCTTTTCCCCCTCTCTCTCCCTCTCTGGAAATCAGCTGTCCACAGAGGGGCATTGCAGACTGTGCACTGCAGCACCAGAGCTCTGCAATGGCTCCTGGTCACTCCTGCTGAATATCTGATCATTGCCACCTGCACCCGCAACATGTGTATTACACTCCCACCAGTCCCGCCCGCACCCGTGACACACTGAGAATTTATGCTTGTAGAGCTGCATTCATTGTGGGTCTCCTCCTATGTCGGGGGGGCACATCATTTAGGCCATTAAAAATGTGATTGATGTGGTTGATTGTCATCAATTCCCTTGCTTGTGTGTCTTTTGCACACTGATCAGGAAAAGCGCAACTATTTGGATGTTTACATTTAGTTTATCGAAAATCAGAAATAGGAACAAAGTCTGTCCTTCACCAGGAATCATCCTTTAAGAATACAACAAAGTAGATTCTGTTCTGAAATGTAACATCAGAGCACTGTAAAAAGCAACAGTTAAACAACTTCAAACAAAATATGTGATTCCTGCATTTACCGGGTGAGTTAAAGAAAAGTTGTACAAGCCTGCATACATCTGCACATATAAAAATAATAGCTTTTTCTACATGAATACTGAAGCTGTTATGACTCTGCAGAGATGTAAAACTCCGGCTTCAGAAAGTAAAAACCCTCCCATGTATTGCTTCTACATGTGCAACTAAAATAGATGATCTCAGTAATTAGCTCCTCCACCTGCCTGAAGAGTTGAACTAATTGCAGTCAGCTGGTTTATTAGGAAGATGGAACAAATATGTGGCTGGACTTTTACTTTCTGAAGCTGGACTCTTTCACCTCTGTCACTTGGCAGTTCCATTCCACACAGAACTCCAAAACTAATCAACACCCTCAGTATTTTTTGCCACACAGTTTTCAAAAAATAACTGAAATGAATCACCTCCAGTAAGAATAACTGAATTACTTTCACCTGTTACAGTTTGCGTAGGTGCAGAGTCAAACTGAACCCCAGAAGCAGGCAGCCAGAATGCAGGTGCATAGATACAAAAACCAGAGTGCTTTAATAATCTAAGGTGACACACAACTGAACATACCAAGATGAGGTGAATGTACAGTGAGGGCACAACCCAGGGAACAGGGCGAAGAACAACAGGGAGGTACCAGGAGTGAGCAGACTACCAAAAATCAGGGACACCACAGAGAGAGATGACAAAAAAAGTTACAACCTGAGATCAAAGAGGAGATGACAAACACTCATAAAAAATCCAATAGACCCACCCCCAAACAAAGAATAAGATGTGGCTCGTAAAGAACTGAGCTAATGGACAACAGGTGTGCTTGAAAAACAAGAAGGTGGAACTAACAAATGCACATGAACGAACAGAACACGGAGATAAATAACTAAACAGACAATAACCAGTAAAAGATAATAAAATGGAGAAGAGTGAGTAGGAAATAATTAACAACAAGCAACCTTAACTGTAGAAAAAGAGAAATAAAAACACATAAATAAATGACAATCACAACAAAACCATCACCAAAACCAAAACCCAGTATACAACAGAGCAAAGACGTGGAACTAAGAATAAACCAATGCACATGCGAAGCAGGTGGACAATGGCAGGGCACAGACCGGGGGCTGATACAGTCACAAATAAAGAAGATCAACAAGCACATACACAAGTCACAAAAGTGGAGCACACAACAACCACATGCACACACACGGGAGGCAGGGTGAAGCAACGCAAATGACAGAACACACACTGAAGCCTCAAGCACAAACTGGAGGTGCCCACAGACATTCACACATACCAGAGGCAGGCACTTCATTTTAATTTAACCTTTATTTAACCAGGTTAGTCCCACTGAGATCAAGATCTCTTTTGCAAAGGAGACCTGGGCAATTATAAAGTTTCCAATTCATCTAACTGTGAGAGGAAACCAGAGCGCCCAGAGGAAACCCATGCAAACACAGGGAGAACATGCAAACTCCACACAGAAAGATCACAGCTGGGAATCGATCCCATGACCTTGTTGCTGTGAGGCAATAGTGTTAACCACGAAGACACCGTGTTGTCGTGCTGACATGAACCAGGGGTGCGCACACACACACACACACACACACACACACACACACACACACACACACACACACACACACACACACACACACACACACACACACACACACACACACACACACACACACACCAGACCAGGCAATACAGGGGAACACACAAACACATAAAGGGCATGGAGACACACAAACACAGACAGGACACACCCAACAATAACACTGCTCATTTAAATTCTATTCTATTCTATTCTTCAGTTCACTGCTCAAGGATTCAAATTTTAAGAGTCCCTTTTTCAATCACTCTGCAGGTGTTAGAATGGATTTAGATGTCAGTATAGTACTACACAGAAACACAACAACAACAAAATTCAATTTTACTAAATTTTGAGTGGATCAATGTGTCATTTTTACCTGACGCCAAAATATGGCTATCGGGTATTGCAAAGACTTTACATCCGTTCATCCATCTGTCTGTCTGAACGTCTGTCTGTGCTCAACGTAAGTCCAGTCCTATTACTGCTTCAAATTCAGAGTTGGCTTTTCTCATACTTTATGAATGTGTGTTCTCAATACAAACAGATGTCACTGGTATACCAAAAAAATGTTGCAATAGGAAATGGTTTGGCATTTTTATTGCAACATTTCATCTGAGAAATGTGAAGCTGCTAATATTTTTGTTGTGACTGTAATCTGACATTCAAATATACAAAAACACAGCACATTACTGACAAGTAAGAACTTTGGACATGTTTTAGAAAAAGGGCTGACTTATAAGCAACAGTAAAATTCGCATTTGTTGAATTTGTTTTAAAAGACATGTACCTTTGCTTTCTGAAAGAAGACCACCAACTTTTGAACCATTGGTTTGCCATTGAGGTGCCATACATATGACTGCAAGCTCCTGCAAATGCACCTCATCTTAATGCACAGTGAATTGCTACCATTGTGCCATTTTCTGTGCCACAGTCCATACGAAGGCGTGTTGGAAGTTAACCAATCTGTGATACACACTACACATAATATTTTGCAGGGATCCCTGGATCATTATTAGAGCTGCCACAGCTGAGCCACATATCTTTCCTCGAAAACCCATCAATACAGGCACTAATGGCAACATCAAAGGGTTTCAGCTTATCACATCCATCCACATGCCACACTTGATTAGGTCCTTCTGCAAAGTATCCTATATTCAAACAAACCTGCAGATACTGCGAACATGGATCTAGTCTAGAGAGCTTTACATCATTTCGTTTAACAGTTAGGCGACACTTTTGTTGCAATGTCTGCCACACGGTTCAGTCAGCCAGAAGCTGACCTGATCTTCTGCATCAAAGGCATTGACAGTGTCAGTGGGAGTATAGTCTGTTTTGGTCAGTCCAGTATTTTTTACCCTTATATTTAATGTTCTTAGACTTATACAAATACTGTGCTTTGTTGCAAGAAAATCAAGGATCACTTCATACGTGTGGTCCTCTGAGTTGTATTTATCAAAGAGGTCTATGGTGACTGAGACCTGGTCTGCAGCTGAAGACAAAAGAGAAAAGGATAAAGTAAATGGTAAATGGACTGCATTTATATAGCGCTTTTCCATCTACATCAGATGCTCAAAGCGCTTTACAATAATGCCTCACATTCACCCCGATGTCAGGGTGCTGCCATACAAGGCGATCGCTACACACTCGGAGCAACTAGGGGATTAAGGACCTTGCTCAAGGGCCCTTAGTGATTTTCTGGTCAGGCTGGGATTTAAACCAAGGATTCTCTGGTATCAAGCCCAATGCTTAACCACTAGACCATCTGAGCTTTTGACTCACCGTGGGGAGCCAGCATGACACAGTGCTTCTGCACGTCATGTTACAGCTCTCATAATATTTCACATACATTACGTAACCCATGAGAGAGCATGACAATGTACAGTAGTGTTCAGAATAATAGTAGTGCTATGTGACTAAAAAGATTAATCCAGGTTTTGAGTATATTTCTTATTGTTACATGGGAAACAAGGTATCAGTAGATTCAGTAGATTCTCACAAATCCAACACGACCAAGCATTCATGATATGCACACCCCTTACCAAAAAGTAGTACATACAAGTATGTTTCAAGTATACTTCCAGTTTACTTTTTATATACTTATCAGGCTATTAGTAAAAAAAGTAAAAAAAAAACGGGGTGTTCACAATAATAGTAGTGTGGCATTCAGTCAGTGAGTTTGTCAGTTTTGTGAAACAAACAGGTGTGAATCTGGTGTCCCCTATTTAAGGATGAAGCCAGCACCTGTTGAATATGCTTTTCTCTTTGAAAGCCTGAGGAAAATGGGACGTTCAAGACATTGTTCAGAAGAACAGCGTAGTTTGATTAAAAAGTTGATTGGAGAGGAGAAAACTTATACGCAGGTGTAAAAACTTATAGGCTGTTCATCTACAATGATCTCCAATGCTTTAAAATGGACAAAAAAAAAAAACAGAGACATGTGGGAGAAAATGGAAAACAACCATCAAAATGGATAGAAGAATAACCAGAATGGCAAAGGCTCACCCATTGATCAGCTCCAGGATGATCAAAGACAGTCTGGAGTTACCTGTAAGTGCTGTGACAGTTAGAAGACGCCTGTGTGAAGCTAATTTATTTGCAAGAATCCCCCGCAAAGTCCCTCTGTTAAATAAAAGACATGTGCAGAAGAGGTTACAATTTGC
This sequence comes from Thalassophryne amazonica, assembly GCF_902500255.1. Classification (NCBI taxonomy): domain Eukaryota; kingdom Metazoa; phylum Chordata; class Actinopteri; order Batrachoidiformes; family Batrachoididae; genus Thalassophryne; species Thalassophryne amazonica. The sequence goes on along the minus strand of NC_047116.1, from coordinate 91,631,258 downwards.
CAAAGAACACATCAGCTGGCCAAGAGAAATGGAGGAATATTTTATGGACTGATGAGAGTAAAATTGTTATTTTTGGGTCCAAAGGCCACAGACAGTTTGTGAGATGACCCCCAAACTCAATTCAAGCCACAGTTCACAGTGAAGACAGTGAAGCATGGTGGTGCAAGCATCATGATATGGGCATGTTTCTCATACTATGGTGTTGGGCCTATATATCACATACCAGGTATCATGGATCAGTTTGGATATGTCAAAATACTTGAAGAGGTCATGTTGCCTTATGCTGAAGAGGACATGCCCTTGAAATGGGTGTTTCAGCAAGACAATGACCCCAAACACACTAGTAAACCAGCAAAATCTTGGTTCTAAACCAACAAAATTAATGCCTCGCAGATGTGAAGAAATCATGAAAAACTATGGTTATACAACTAAATACTAGATTAGTGATTCACAGGATTGCTAAAAAAGCAGTTTGAACATAATAGTTTTGAGTTTGTAGTGTCAACAGCAGATGCTGCTATTATTGTGAACAGCCCCTTTTCTACTTTTTTTTTTACTAATAGCCTAATTTCATAGCCTTAAGAGTGTGCATATCATGAATGCTTGGTCTTGTTGGATTTGTGAGAATCTACTGAATCTACTGGTTCCTTGTTCCCCATGTAACAATAAGAAATATACTCAAAACCTGGATTAATCTTTTTAGTCCCATAGCACTACTATTATTCTGAACACTACTGTATCTGTAATCTAAGGTTTATTACGGATATAACACCCCGTTCAGATGTGCTTGAAGTGCTACACTGTTGTGGGACGCATTGACTCGCAGGGACGCTTGGTCTTTTGGTTTGATTGCGCAATGTCCACGTGTAGTTCACGCAGAACTTCCCTCGAACACAGTCAGACTGTTTTGATGCCGTGAGAATATTTAGAGCTGGGCTGGCCACAGGAATTTGCCTGACTGTTTGGAGTGCACGCAGATTGCTGTAGGAGGTTTTCGATTGCACCTTGACTTTGCCCGGATGGTGGCCGAATATTTATTTGGATGGCATTTGGGTCATTCGGCCTCTAGTGTGATGGGGGTATAAGTAACGCCAGTGCTTACCATCCTCTATAAAGGTGCCAAAGCTTGAATGTTGCTTCAACATGAGCCACAAAATTCCTGTATGTCCCACCAATTGGAATCCACAATATGGACAATACATTGCCTGGTGGAGAAAGACAAGCAAAACACCTGTGATATTAAAATTCAAAATTAAAAGCTACACACATATTTAGATACACATACAACCAGTTATGAGAGCATATAAGTAATCCACTTCTGATTTTTTTTTTAACTTACATTTTGTTTTGTGTGCTTTTGCAGCGTTTTTCTGTCTGCTGGTGTTTTCTTAAGTTGCACGGCATTTGGCCTCTCAAGGCCATCGTAGTCCTAAATTATAGCCTCGTGATTGATTTGTGGTTGGACAACAGCAGAGTAACAAGTGGAGCAAATTTGCTCCACTTGTGGTAATGACATCAACATTATCTTTAAAAAAAAGTTTGAAAAATTTGAAGTGTGACAAGGCTCTTTCAAGTTTTTTCCCTTTCAAAAATGTTCACCTTTCTGTGTAACTGTGTAATTAAAGATGATCCCTGTCAGCGACAGAGATACTGTGGAAAAAGCAGGTTAACAATTTCTACAAAAGATGATGTAAAAAGCAAAACAGAGGTGGAAATAATTATGCCAAAAATAAATGGCTTTCAGTTCAGACTCAGAATGTCTGCTTGGCTTGTCAATAAAGGATGCTGGGAATGACAGGAAGAATCAGGATTTGTTTGTTCAAATAAAACTAAGGCTTTAAATGTATCCCCCAAGCTGTGTATCTGATATAGGCTAAAGTGTGCATAAAAGTCATTGTAAAATATTTTCTGTCAACTGTTATTGAAGCTTTGATGGAGACTGTTGTGTAAAAAGAAAAAAATAATTCTGTAACCTGTTCATCTCCCTCACAATGCCTTCAAAGAGGCACTGAATGTAAATGACAATCCCACACATTCCCAACTGTCAGAGAGCAAAATTTAAAAGTCAAATAGAACAATACAGCATGAGGCCGAAGGCATGGTTGTAGATCAGTGGATCCAAAATGATGTTGAGGGTTTGGGGGAGCAGTTTTGTGTCTGTTAGATAAACACAGAGGTCAGAGACATTATGACTCTCCTTGAAAAATACTTTCCTGAAACACCCACCAAGTACTTTGCACCGTGAAATGTCAGCACTGCCAATTAGGGACATTATTCCTGCTGCACAATGGAGGGCTGATGATTATTATAATTCAAATATTTTTACAGAGGTGATCTGAATTTAGAGTAGCACCTGCATTAATATTACCACCAATTACTTTTTTCTCCGCTGTGTAATACTGCAAAGATTTGGCCAGTGTCATCTACAGCTTATGTCAACATACGAGGTCTGTCAATAAAGTATAGGTCCTTTTTATTTTTTTCAAAAACTATATGGATTTCATTCATATGTTTTTACTTCAGACATGCTTGAACCCTCGTGCGCATGCGTGAGTTTTTCCACACCTGTCGGTGACGTCATTCGCCTGTGAGCACGCCTTGGGAAGGAGTGGTCCCGCCCCCTCGTCAGATTTTCATTGTCTGGAAATGGCGGAATGAAAAGGACGTTTTTTCCATCAGAATTTTTTCAGAAGCTGTTAGAGACTGACACCTGGAAACCATTAAAATAAAAAGGACCGTTACTTTATTGACAGACCTCGTATTCATGATTTATTTAATCCAGAATGACTTTAATATTTTGTCTTGCACGGCCACTAAAAGTCTTCAAATGAGTCAAAATATGACTTAAAAGATTTCATCTAAAAAGGATAGAAATCTGAACATGCATCATCATTCCAACATTATTATCACTTAACTAGCTCCCTGTTCAATCACATATGATTTATGAATTATTATTATTAATGATCTAAAATCCAAAACATACGAAAAAATTGTAAATCCTTTTTATTTATTACTTATTCTTATTTACTGTTTTGTTATGCTTTAGAACAGGGGTGGGCAACGAGGGCCGAGACACTGCAGGTTTTCCTTGCAACCAATCACGTCAGCAGGTGGGTTGCTGATGAGCATCTCCCTTGAACATAAACACCTGGGTGTCAATGAAATCACCTGCTGAAACACCTGAACATTAATGAAATCACCTGCTGAGGTGATTGGTAGCAAGGAAAACCTGCAGTGCTTCAGCCCTTCATGGCACATGATTGCCCACCCCTGCCTTAGAAGATTATTCTATCTTCCACAGGTGTAACAGAAGATGGCAGGTTGAAGCGTTTGGTCTTACTGCAATTGTTTTTTTATTAAAACCTCCACCAACAACGTTGGAGGAGGTTGACACCCCTATTTGTTTGTTTGTCTGTTTGTCTGTATACAACTCCTGGCAATAATTATGGAATCACCGGCCTCGGAGGATGTTCATTCAGTTGTTTAATTTTGTAGAAAAAAAAAGCAGAACACAGACATGACACAAAACTAAAGTCATTTCAAATGGAAAAATTCTGGCTTTAAGAAACACTATAAGAAATCAAGAAAAAAGATTATGGCAGTCAGTAACAGTTACTTTTTTAGACCAAGCAGAGGAAATAAATATGGACTCACTCAATTCTGAGGAATAAATTATGGAATCACCCTGTAAATTTTCATCCCCAAAACTAACACCTGCATCAGATCAGATCTGCTCGTTACTCTGCATCTAAAAACGAGTGATCACACCTTGGAGAGCTGTTGCACCAAGTGGACTGACATGAATCATGGCTCCAACACGAGAGATGTCAATTGAAACAAGGGAGAGGATTATCAAACTCTTAAAAGAGGGTAAATCATCATGCAATGTTGCAAAAGATGTTGGTTGTTCACAGTCAGCTGTGTCTAAACTCTGGACCAAATACAAACAACATGGGAAGGTTGTTAAAGGCAAACATACTGGTAGACCAAGGAAGACATCAAAGCGTCAAGACAGAAAACTTAAAGCAATATGTCTCAAAAATCGAAAATGCACAACAAAACAAATGAGGAACGAATGGGAGGAAACTGGAGTCAACGTCTGTGACCGAACTGTAAGAAACTGCCTAAAGGAAATGGGATTTACATACAGAAAAGCTAAACGAAAGCCATCATTAACACCTAAACAGAAAAAACAAGGTTACAGTGGGCTAAGGAAAAGCAATCGTGGACTGTGGATGACTGGATGAAAGTCATATTCAGTGATGAATCTCGAATCTGTCTTGGGCAAGGTGATGATGCTGGAACTTTTGTTTGGTGCCGTTCCAATGAGATTTATAAAGATGACTGCCTGAAGAGAACATGTAAATTTCCACAGTCATTGATGATATGGGGCTGCATGTCAGGTAAAGGCACTGGGGAGATGGCTGTCATTACATCATCAATAAATGCACAAGTTTATGTTGATATTTTGGACACTTTTCTTATCCCATCAATTGAAAGGATGTTTGGGGATGATGAAATAATTTTTCAAGATGATAATGCATCTTGCCATAGAGCAAAAACTGTGAAAACATTCCTTGCAAAAAGACACATAGGGTCAATGTCATGGCATAGGGTCATTGTTAACGAGCAGATCTGATTTGATGCAGGTGTTAGTTTTGGGGATGAAAATTTACAGGGTGATTCCATAATTTATTCCTCAGAATTGAGTGAGTCCATATTTTTTCCCTCTGCTTGGTCTAAAAAAGTAACCATTAGTGACTGCCACAATCTTTTTTTCTTGATTTCTTATAGTGTTTCTTAAAGCCAGAAAGTTGCCATTTGAAATGACTTTAGTTTTGTGTCATGTCTGTGATCTGCTTTTTTTCTACAAAATTAAACAACTGAATGAACATCCTCCGAGGCCGGTGATTCCATAATTTTTGCCAGGGGTTATATTTGTGAACAACCTGGAGCCAATATCCTCATAGGCAAGAACTGATTAAATTTTTAAGGTCGAAGGGCAAAGTCCAAAAAAATCTTAGAAAATTGGAAAAACACTATCTTTAACATTGAACAAATTTTCAAAAATTCATAACTCTGTCAAAAAATATCAAATTTCTTTTCACATTTGAAAGCATTATGTAAGATGGTATTGTTTATTACCTAGCAAAGTTTCTCCAGATCTGATCCAAATTACAGATTCTGTGGCCATTTAAATTTAACATTTGGTGTATATTTTGCATTATATCTCAATCAAAAGTGCCTCAGTCTCTCTCATTTGTGACAATGAGGCGCATACTGGCACTCTCAATGAATGAACTAAGTTTGATCTGCATCTGATCCATATTGCAGATTTAGCAGATATTTGATTTTAACATTGAAAAGGCCATTTATTGTACAACCCCTGGCAAAAATTATGGAATCACCGGCCTCGGAGGATGTTCATTCAGTTGTTTAATTTTGTAGAAAAAAAGCAGATCACAGACATGACACAAAACTAAAGTCATTTCAAATGGCAACTTTCTGGCTTTAAGAAACACTATAAGAAATCAAGAAAAAAAGATTGTGGCAGTCAGTAAAGGTTACTTTTTTAGACCAAGCAGAGGAAAAAAATATGGAATCACTCAATTTTGAGGAAAAAATTATGGAATCACCAAAACTAACACCTGCATCATATCAGATCTGCTCGTTAGTCTGCATCTAAAAAGGAGTGATCACACCTTGGAGAGCTGTTGCACCAAGTGGACTGACATGAACCATGGGTCCAACACGAGAGATGTCAATTGAAACAAAGGAGAGGATTATCAAACTCTTAAAAGAGGGTAAATCATCACGCAATGTTGCAAAAGATGTTGGTTGTTCACAGTCAGCTGTGTCTAAACTCTGGACCAAATACAAACAACATAGGAAGGTTGTTAAAGGCAAACATATTGGTAGACCAAGGAAGACATCAAAGCGTCAAGACAGAAAACTTAAAGCAATATGTCTCAAAAATTGAAAAATGCACAACAAAACAAATGAGGAACGAATGGGAGGAAACTGGAGTCAACGTCTGTGACCGAACTGTAAGAAACCGCTTAAAGGAAATGGGATTTACATACAGAAAAGCTAAACAAAAGCCATTATTAACACCTAAACAGAAAAAAAACAAGGTTACAATGGGCTAAGGAAAAGCAATTGTGGACTGTGGATGACTGGATGAAAGTCATATTCAGTGATGAATCTCGAATCTGCATTGGGCAAGGTGATGATGCTGGAACTTTTGTTTGGTGCCATTCCAATGAGATTTATAAAGATGACTGCCTGAAGACAACATGTAAATTTCCACAGTCATTGATGATATGGGGCTGCATGTCAGGTAAAGGCACTGGGGAGATGGCTGTCATTACATCATCAATAAATGCACAAGTTTACGTTGATATTTTGGACAATTGAAAGGATGTTTGGGGATGATGAAATCATTTTTCAAGATGATAATGCATCTTGCCATAGAGCAAAAACTGTGAAAACATTCCTTGCAAAAAGACAGATAGGGTCAATGTCATGGCATAGGGTCAATGTCAACGAGCAGATCTGATTTGATGCAGGTGTTAGTTTGGGGGATGAAAATTTACAGGGTGATTCCATCATTTATTCCTCAGAATTGAGTGATTCCATATTTTTTTCCTCTGCTTGGTCTAAAAAAGTAACCGTTACTGACTGTCACAATCTTTTTTTCTTGATTTCTTATAGTGTTTCTTAAAGCCAGAAAGTTGCCATTTGAAATGACTTTAATTTTGTGTCATGTCTGTGATCTGCTTTTTTTCTACAAAATTAAACAACTGAATGAACATCATCCGAGGCCAGTGATTCCATAATTTTTGCCAGGGGTTGTATATTTTACATCAGGGGTCACGACCCTATTCCTGGAGTGCACCTGCCCTGCATGTTTTCCACATCTACCTACTAAAGTCACACCTGATTTTTTTTAAAGCTGGTGTTTTCCAGCTGTTGATTGGCCTAGCACATCTGGTAGAGTTAATTACCTGGAAGTGCAACTGGGAGAGTTGGAAAACATGCAGGGCAGGTTCCCTCCAGGACCAGGGCTGGTGACCCTGTTTTACATTATATCTTAATCAAACAAGACACAATCACTCTTATATTTGAAGTGAGGTGCAGACTGGCACACATTATTGCCTGATAAAGTTTGATCTGGATCTGATCCGGATTGTGGATTTTGTGGATATTTGATATTAATTTTGAAAAGCCCATTTGGTGTACATTTTGCATTATATTTCAATCAAAGGTGCCTCAATCACTCTCATTTTTCTTTTATGGATTTACCTACAGTAGTGTTCAGAATAATAGTAGTGCTTTGTGACTAAAAAGATTAATCCAGGTTTTGAGTATATTTCTTATTGTTACATGGAAACAATCCAACAAGACCAAGCATTCATGATATGCACACTCTTAAGGCTATGAACTTGGGCTATTAGTAAAAAAAAAGTAGAAAAGGGGGTGTTCACAATAATAAAAGCATCTGCTGTTGATGCTACAAACTCAAAACTATTATGTTCAAACTCCTTTTTTAGCAATCCTGTGAATTAATAAACTAGTATTTAGTTGTATAACCAGTTTTTCATGATTTCTTCACATCTGCGAGGCATTAATTTTGTTGGTTTGGAACCAAGATTTTGCTCATTTACTAGTGTGCTTGGGGTCATTGTTTTGTTGAAACACCCATTTCAAGGGCATGTCCTCTTCAGCATAAGGCAACATGACCTCTTCAAGTATTTTGAAATATCCAAACTGATCCATGATACCTGGTATGTGATATATAGGCCCAACACCATAGTAGGAGAAACATGCCCATATCATGATGTTTGCACCACCATGCTTCACTGTCTTCACTGTGAACTGTGGCTTTAATTCAGAGTTTGGGGGTCGTCTCACAAACTGTCTGTGGCCCTTGGACCCAAAAAGAACAATTTTACTCTTATCAGTCCACAAATTATTCCTCCATTTCTCTTTAGGCCAGTTGATATGTTCTTTGGCAAATTGTAACCTTTTCTGCACATGTCTTTTATTTAACAGAGGAACTTTGCGAAGGATTCTTGCAAATAAATTAGCTTCACACAGGTGACTTCTAACTGTCACAGCACTTACAGGTAACTCCAGACTGTCTTTGATCATCATGGAGCTGATCAATGGGTGAGCCTTTGCCATTCTGGTTATTCTTCTATCCATTTTGATGTTGTTTTCCGTTTTCTTCCATGCGTCTCTGTTTTTTTTTTTTTTGTCCATTTTAAAGCATTGGAGATCATTGTAGATGAACAGCCTATAAGTTTGCACATGCGTATAAGTTTTCCCCTCTCCAATCAACTTTTTAATCAAACTACGCCGTTCTGCTGAACAATGTCTTGAACGTCCCATTTTCCTCAGGCTTTCAAAGAGAAATGTTATGTTTCGGTTGCGGTCGGAGCACCGACCCAGCGTTTGAAAGGACCCAGCATAAAATAAGCAGAGCACGGTTCAAAGGATATGGGAATTTAATAAAAATAACAGTGAGTGAAGTGCTAAACAACTAAAAAAGTCTGCGGTTTGGTGAGGTGAAAACACGGCGCGCTCTTAACAGCGCAAACGGTCCGGAGCCACAGCAGTTCGGACCCAGGGACCCCGCCGACACCCCCCAGGTGGCCGCGACAAACCGAGTCTGTGAAGAAAGAAAACATGAGGTGAGTCCAACTCCACACAGAGAGACACAACTCAAAGGTGCACGCAATCAGCAAACACTTCCTGGCTTAAATCTATACATCAGCTTCTTACCCTGCAGGCACGGAACAACTCAGTTCAAATCTCCACTGCAGCAGAAGCTGATTAGACAATTAGCATAACGTGACAGCTCACTAACACAAGGTGTGAGGGACACCAAATCCACTGTCATTACTTCATAAAAGTCACCAAAACCAAATTACCTCAGGAAGTGTGCTGAAGAGCGTGAGACCTCACCCAATCCTCCTTCACAGACTGTGGCGTCAAACCTGGAGCGGTCTCTGCGTCCGTGATGGTGAGATTGTTCTCCTGACGTCGATCACACACGTCTGCTCACAAGGTCGAGTCTCTGGCAATCACACACTGTGCATTCAAGGTTTAAATGCAGCAATCTCTGATCAAGACAGAATACACCACAGCTGTGAGCCCTGATGACCTGCATGTGAAAACAAGCCTCAGGTGTTCAGGGTGAGGTCCTAATGCTCAGCCACTCAGTCCTGAAGGCATACCACCTGGTGGGAGAAACAAAACAAAAACCAAGCCAGCCAAACACCCCAGCCCACAACAAGAAAAGCATGTTCAACAGGTGCTGGCTTCATCCTTACATAGGGGACACCTGATTCACACCTGTTTGTTTTTGACAAACTCACTGACTGAATGCCACACTACTGTTATTGTGAACACCCCCTTTTCTATTTTTTTTTTTTTTTTTTTTTTTTACTAATGGCCCAGTTTCATAGCCTTAAGAGTGTGCATCTCATGAATGCTTGGTCTTGTTGAATTTGTGAGAATCTACTGAATCTACTGGTACCTTGTTTCCCATGTAACAATAAGAAATATACTCAAAACCTGGATTAATCTTTTTAGTCACAAAGCACTACTATTATTCTGATCACTACTGTACACCACCAAAATTGGATGGAGGTTCCAATGTTATTCCTGTTTGTTTATCTTCCAGTTATCAGTCAGAAACCAAGTGCCAAAAAGCAAAGTCAAATTGTGCATAGCAGAGATAAACAATGTTCTGTGAAACTGATCTGAAAAAGAATTTAGAAACCAAAAAAATTGAAAGGAAAATAAACCTGACAACACCCCAAAAAAACCTTTGATTCACATGCATGAACTAAATACATACTCCTGACATTTGTCACATGTAATTTAACTCATGAAAAGATACTTCTAACAGGCCTTTGAGCTTGACAGTTTTTCAAGGTAAAATTTTACAGAATTGGAAACTAGTGTTGGCAGCGTTTTCCACTCTATCAGTGTGGTGCTGTAGTTGTTGCTGTTGTTATTTAGACATAATGTAATGTCTGTGTATGTAAAGATGGTGTTGTGATGGCCACACCTGAAGATAAATGCATAATGTTAATATAACTCTTCCACTACAGTTTCTCACCTGAGTGAATGGTTCAATTCTCAGCAGCTTGCAGCATGTATTTCCTTTTTAATGAGTGCAGCATCACTTCCACTATTTTGTTTCAGGATATGTGCTTTCTTAAAATGATTGCATGAGCATATCAAAGAGGCATATCTGTCTGTTTGATGTAAACCCTGGTGAATTCATGAATTATCAAGCAGTCTGCAACTGCCATCAGATGTACAGATTGAAAAGAAAAGATTTTTTCCATATATGTTTTCACCGTGCTCATCATTTGAAAAACTGTGTTGTTTGTCTCTAATGAATGCATCTATGAACTCAACAAAAGGTCAATGTTTGTGTATCTGAAAGGGGATTTTGCTTGTATGATTTCAGCTTGGGGCAACTGAGCATCTCATTACTGATTACGGTGCATCCACAAAGTATTCACAGCACTTCACTTTTTCCACTTTTTTTTTTTTGTGATGTTGCAGCCTTAATCCAAAATGGAGTAAATTTGTTTTCCCCTCAAAATTCTACTCACAACACCTCATAATAACATCGAAAGTGTTTTTTTTGTTTTTGCATTTTTGCAAAAAAACAAACACAAAATGAAGAAAACAGGTGTGTGCCTTTCAAAATCATGACCAAACAACTGAATTTACCCCAGGTGGACTCCAATTAAGCTGTCGAAACATCTCAAGGATGATCAGTGGACACAGGATACACCTGAGCTCTATTTTTAGCTTTATGGCAAAGGCTGTGAATACTTATTTACATTACATTCTTAGGTGTTTTATATATATATATATATGTGTGTGTGTGTGTGTGTGTGTGTGTGTGTGTGTGTGTGTGTGTGTGTGTGTGTGTGTGTGTGTGTGTGTGTAAAGATAAATAAAATAACATTTTCTCACATTGTCATTATGGGGTATTGTGTATTTGAGGGCAAAATGTGGAAAAAGTTAACCGCTGTGGAATACTTTCTGGATGCACTCGCCCACCATCATTATATAATTAACTTGATTATTAATTAACTCATTAAATATTTATAATATTTACAACTTTCTATAATAAATAATTTCAGAAATAATTAGAAATGCAAAATATACCTACATACCCATGTACATCTATACACACACACACACACACACACACACACCATACTATTATACTTAACTCCATTTAAATTGTCTGTTCTGCTTTGATTACTGCAGACAACAAAACATATCCAACACCTGCACTGAGTCTGAAAGCTGAAAGCTCTGAATGACCAATTTTCATGCACCTTTTCACAGCTAAGTGAATTCAGGCTGAGAGCAGAACCACTGCACATGTGCAATGCATTATGAAACCAAGAAATGAACTGTAAGGGCAGTGTGATGGTGATGAGGTGTGCAGTAGAAATAAAAGATGAGGGTGGAGGTGGGATTACATCAAGGATCAGTTTCCTGTTTGCACTGGTGATGGACAGGTTCATGCAAACTCCACACAGTATGGAAGTGAAGTGCTGTGAATACTTTCTGCATGCACTGTATGTGCTCCTCATTTTGCTTTGCAGAGATTACATTTTAAATCGACAAAATATTTTACCCCCAAACTGAACATTTTTCTTTCTTTTAAGGCAAGGTTTTGTTTAATCATCGAGTTGCTTCACCGTGCCTCATATGTAGATTTTGCGGTCTGTTCTCAGCTTATATTTTCACAGAAAACTTTTTTGTTTTGCTATATGTCCTTCATGATTTTTCTGAAAAGAGTCATCTTTCTTCATTGACAGTTTCCTTCCTCAGTCACATGAAAGAGTCTTCAAAGGCAGCTGCTCTGCTTCCAGTTAAATGAGTTATACTGCTGGTGCTTAGTGACAGAAATAACCCATGTGGTCATGCTGTGTGGTCTGACAAGATTTTCAAGCCTCAAACTGGCACACTGAAGCTGCAACACGGTGCTGTTATGTCGTTATTTGTTTGTGATCACAAACTGAATGCATCATTCTGTCAGCTGTGCTGAGCTTGTATGTTAATCTGGTATTTTGATTGTGTTGCTTGTTCACACTACATCACAAATATCTCAAAGACCTCTGATAAAGGTTTTGGGCTTCAAGGCCACATTTGGATTTCAGTTGTTTTTCTATAAATTCAAAGATGCACATTGCTGTGTGTATCAACAACATGTGTGCAGGATGCAAAATCTGTGCAAACAGAGGGTAACCAAGCTGTGCATGCAACAATGAGTACCAGTACCAGTGTTGCCCAAGTAACTTTGAAAAGTTACTTCATTAGTTACTTTATACACTTAGTTCATTAGCAGCTTTGGACAACTTGTCGGCAGCTGCTGAATGTAATTAATAAAGTAACTCATCATCTAACTTGGTTATTTTTAAGGTTTAGTACTCAGAAAAGTAACTGCTAGTTACTTTGCTGATTAGTTACTTTGCTGATTGCTCAATCTTAAGAGTACCAAGTTAGATTACTAGTTACCTTATTAGTTACATTACTTATTAGTTGCAAGTTTTCGGCAGCTTCTAAAAATGTAATTGCATAAAACTGCTAATGAAGTAACTGCATAAAGTAACTGTATAAAGCAACTAAAAAAGTAACTAAAAAAGTAACTTTTCAAAGTTCCTTTGACAACACTGACCAGTACCAATGGGCCAATGGGTGCAAGGATCAATATCTCTTTAGATTTTTGATTCGCGACTGACATCTGGGGTGTGATATGGTGCTTATCAACACCAAATGATTTTCACAAATGTTATTGTGGCATGTTAGCAAAAATGGTTAGCTCAAATTACTGCCATACATCAAGTATAAAGTTTTCATCAACGCATTGAGAAAAATTGTTTTTAAACATTCAGTAATTTTCTTATGCATTTGTTGACTACTCAGACTCCTCTTTTTGAGGATATGGCTTTTCTATCAAATCATGATTACATTCCCCTACTGACATTACCTATTTGAAATGCCATCATTTAATTGTTCTTATTTATTTATTTATTTGACCTCATTGCCCCACTGTGTTTTTTTGTTGTTTTTTTTTGCAGTGTGTAACAGGCCTGAAATGCAGAAATAGATGTATGTATATTAAAGTTGACCACACAAAAATTGAAATATGTTGGGTTCATGTTGTCTGTAAAAAAAAAAAAAAAAATGCCAAAGTGCATGTAATAATCCCTGTGTGTTTTGTTTTTGTTAGTGCATTTTACATACCATCCCTACTTGGGTCTTATTTAAAGCCTTACACACAATGCGGTTAACATAAATTTGCCAAATGTACCTCTGTTAGGTTTTGCATGACCCCATTGCTTCATTTTCAATTTCTAAAATGCCTCTGGATACAATTACCTCGATCCACAACCAAGCAGTGAATGTTACAGTTCACATCATATGTCACATGACATATGATGATTGTTACCTCTCACTAAATTGGTTTATGTCAACTAACATGCTCCTAATAACATTACTTAATTTTTTCAAACGTATGTAAATCCTTATAAGACCTTAGGCCTATTGGGCAGGTGATCATTGCAAGTTTCTGTGGCATGAAGCCAATGAGAGACCACAACTCCCCCTGAAAGGGATGTCAGTCCAAGGCAGGTTACTCCCCTAGCTAAGGTCAGTACCCATTTTCGTAAATAAATAATGAAGCTAAAAGTACAAAGAAGTTACTGCAACAGGCTACAACTAGGGAGGCATCATTGTTAACTCAAATAACAATAGCTAGGATAGGAGATGTGTGAGATATCAGTGATAACCACTAAGCCACTGTATCACATTGTCATCAGCAGAAAGGACAGATCCTTTGTCTTTTTGTCAAATGTTAGGGAGTACTTCATTTCTCCATTTTGCTTTCGTCATCCCAAAATGAAAATTTGTTGGCTGTCAAGTACAAGGATTGCTTTCTTTTCATGTCTTCATACTTTTCCTAGAAGTTTAAGACAAAGTAAATCGGTCTCTTTGGCAGACTTTTGAACACAATTTTATCTCCTTTGTGATGCTGTTACAGTTTGCTCCTCAGATCCAGATTATTATTATTTTTTTATTTGTCAGCTTCACAGGTTTTTTTTCTTCTTCTTCTTTAGGAGAATGGGTGAGTCGGTTGTGGTGGAAATGCCTTAAAAGTGCAGAAAGGAGTGACATGGCTCCATTTGTGTTTGCAGGAATCAGTTGTGAGGGAGAAAACAATGAGCCGGCCAATATGACAGAGTGCTTGCAATGGGCGGGACCGTTGCCCCCTCAGATTAGACGATGTCACATCCCTTGTAAGGATGACTGCACTCTAACTACATGGTCCAAGTTCTCTGAATGCGCTGAATGTGGCAACTCCAGAAGTCGAAAACGTTCTCTCACAGGTATACACTCACTGCACATACGTACAGTTGTGAATGTACAATACAGTTGCATACATTTTGGCAAAAAGCTTTCAAACTCAGTGTACCTATACTGCACATATTTTATACTGAAACATTTTATTTTTCTACCCAGGCATGTATGGGTTCATTAGAAAGAGCAATTAAAGGGCTTCAAAACAAGCCTACTTTTATTATCTATTAACCCTCTGGGGCCGACACCACCGTATACGATGGCTGGGACCAAGCTTTACTAAATTATAAATAACTTTTTAATGATATGAGATAGAAACTTACTTTTTTTGCTGAAAAGTTAACTCCGTGGACTTTTGATCCACCGTCGGCCATCTTTGTACTCCTCATAGAAGCTGTGTGAATATGTGCGCAATGTGAGTGTCCATTTGGAATTGGTTCACCGTCACATGGTTTTCCAAAATCCAATTGTAGGGCAGATTTACCTCACGTGATAAACTAAAGATAATTTTCAGGAGTGATAGCTTACTAGTTGGCGCATTTGAATAGCCCCTAACTCCTCCAATTTGCACTGCACCATTACGCACAGCAAAATTGAAAGCAGACAGAGAGCCTCGCATGACAATCTCATGTGCTCAAACAAAGAGGGTGTAACTATCAGGATTGCTCCACTAGTTTGCATTTTAATATTACTGGATTACTCTGTGGCTCTCTCCCTCTGACATAAAGCACTGTTTACCATATCAGTGGGTTGAGGGAGAGGGGCTGCTCCTCAGACTGGAGCATAAACGCATAGACCATTTTGTATATATTGTTCAAAATGTGCATTTGTGTTTATTGTTTGGACTTTTTTGTTGTACAGTCTTTCACACAAGACCTCAAATTACCTTTATAAAGTGTCAAAACAGTTGTTTATTATAGTTTGCTGTGTGTTTTGAATAAATGTGTGGAAAATTATTTTTCGCTTTATATTTTCCTTTGTTATTTTTGATTGTAAACCTTTATTACACTTATACAACACAACAAAAGCATATATACGAGGGCTGTCCATAAAGTATAGGTCCTTTTAATTTTTTTCAAAAACTATATGGATTTCATTCATATGTTTTTACGTCAGACATGCTTGAACCCTCGTGCGCATGCTTGAGTTTTTCCATGCCTGTCGGTGACGTCATTCGCCTGTGAGCACTCCTTGTGCGAGCCGACGCTGTAATCCGCCCGCACGTCTTTCATTAAAAAAATCTCCTTTAACAGTGGAATATCCGGATAAAATGCTGAAACCGACTTCTTCTGAAACTTCTGTTCTCTCACGACGTCCTGGATCAACAGAGCCTGAAATGTGGAGGTTTTAAGCTTGAAACAGGCTGCTGACGCTGCCTGAGAGCGCTGCGCGACGTCTCGCACCATGAAAAGTCCTTAAAGCGACAGAATCACCTCAAAATCTCTCATCAGCTGTTAAAATTTTCACTGAAGACCAGCTTAATTTTTCGAACCATGTCCACTTCGATGTGTCTCACAGGTTTAGAAAAAATTTTGATCAAACAAAGCGCCAGTCTCTCAGCAACTTCTCAGACAAAGGAATTCCGACGAGGGGCTGGATGACTCCTCCCACAAGGAGTGCTCACAGGCGAATGACGTCACCGACAGGCGTGGAAAAACTCACGCATGCGCACGAGGGTTCAAGCATGTCTGACGTAAAAACATATGAATGAAATCCATATAGTTTTTGAAAAAAATAAAAAGGACCTATACTTTACGGACAGCCCTCGTATTATGAAAGAACAGGTTGTCCTGAAAAAAAGAGACATAAAACTTGATTGTGGGATGCAGGGAGAGCTATTAACATTAATAATGAAACATTTATGCCAGGCGAGTGAACTGTCCAAAAAATGCCCTTGGACCCCAGAGGGTTAACAAATAGTGACAATAGAGCAAGAAAAGCAGCACAGTTTGTCTCAATTTCCCCATATTTCTGCATTTTACATAAGTTTTTTTCACCCAAAGAGCTTTCAAATGGCTTTAAAACAAGCCTACATTTATTAAAATCTGTTAAGAAATAGCGACGCTAGTGCAAAAAAAGCGGTTAGTTTATTATTTATTTATCTGCACATCTCTACCCTTAGCAGTGGTGCCGCCCTGTCTTGAGCAACGCTAATAGATTGAGGCGTGCACGTCTATATTTCCATGGTTGGTGCACATCTGAAAAGTGTTGGATTTCAGTTCCAAAACGTTCTGACAGCCATCTGCAGTAATCAACACAGTTGGTCAAAATGGGCCGGCGACCCAGAGTGTGATGCACATTTTCAAAACTCTCCAGGTGCCGTCAAGATGGGACACTTATCTGATGGTGGTCCATGTGTAATCTGATGACCATCTGACTGCAATTTACATATTCTGATGGCATCAAAACAGCATCTGAAATGATCTGATCATAGTTGAGTTCTGAGATCGATTGGTCCACCTCCAATGGACCCATGGCCAGGGATGGCAAAGGAAATGTTGTTATGTAATATCATGTATGTGGCACTGTGCACACGTCAGAGGTTCGGTGCTGCGCCACAATGCAGCTGAATGGGATATCAAGCACATGTAAGCACATGTGTTATTACATGTACACCTCCTAAGTCTGTAGCAGGTATGATGTGGAAATGTTTGCCCAGCACATGACCAGTGGTGGGCACAGCTAACCAAAAAGTTAGCTTTGATCACTGGTAATCAGCTAACTGAAAAGTTATATTTTTTAACGCTAAACCGATAAACTGCCTAAAAACTGATCGGAAGCTACAGATAACTTTAAATTTTGCCTCCCACATGCTTTCAGCTGCTAAGAAGCTATATTTTGAGTTTAAACACCACCAAACCATCTGATAGAACCAATGGCAACACAAACCCAAACAGCCAATGAGACAGTGCTTGTCTTTGTGCACTCTGCCCCTGCTGTAGGAAAGCATCATTTACCCTGCAGGATACAGTGGTCCCGCGATGAGGCAGAGGTCTTGAATTGGAAAGCAGGTTTGAATTATGGTTTTGCTTTAAAAATAAAATTATTCTGTATAGAATAACTACATTAATGTAAACTCTTAATTGTGCAAAGTGATATATAACACACATCTGTTAATTTTAAAATAATGCACTAATTCTGAAGATTTGAACATTGACACACAGATCCCCAAAGGGTATTATGGGTAAATAAGCCTCCGCTCATACTGATTGGTTGATTTATCATTCTATGTAAAAACCAACATAAGTGAATCTATATAACGTGTTGGTGTTTACAAATAAATGTACTTTTGTAAAATATGTCATTTTTTTCATTTGTATAAAAAATCCCGCTAGACAGCGCCTAAGCGCACACGTGATGACTTCACAACTCTATCCGGTTAGGGAGACAAGGTTTGTTTCAATACCAAGAACTGTCAAAAAACTTTCTCATGTGTTGGAATTGTGTGGCGATAGGAATCGCCATTTGAATGCTTGAATAATGATGTCAGTCGCACAAAGAAAGCAAATTATAGTGAAAACATGTTTGGTGCGGTGTTATAACAGATCAATCAGTCGCTCCATGAGGTGTCATAACATCAAGCCTGGTTCACATGGCAAGATAATTAGGCCGATATCAGACCCGATATTCCCCTTCTGACAATCTTAAGGACACCGTGACAATCGTGATAATGCTAAATATAATCTTATCAGATATTCCTGCTGTGTGTGATTTGTAAGAGTGCTCTGATCTGCTCAGGACGTGAGGAGCTAAATGCGACATGCAGCCAATCGGAAAGTGAGGTATCTGACCTGGGAATGTTCGTGTGTGAAATCTGTTGTGTGTGTTGTTTTTACCGTGTGGCTGACACCACACACTGTACAACTAAACCTGTCAGATCTATGATTTGTTTTTATCTCCACGTGTGGGGTCTCTCAGGTTTTGGAGACCTACAGATAATTTTAAAATCCTGTGGTTGACAACACTGTGATATAACCACTCACCAGTTGATGGTAGTGTTCTATGCATTTTGAAGCCGGTTATATCACACAGCCCAAATCACAATTTCGGCTTTTGGAGAAGCAAACTGGGCTTCTTCTGGCATTTTTACATAAAACAAACACAATAACAACATCTATAAACCCAGATAATATATTCACGAGAGTTTTAGGCACAATAAACAAAGAGTTTAATGCTGTTGTCCATGTGGAGCCTGTTCAGAGCGTCTCAAATGCATTTCTCCTGTTGTGAATATTTACCCATATTGCACTGCGCACACACCACGTCCACACTAAAACCTTCAAAATTAGTGCATTACTTTAAAACTAAAACATGTAGGGGTGGTGGCCAAGTGGTTAAAGCACTTGGTTTCAGTGCAGAAGGTTCCGGGTTCAAATCCCACCCCTGCCACATTTCTTCATGTAATGTGGAGTTACGTCAGGAAGACGTGGCGTAAAACATGTGCCAATTCAACATGCAGATCCACCTTGGATTTGCTGTGGCGACCCCGAGTGCAAACAAGGGAGCAGCCGAAGGGACTTACTTACTTTAAAACTAAAACATATATCTGATATTCTCACTTTATAAAACTTCAGACGTGACGTTAATTTAAATAACTTGTCCGAAATTAGTTTGGTTAAAATTGTAACCATAAGTTAAAACTCTGTGCCTCTGGATGACTTGGGTGCTATTGCCAGCGTATTACAACCCCTGGCAAAAATTATGGAATTACCGGCCTCGGAGGATGTTCATTCAGTTATTTAATTTTGTAGAAAAAAAGCAGGTCACAGACATGACACAAAACTAGTCATTTCAAATGGCAACTTTCTGGCTTTAAGAAACACTATAAGAAATCAAGAAAAAAAGATTGTGGCAGTCAGTAACGGTTACTTTTTTAGACCAAGCAGAGGAAAAAAATATGGACTCACTCAATTCTGAGGAATAAATTATGGAATCACCCTGTAAATTTCCATCCCCAAAACTAACACCTGCATCAAATCAGATCTGCTCGTTGACATTAACCCTATGTCATGAAATTGACCCTATGTGTCTTTTTGCAAGGAATGTTTTCAGTTTTTGCTCTATGGCAAGATGCATTATCTTCTTGAAAAATGATTTCATCATCCTTAAACATCAGAAAAGTGTCCAAAATATCAACGTAAACTTGTGCATTTATTGATGATGTAATGACAGCCATCTCCCCAGTGCCTTTACGTGACATGCAGCCCCATATCATCAATGACTGTGGAAATTTACATGTTGTCTTCAGGCAGTCATCTTTATAAATCTCATTGGAACGGCACCAAACAAAAGTTCCAGCATCATCACCTTGCCCAATGCAGATTTGAGATTCATCACTGAATATGACTTTCATCCAGTCATCCACAGTCCACGATTGCTTTTCTTTAGCCCATTGTAACCTTGGTTTTTTTCTGTTTAGGTGTTAATGATGGCTTTCGTTTAGCTTTTCTGTATGTAAATCCCATTTCCTTTAGGCGGTTTCTTACAGTTCGGTCAGACATTGACTCCAGTTTCCTCCCATTCGTTCCTCATTTGTTTTGTTGTGCATTTTCGATTTTTGAGACATATTGCTTTAAGTTTTCTGTCTTGACGCTTTGATGTCTTCCTTGGTCTACCAGTATGTTTGCCTTTAACAACCTTCCCATGTTTGTATTTGGCCCAGAGTTTAGACACAGCTGACTGTGAACAACCAACATCTTTTGCAACATTGCGTGATGATTTACCCTCTTTTAAGAGTTTGATAATCCTCTCCTTTGTTTCAACTGACATCTCTCGTGTTGGAGCCATGATTCATGTCAGTCCACTTGGTGCAACAGCTCTCCAAGGTGTGATCACTCCTTTTTAGATGCAGACTAACAAGCAGATGTGATTTGATGCAGGTGTTAATTTTGGGGATGAAAATTTACAGGGTGATTCCATAAGTTATTCCTCAGAATTGAGTGAGTCCATATTTTTTCCTCTGCTTGGTCTAAAAAAGTAACCGTTACTGACTGCCACAATCTTTTTTTCTTGATTTCTTATAGTGTTTCTTAAAGCCAGAAAGTTGCCATTTGAAATGACTTTAGTTTTGTGTCATGTCTGTGATCTGCTTTTTTTCTACAAAATTAAACAACTGAATGAACATCCTCCGAGGCCGGTGATTCCATAATTTTTGCCAGGGGTTGTAGTATGGGGTCAAAAGAAATTAGGTTTTTTTTCTTTTCTATGACCAGTTCTCCTTTGCCTGCAGAAGATAGAGCAGTTTATTCTGGAACAAGCGCTTCTCTGTTTGTAGAGGGTAAACATGTGCATCTACTACAAAAAACTGTCTGCAAAAATGTTAGCGGTCTAAAAATTATCGGATCAAAACTTATTGGAAGATAATTGGTCAAATGATGGTTTACAAAGTTATCTGAAAAGCTAATCCCATAATGAAAACATTATCTTTGATAATTAGCGGTTAGCAGATTAGCAGAACTGTGCCCACCACTGCACATGATGACATAAACATGTACCTCGCATTCCGTAGTGTAGACAGCTGGTCCACTCCCTTTCACCTGGGTGCACTGTGTGCTGGCAACGTTGATCAGATGATAAATGCATAATCAACTTCTGCTATAATTAAATCCCATGTGAAGTGCCATCCCACAACGATAATATAGTTGTGTTAAGATGTGTATCAAGTAAAATGACAACAAAAAAGAGTTTAAAAAGAGAAAAGAGAAAGTCCACTGGCTGCATCTGAAAGTTGCGTAGATGTGGGAAGTTGGTGCACTGCCAGCACAGTTCAACAGCAGTTACGTATTCCAGCTGGACAAATAAAATCTAGCAATGCAAGTATATACTGATCAAACACCTAAACTGATTTTTCACCGGACTAACAGCAGGCGACCACTGACAGCTGTCAGCCTGTTTGTGCGCTCTCTGGGTGGACAACCCCTGTGCTTGCTTGCACAAGCGGAGTGGCTGATACAGCGTTTGACCACATATACATGCAGCTGAGCAAACATTTTGGCCACACACTCGCACACTGCTATGATCACCTGTTCTACACATGCAGGCACACGCGGTTCATTCAGCCATTGTGAACACACGTGCATAGTTGAGTGGACACACACTCATCACTCGGATCACCTGTTCTACGCACATACACGTGTGCACTTCGTCATGTGAGACACACACTGAGGTCAGTTTAGCGCTGGAAATGTGAGGATGAGCAGAGATTTGATTGCGTAGGTGAGTGAGTGAGTGACAGCTCCAGTGTCGGTGCCATCTGACAGCAGTCTGTGTCATCTGACTGTTGTCTGAAATATGTTTGGGCTGCATCCTGCAGGTGTGCACAGGGCGGTGTGGATGCATTTGGACCATGGCTGACCATGCCTCTTTTCCTCCCAACTGCGTCAGATTATGGCAATATTTGCCATGTCAGAATGGTTCCTCCACATTCTTTCTATGTGTGATGGGGGCTTAAGAAGCTTGAGACCATATAGACTTAACATCACGGAAAAAAGCCCAAAATAACAACCATGGATTTGCAGATTTTTGTCCCAAAGGCTCAACATAACCCCAGGATCACAAATAAGGAACTGATGAAGGAGTTGGAGGTATTAAAAGGAATATAACTTCAACCACCTTTCAGAGAGCACTCCATTACCATAGTCTGAAAGGTCGTCAACCAAGGAGGAAGTCTTTAATCCAGAACTGTCATTTTAACAAAAGCCTGCAGCTTCTTACCTAATTCAACTCAACTCAAAGCACATTTAAAAGGACAGCAGTCAAACATAGTACTGCACAAAATGGGCACCAAGTTGCACCCACTCATAAGTAAATAAATATTTTTAAAATAACAATAAAATTGTAGCAAGCAATAAAATGAATTAAAAAAAAACAGAATGAAGAAATAAATCCTAAAACCCAGTTTTAGGACTGACGCAGAGAAAGATTTGTTGGTTGCAGGGAAATATTATAAAATAGACTGCATTTATATAGATGCTCAAAGCACTTTACAAATAATGCCTCACATTCACCCCAATGTCAGTGTGCTGCCATACAAGGCGCTCACTACACACCGGGAGCAATAGGGGATTAAAGACCTAACCTGTAACCTACCTCTGGAAGAAACCCGGTTTACAGGTTTCTTCCAGGGGCATATAAACCAAAAGGCTCTATCTGGCAAGCTTACTTAGGTTTGTTTCACAGAAGCTATGCCCATTGTTGATGTAGTGGGGAGTTCCCTTATGGACCTCAAGGGTGGTGTATGGCTGTTGAAATGGTTGGGTGATCAGGGAAGGTTCTACGCTGGGTTCATCTGCACTGCTAGGTGGAGTTCCAGATTAGATTGTATTCGCCATGTTTAAGAGAGCACTCCATGAACTGACCAAACAGGAGACCATTTATTATCTTAGCCAACAAAGTTGGAGGTTATGTTATTGTCCCTGCTTGTTGGTTTGTCTGTTTTGAACAGCTTGGGGCTCACAGTTATTGATATATTGTTATGACATTTTTACTGAAGATTTATATTCTGGTAGGCAAGAAGTGATTCAGTTTTCGAGGTCATATGTCAAAGGGCAAAGTCAGGAAAAATCTTGGAAAATTGGAAAAACCCAATCAAAAATGATCAAATTTCTTTCATAATTGAGAATGGTATGTGGGATGGTATCTTTTATCGACTGACAAAGTTTGATCCAGATCTAATCCAGATTACAGATTTTGTGGCCATTTAAACTGAACATTGAAAACCCCATTTAATATATATTCTCTATTATATCTTAATCAAACATGCCCCAATCACTTTCATATTTGAAATAAAGGTGCAAAGTGACACTCACCTGACAAAGTTTGATCCAGATTACCGATTTTGCGGATATTTGATTTTTTTTTAACATTGAAAAAGCCTTTTGATCTATATCTTTTGTATTATATTTTATCTTATGAAAAGCCACGTCTAACAGGACTTTGACCTTGATAATATTTTCCAAGGTAAAAATTTGTAGAATTGGAAACTAGTGTTGGCAGAGGTTTGCGCTTTAAAAGAAAAAGGCTTGACCTTTCTCCTGGGGATCAGCTTTTTTGTCGTTGTCATTTTTTAATGTACATTTCATTATTATGTTTAGATAACTTTAAATGTAAATAACTGAGCCATTTCTGTGTCCATTTTGATGTTAGGTCTTTGTCTGTGGTCAGTTTCTGGAATATTCTGGAATCTGTATTCATGTTGGCGTATGTTAGCAGTTGATGCACTCAATCTAAGTAAATATGGACATTAATCTAACTAATAACTTTTTTATATAATTCAATGTGACGATAAAGTCTAGGCAGGCATGCACCTCTGCTTGTTGCTGACTGAGAAGGTGTCAGACACAGCGGCCACCCACTGAGGAAGTGGTCAAGGAAACAGCCCTGAGGAGAGAAAATGACGTGCCCCAGCTGCTGGGGGGGGGGGGGGTCCATCTAATAATACTACATGTGCACAAGATCAACACATCCCACATGTTTTCTGCTGTTTCAAGAGTGTCTGCAAATCAGCAGTGCAACAAAGTTTCACCATAATCCCAATGTGCATTTGTATATTTAATTATTCTGACATACGTACAAAGTGCATTTGTGCAGCACAGCCTGTGTGCACATCCCCGTGCACCGCAATGAGGTGCACAGAAACATTTTTCCTTTAGCTGGAACAATTATTGTCCATAGTGGAGTCAGGTATGCGAGCCTACACTTACAGTAGTGTTCAGAATAATAGTAGTGCTATGTTTCTGAAAAGATTAATCCAGGTTTTGAGTATATTTCTTATTGTTACATGGGAAACAAGGTACCAGTAGATTCAGTAGATTCTCACAAATCCAACAAGACCAAGCATTCATGATATGCACACTCTTAAGGCTATGAAATTGGGCTATTAGTAAAAAAAAAAAAGTAGAAAAGGGGGTAATCATAATTAAGAGCCAAACAGGTGCAAATATGGCTGAAATATGGCCTGAGCCCAAGCAGAAGGTCACCCCTTTGAGTCTGGTCTGCTTGGTGTTTCTTCCTCAGAGGGAGTTTTTCCTTACCACTCTCACTCTGGGGGTTGGTAAGATTAGACCTTACTTGTGTGAAGCACCTTTAGGCAACCTTGTGATTTGGCGCTATATAAATAAATGAAAATGAAAAAATGAAAATGAACTTTTAAAGACTGTATTAATAAATAAATTCACGATGAATCATTAGAAACACTGAGCTTTAAAAAGTACCAAGTCCTCACACAGAGGAGGTGAAAAACAAAATTCTGCATCAAAAAAAGAGCACCGATACACTATGTAACACAGTTTTTGTTCCTGGCTTCTAAGTGTTATATTTCAACTGCTTATGTCTAAAGTCTATGGAAAAAATACATTCAGCACAAACTTTGATTTTATTTTTTTTTACATTCGAGAAAGTTCTAAAAGTTTCTTGAAATTTCTAGATAATTCTGGAGACTTCTAGAAAATTCTGGACAGTTCTAGCAGTTAAAGAATATTCTAGAAGACTACTCAGTAGTAGTGAAGACGAATCGAGAATATTCTTGAAAACAGACAAATTTCAAAATATCAATGTCCTGATCACAGAAGCAAAGTTTCTGTGGAATAACAGCTGTTTTCTATTTATTTAAGGCATAACAGGTTAGGAAAACACACTGTGTACCCAGGAACAAAACAAAAATAAACATTTGTTACATAGTGTAATCATTTTACAATCAAATCAATCACAGCCCTCTGAATCTAATTCTCTGGTGTCCAGAGATTCCTACCCATAAATATTTATTGATGTAATGAGAGGGGCTAACTTTAATTTTTACAAGTCTTAATTTTATTAGGCTATTTCTATGTTATTTGCTACACTTATGTGTGTGTGTGTGTGGAGGATCATACAAGCTGGAGCCGTCTTTGCTGGGTCAGTCACAGCATTGAGAGGATGTTGTGGTAGAATCGGCTCCCAGCGGAGGGTGAGGATACCTGGAGCACAAAGATACTTCCAGAATAGACCTGATCCACAAAGCAGTCACCGTTTTATTCCAAACACAGCTTCAACACATTCTTTAGACCACTGCAGTATGTTTGTCTTTAGAGCAGTGTCTTAAAAAGAATTTGGGCTTTTCATGTTCTGGTTGTGTTACTGTAACTCTCTACTGTCCCTGTAGTGCTACATCAGGTCTAAATTAACTCCCTTGCAGCTAGAATTCCCTCATTTCAGGGCAGATGGCAAAGTTTGAATTACATGCTGTGGTGGCATACCAGCCAGATACTATTTGTCTTCATGAATATTTGATCTGATGCCAGAGGGCTGAAGTAAACATACCCTGTCTCCTTTGATAATGCACTTAGAAGGTTGAAAAAAGGGGGGAAAAAAAATCTGCCGCAGCTCAGCGCTGGGTTTTCTTATGTTCACTGCGTCATAGTGATCAAAATAGGTCAGCATTTTATGCCGTTTCTTTACATCTTTCATGTTAATGAGAAAAGAGTGCACAATGTTATTGTTTTTGTGTTTCATCCGCCAAGGACGTAATAAAATCATTTATTTATTTGGCTCTCTGATGAAATTCTCTGATGATGAAATTTGCACCACAGATAGATATTAGGCCACGGAAGACTCCGTTACATTTTGGAGGTGATCTGGATCTGGATGCACTTTCTGTATCAGGATTTCCTTTTGTAGACTTTTAAGGATTATGTCAAATCTACTTCACAGATATGACATCACCATGCAAAACCAAGATCAGGAAGACACTATTTTCTTTCAGTTTTTGAATTAAATATCAGACTGAAACATCTTGATCAGTTGGACCATTCTGGATCAGTATGCAATTATTGCACTGTGTTGTGGAATCTGGATCCAGATAAACCTAAGGGCCCGTATCCGCGAAGCAACTCAAAGCCCTCTCAAAAAGCTCCTAATTTCGCCTAACAGTTCCTGGCAAGGAATTTTAGCCTAAGAGTGAACCAGCAGGTGTCTGAGATTGACTCTGAGCAAGCACGAGACAGAAAGTCCTGTCTGTGTGAGGAGGCGGGGTTGACCCCGTTGCTAAGTATGACACAGTCCTCTAAGAGCTGTGATTGGTTGTCACAGAAAGGGGAGGAGAAATAAAAAACAAACGCAATCTGCCCTCCTAGTCATGAATGGACAGTGAAATCAACCAATCATATAACCTGAACTGCATTAATACGTGTAGTCATGAGGATAACTTAAAGTTATGTTGAAGAAACCCAGCAAAATTAAATGAATCATCACACAACTTGAAAATGTTTGGACAAACCTCATTCAGATGCAGAATATCTATATATTAAAGCATGCATGCATGATTTTTAGTACGTTCATTGTGAGTACATAATATAATTGTAAATACGTTAAAAATACAATAAAGTGAAAACACTTATTTCCATTGTGGTCCATTTAAAATCAAATTAAAATAAATGCAAATCAAATCAATTTTATTTATATAGCGCCAAATCACAACAAACAGTCGCCCCAAGGTGCTTTATATTGTAAGGCAAAAGCCATACAATAATTACAGAAAAACCCCAACGGTCAAAATGACCCCCTATGAGCAAGCACTTGGCGACAGTGGGAAGGAAAACTCCCTTTTAACAGGAAGAAACCTCCAGCAGAACCAGGCTCAGGGAGGGGCAGTCTTCTGCTGGGACTGGTTGGGGCAATATAAAAATAACAATATTCATAATACCAATAATAATAATAATGTGTATATGGTAACAAGGAGCCTCAACAATTTAGAAATACATTACGACAATAAATGAACATAAAATAATTACATAGAAAGGGAAGCCTCAAGGTCCCTTGCTGTCGCCCCATGACCCGATCGTGGATAAGCGGTTGAAGTTTATGATGATAATTACGTAGATCAAGCTGGTAGCGTGTTACTGACTCACTGTTATCCTACATATGGAGAATATCCTTCTGCAATCTCCTCTGCTTAAGACACTCTTAGGCTTCTTAAAAGTCCTCCTCCCTCCTCTTACCAGTTTTGCACCTTAGGAGCTCTCTTAAAGTCAAAGGTGCTTTGTGGATATATTTCATTTTACCAAGGAAAAATTCAAAGAAATGAATTTGAGGAATCTTAAGATTTTTCTTAGAATAATGTCACAAGGAGCTATTTTTAGCCTTAGGCTGCTTCGTGGATATGGGCAGGGTCACTTTGTGAATCACATATCTTTTATTTAGAGTCCTCATCAACCGTTATGTTAGAAAGAGATGTTAGAAATCTCCAATTGCTCTGTTTTTTTTTTTTTTTTGTTTGTTTGTTTTTTTGTTCAACCATGCTTTCACAGACCCACAGAGAGAGACAAAACTGGACATTTCAGGCCCTGTCTTGATGATCAAGTGCATTTTGGACATGTAAAATTACAATGTGATTATAACAATCAGATTCTCATCTGTGATTCCCATTATGGAGTCATGCATTTGCTGGACAGAGGTGTTTGAAAATATATGCCAATATCTATGTAGGAGAATAATGATCCAAGTTTGTAGGGTCCTGGTGCTTCCTGCCCTAGGCTAGTATCTCACTGGACTGTGACAGCTGCGAATAGCATCCACAAGGAAATTCATGCCATTCACCATCCCTTCACCTCAGTCACGGGGCGGCACTCATGCCTCGGTTGATTTTTGAACAGAGCAACAAAATTTGCATGATAAACTGCCCCACCTAATCATCAAGTAGGCACCTCGTACCCCTCATCACATATTCTCTGTGACTCAGAACATGTGCAACATCTGGACAAATTGTGGGGGCTTGACACACACTTTTCCGTTTATATGATCAGAGAAGAACAGCCCTTCTCGAAGCTGCCAAATGAGTCCAGCAGCATCCAGCCACCTGGCTCTCCAACCAGCCAGAACCCACTCCTGTGCACACTCATCCATGGTGCCACAGACGAGCTGCACAAACCGGATTATTGTGTTCACCTGAAGTGGTTAGTGTGCTTGATTTCAGTTCGGAAGGCTCCCGGTGTCACAGACCGAATGGTCACCCCTAAAATCGGTCCAGTGTGCCTTCACTACGCATGCACCATTTTGGAGCTCAGCAGCATCATTTCTGAGCATGACCAGCAATTCACTGATCACCTTATTTCTGTTTCAAACTGCACTCCAGTCATCATCTATCTCAGTGAAGCTTTTGTACAACAATCATTTCCACATGAATTCAGCATTATTTCATAATAAAAGATGGCAGACTGATCAGAGGGCACAGCAGCTGCTGTGGCGCCTCTGTCATTTTAAAGTGTCAGTAACGACTCACCAATTAACACTTCATTTACTGCTTAAATGGCCTTGTTTCTGCTTAAAATTGACTTTAAAATGATTTAAGAGGTTTTACTGGTCTGCTCTGTGTCAGCCTGATCCCGTCAGATCTCAGAAGCTAAGCAGTGCAGGATCTGATTAGTACTTGGATGGGAGACCTCTTCGGAACACCACCCGCTATGTGTGTTTCTCCAGGTGAAACTGGAGTTGCGTCAGGAAGGCCATCCGGCGTAAAACCTGTGCCAAATACCGATGTGGATATGGCTGTATCCGCTGTGATGACCCCAAACAAAAATGGGAGCAGCTGAATGGACAACAACAACCTTGTCATCTGATGGTTAATAATCCCATTATTCCATTTGATTGCTTTGGGTGAAGAGACTCCATCTCAGACATGCTGCTATGGTCCCAAATGATGCATGCGCAGTGAAGGCAGGGCAGACCAATTTTTAGGGGTTACTGTTCAGTCTGCAACACCGGTTCAAACCTTACCCCTGCCACATTTCTCTATGTATTGTGGAGTTTCATCAGAAAGGTCATCCGGTGTAAAACATGTGACAATTCAACATGCAGATCCCCCTTGGATCCGCTATAGCGACCACAGTGAAAACAAGGGAGCAGCCGAAGGGACTTATTTATTTGCATGAGGACAGAAGTTGAAATTACGCTTAATGCTGTTGACTGGCAGCCACCCACTGTGCATGCACTCTGACTTATTTTTTTTAATTGGAGCACTTCCAATTAATCATGATGCCTATGCAACCTGTTCTGCCACCAAGAAGCCATGCCATTAAATGGAACTCAGTTTTGTGAATGGCCCGGTTGTACATGCATACAAGGTGCTGGACATGTCCTGTCCTGCCATGGAGGTGCCATGCCAACTAATGGAACTCAGTTTCATGTGTGGCCTGGCTGTGAAAGCATGCTGGATCCATCCTACCCAACCACGCAGGAGCCACATGAAGCACATTTATGATGTTTTTCTGTTTAATTCATTTAAATTTCTGAGGGCCGCAGTCTAATTCTGTTGGGCCGGCGGCGGCCCTCATGCACGCAGGGACAGCAGGCTACATCTGTGTGAAGAATGCAGATGAGGTGATCCAGATTTTTTGTTTTATTTCCATTGTCAGTGGAAATTGAAAGATGCAGCTCCTGGACATTATGATTCTGTAAGTCCCTGAATGGTTGTTCACACTTTTCTTTTTGTTATTTTAGTTATTATTTATTTATTTATTTATTTTTGTGCTTTTCTGCCTAAAGTCAGGGGAATTTTCACATCCTCTTTTGCATAATATCAGTGTAATAGTCTACATCCATCCTGAGCACTGTGCACAAACGTGTCACCATTTCAGCCACACCGGTCATGCACAACATCCATAAGAGTGCCACATTGTATTCACATGCAAATCCTTGTGCCTGCAAAGACTGCGCCAGTGGTGCTTTATTTTTGCATGTGTTCTGCATACCATGTCAGTGGCTCTTGTGCAGTATGTGTGGTGACTGCTTAAGATTTGTGGCCATATTTTTGCCAGCACTCTGGATGGCATTCAGTGGACATTCGACCACCATGTGAACACATCGGGAGGACCAACTCAGTGAGATTCCACTTGAAAAAGTTATTTCCTTTACACCTGTTATTGTGCAATTTTTTGTCTGTGCCTACTCTCCACCAATCACACGTCAATGAGTTACAAGCCTTACTGTATGGCTGGGAGACTTGGAAGCTAACCAGTGACCAAAGGCAGTGACTTGATGTCTTTGGTTGGCGGTCTCATAAAGGGGCATGTCCATACACCTTCCACTCCTCACTTCCAGCTCCCAGTGAGCTTTTTTTTTTTTATTTGGTATTTACTTATTTATTTATTTTTTGTTGAAAAAGCATTTAACCTTCTGGATTTGTATTTTTTGGACCCCTGAGGCATAACTGCCAATCTACGTTCATATATATACTCAACAAAAATATAAACGCAACACTTTTGGTTTTGCTCCCATTTTGTATGAGATGAACTCAAAGATCTAAAACTTTTTCCACATATACAATATCACCATTTCTCTCAAATATTGTTCACAAACCAGTCTGAATCTGTGATAGTGAGCACGTCTCCTTTGTTGAGATAATCCATCCCACCTCACAGGTGTGCCATATCAAGATGCTGATTAGACACGATTAGTGCACAGGTGTGCCTTAGACTGCCCACAATAAAAGGCCACTCTGAAAGGTGCAGTTTTATCACACAGCACAATGCCACAGATGTCGCAAGATTTGAGGGAGCGTGCAATTGGCATGCTGACAGCAGGAATGTCAACCAGAACTGTTGCTCGTGTATTGAATGTTCATTTCTCTACCATAAGCCGTCTCCAAAGGCGTTTCAGAGAATTTGGCAGTACATCCAACCAGCCTCACAACCGCAGACCACGTGTAACCACACCAGCCCAGGACCTCCACATCCAGCATGTTCACCTCCAAGATCGTCTGAGACCAGCCACTCGGACAGCTGCTGGAACAATCGGTTTGCATAACCAAAGAATTTCTGCACAAACTGTCAGAAACTGTCTCAGGGAAGCTCATCTGCATGCTCGTCGTCCTCATCGGGGTCTTGACCTGACTCCAGTTCGTCGTTGTAACCGATTTGAGTGGGCAAATGCTCACATTTGCTGCCGTTTGGCACGTTGGAGAGGTGTTCTCTTCACGGATGATGCGAAGGAGATGTGTTGCACTGCATGAGGCAAATGGTGGTCACACCAGATACTGACTGGTATCCCCCCCCCAATAAAACAAAACTGCACCTTTCAGAGTGGCCTTTTATTGTGGGCAGTCTAAGGCACACCTGTGCACTAATCATGGTGTCTAATCAGCATCTTGGTATGGCACACCTGTGAGGTGGGATGGATTATCTCAGCAAAGGAGAAGTGCTCAATATCACAGATTTAGACTGGTTTGTGCACAGTATTTGAGGGAAATGGTGATATTGTGTATGTGGAAAAAGTTTTAGATCGTTGAGTTAATCTCATACAAAATGGGAGCAAAACCAAAAGTGTTGCGTTTATATTTTTGTTGAGTAATTTAAAAGTCAGTGATTCAAATCCATGTGAAATTTCTAAAGATGCACAAATAGACCAGGGGGAGGGGGGCTCTCAGTGTTAAACGTGGTTAAATTATTAAACTATTAAACTTGAAACATTGTCTTGACTATAGAAAGACAACATGCTGTACATATAAAGTGCTTCTATTTTTTCCCCACAGAGCATGATTTTATAGCTCAGCAGTAGAGCATTAATACATGTATACTGCATAGTACATGCACCACTGGTTTGAATCCCTGCAGAATTAGTTTTAATTTCCACGTAGCAAGAGAATTTATGACTTTTCTTTGAAAACACAGCTCCTCATACTCTGAACTAATTGTTAATTATTCATTTAATTTTGTATCTTTTAGGTCTTAATTAAATATTTAATTGTGTACATTATGCTGGCTATAGTGGAATCTATGTATAGATGCTGCATTAATTTACTTTATCTGTTATTTTTGGCTTATTTGTGTTTAAAAATATATAAGACTGACCTTTGACCCATATAGCATAGGTAATTTGCTGATAAATGTGGGTTTCTTATTAAATTAATACTGATTGCTATTATTACTAAACAGTCCCAATTTAATTTTAGTTATTTTTAAAAAGTTAATTTTCAAGTTAATTTTTAAAGTTTCAAGTTAATTTTATTAATTAATGTTTTATTTATTGGTTCATGGTCATTTTACTGAAAGCATATTGTTCATGTTGCATTTAAATTGAAAAATCTATTTATTCTATCCAGTATCACATGATGTTTGTCTGTAACTTGTGAAGGTGTTGTGATGTGAGCCAACCTCTGACAAAAATTGCGCAGCATGTCCAGGGTGTACCCACCCCTAGCAAAGTTTGGAAGACTTCGTATCACGTCATATGAAATGCATCATGAGATATCGTTTATGTCAGATTTTTTTCAGTTTAACCCATTTTTTTACATTGTGAGATTGTTTTTCCAAAACCCATTTTATGGTGTCATAAAGAGTGACATATACTGTATCTGAGATTGTTGAGGATGGACAAGACATATTTTCTTTATGAGCATGTTCTTTACTTCCTCAGTTTGTCCAACAGATCACAGACATTTCTGTTCATCAACAAAAGACAAATGTCCCACAGTTCATAGATCACATTTGTTTGTCCTCATGTTCCCCAGAGCCTCATTTTTTCCTTGTTTCTTTTAGTCCAGATCTAACAGGGAACAAGTGGCTCAGAATCTACACTTTGTCTTGTATCAGTCATGTCTTTACAAAGAAGTCCTATAATTGACACTGAAGTGGTCATTCTGTCATCCTGTAATATTTTATGATGTTTTTAATGGTTCAGTTTTATCTTAGTTTTATGTTTTTACATTGAGTAAGGTTTTATTGTTCTGTTTTTGTCTATAAAACCAAACTGTCTGATTTTATTATCTTGCTTTATTTCTTTGTCAAAAACACATTTAACATTTTATTTTATGAGGCATGCTCTACAAGTATTGATTGACTGGATTATTGTTTTTTGTTTTTTGTCAAGATGCACCCTCCCTCAAATGCAGTCACAATTATTTAACCCCACAAGAATGTCACCATTTAATTTATATTTTTACAAGTCCATTTTCATTCTTCAAATGCCATGTTTAATGCAATGAGTAGAATTATTCTTTTAATATAATAATCACGTTTATTTAGCAGTATTTACCACTGCTGTTTGTTTTTTCTGTTTGTTTTATGACAGAGTTGTCTGTAAGACTACAAAATTGTTTAAGTCAGCTTAACCTTTGGAAGCCCTACAATGACACTCAATAGATTTCAGTTATGTTCTATGGGTACATTATACATAATAATTTGTTCAGTAAAGAGTCTAGGCTAGTGCCTATTTTTTCAGCGCTCTTTTTATTAACAATAACAATAGCCCATATTGGAACTAAACTAAGATTTTTGTAAGAAAATGGAGCTGAAGATAAAACAGAGTGCAAATGTTAATTTGTTCAAAAAGAAGTACACAAACGTTTTACAAGAGGTATATGGAAGAGAATGGTGTTAGGGCCCCTTCACACATAGTATGAATTTGGTCAAGGTGTGCACGAAGTGTGCATGAAGCAGGAATCATATGCAAAACATGTAAATTTGTAGTTGCCTTGAATGCCTCGTACACTTGTTGCTATTTAAACTATTTGTGCCCACCAGTGGCTGAAAGACAGAGTGTGCACTGTGCAAGTCCATTGAACCCTCTCGCAACAGATGTTAGCCAAATTCCAGCTGACACACACACAAACGTCTAATACCGCACGCTTGGCACTTAGAAAATGTGTGGACATTTGCACTATCATCACAACAACAGTCAGCAAACAATCATTGTCGAGCTGGATGTGAAATTTTCGAAGTGCCCCAAGAGTGTGGCTTTGCAAAACAGCAACACACATGTGAGGTGCCAGAGTGTCAGGTCCCCCCCACACACGTGTCGTGTGTGTGAATCGTGCATGTGTTCCGCACTTGCCTGATATATGGATGTACAGATGGTGTGTTGGTGTGTGCCCTGAACTGACAGGGGGTGTGTTTGCCCACAGCGCACACATTGACAGGCTGCCCCAGATGACAATGGACCATCAGATCAGAGCATGCAGTGGGTGATTTGACTGTCACATCACCCACGTGAGCTCTGTTCCACATGGACATGCATACGGGGCCGGCTGGACACACCAGATCAGTAGATGTGAACATGAAAACAGCGCACTGCTTCATTAATGTCATTTCATGACTGTACGTCTGTGACCATGGGTCATCTACAGAGGAACAGATGGTTCATACTTGATAAAAGGGTGTTTTTATGGTGTTTTTTATATGTCCATCTCATTATTGATTTCAAGCATTTTCCCGCACTGTTTACAGGCAAGTAACAGTAGCTCAGTGGTAAAGTTTTGGGCTGGCAATCAGTAAATCAATAAATTTCAATGGGAGTGGCATGATGTGGTTCCACAGGTATCAACTCGGTTTTATTTTGTATTTATTCCACAGGCGTGGTGCGATGTGGTTCCACAGCTACCAGATAATTTTTATTTTTTATTTATTCCACATCAGCGGCGTGATGTGGTTCCACAGGTACCAGCTGGTATTTATTTTTAATTTTTTTCCACAGCAGCGGTGTGATGTGGTTCCACAGGTACCAGATGGTTTTTATTTTTTATTTATTCCACAGCAGAACTGTTATGTGGTTACACAAGCTCCAGTTGCTCACACTGTGTTTGTGCATGAGCATGCACTACAGCTTCGCTGCAGGATCATACACACCTGTCCATCTGCGTGATGTTTTCATGGTTCATTAATTTGAACTGTTTCACCGTAATTTGACCAAATTTGCACTATGTGTAAAGGGGCCCCTACCAGTGTTGATATAGGCATTGTATGGATTGTATGTAGTTTGGAAATACACATGTAAATTCATGTTGTGTAGGAAGTGGGGTATATGTTTATAGTGGAAGGCACAGACACCTGGAAAAGGCACACATCTGTCTACATATAAGTTCTCTGACAGTGCATGTTAGAGAACAAACCAAGCATGAAGTCAAAGGAATTGTCTATAGGCCTCTGAGACAGGATTGTCTCGAGGCATAAATCTGGGGAAGCGTACAGAAACATTTCTGCTGTATTGAAGGTCCCAGTGAGCACAGTGGCCGCCATCATCCATAAGTGGAAGAAGTCTGGATCCAGCAGGATACTTGCTAGTGCTGGCCAACCATCTAAACTGAGCAATTGGGGAGAAGGACCTCAGGGACAGTGGTGTCAAAAGTACACACATTTGTTACGTAAGTAGAAGTATAGATACTGCAGTTTAAAAACACTTTGGTAAAAGTTGAAGTATCAACTTGACCTCTTTACTCAAGTAAAAGTGAAAAAGGTATGTGCTCCAAAACCTACTTAAAGTATAAAAGTATAAAGTAACCTTTAAAAAAAAAAAGGTAGATGCCACTATATGAATTGAAAGCTTAATTTAAAAACTGATTCGTTCTACATGTGGCCCAAGACCCAAAACCCAAAATTACCCCCCAACACCACCTGCATGAAAATATTTCAATTCTAGAAGCTCTGAAATGCAATCTGGGACTATTCCAGACAATAAACTGGAGTGAGTGCAGCATCCATTTAGTGAAGGAAAAAAAAAAAAACAACTTATTCAAATTCATTCCAGTAGTATTCTGCTCTTACAAGGATGTAGCAGTTTTCTAGTTTGTCAGATAGTTCTGGAGGAAATCACTGAAGAAATTAACACATTGAAAATATGGTTTGACCGAAACAAACTCATTAAATAAGACAGGGATGAAGTGGAGGTATAAGAATCACTAGGTGTTCACAGGAAACACTCATTTATTTATGTATGTATTTATTTACGTATGTTCATTGTTAGTTGCTTTTATATTTTCTGTTGTGTTTCTATTCAGGTTCTTTTTGCCTCTTTCTCTAGAATTGTATATAATAATCATTAGATTATTAATATATAAACAAAAATAAATTTAAGAAATATTACAATTTGAAAACAAATGCACCCGAACGTGATGAGAGCTGCAACTGCTTAATGCTAAGTTTTAACATTGAAAATGCCATAGACATGCTAACGCGTTAGCGTCGCTCCCGTTTTTAAGTTATAAAATACATCTATCAACTGTTTCAGAAGACCATAACAGGTCGGTTTAACATAGAAAAGGTAAATAATACTCACATAAGTATGCTCTTTAGGGTTTTAGCGGGGAAAATTAAGCGAAAGAAAGAAAGAATAAACGAAGCAATGGTCGTAGCATTGCTTCAATCTGTGAACTAGTGCTTCGATTGGTTCACAGTTCACAGCAAAGCCGTGCTGCAGAAAAGTTGATTACAGGCGCACATGACGTGAAATATATATATATAAACATTAAACTGAAGCCAAAAGTAACGAGGCTGTTTGTTTTAAAAATGTAAGGAATAGAAAGTACAGATACTTGTGTGAAAATGTAATGAGTAGAAGTCAGAAGTAGGCAGAAAAATAAGTAATGGAGTAAAGTACAGATACCTAAAAAGTGTACTTAAGTACAGTAACGAAGTATTTGTACTTCGTTACTTGACACCTCTGCTCAGGGAGAAGACAGGGGGATGACCAAGAACCTGATTGTCACTTTGTCAGAACTCCAGCATTCCTCTGTAAAGAGAGGAGAACCTTCCAGAAGGACAACCATCTCTGCAGCAATCTGCCAATCAGGCCTGTATGGTAAAGTGGCCAGATGGAAGCCACTTCTTAGTAAAACACACATGGCAGCCCACTTGGAGTTTGCCAAAAGGCACCTGATGGACTCTCAGACCATGAGAATCAAAATTCTCTGGTCTGATGAGACAAAGATTGAACTCTTTGGCACGAATGCCAGGTGTCATGTTTGGAGGAAACCAAGCACTGCTCATCACATAGCCAATACCATCCTTACAGTGAAGCATGGTGGTGGCAGCATCATGCTGTGGGGATGTTTATCAGTGGCAGGAACTGGGAGACTAGTCAGGACTGAGGGAACAATGAATGCAGCAATGTACAGAGACATCCTGGATGAAAACCTGCTCCAGAGCGCTCTTAACCTCAGACTGGAGCAAATGTTCATCTTTCAGCAGGACAATGACCCTAAGCACACAGCCAAGATATCAAAGGAGTGGCTTCAGGACAACTATGTGAATGTCTTTGAGTGGCCCAGCCAGAGCCCAGACCTGAATCTGACTGAACATCTCTGGAGAGATCTGAAAATGTCTGCACAGTAAAATCACAAGTGTAAAACTAACACTGACTGTATTAAATTAATATTGTCAGTGTTAATTTAACACTGGTGATTTTACTGTGCATGCACTGACTCTCCCCATTCAACCTGATGGAGCTTGAGAGGTGCAACAAAGAGGAATGGGCAAAACTGCCCAAAGTTGGGTGTGCCAAGCTTGTGGCATCATATTCAAGAAGACCTGAGGCTGTAACGTGCATCAACAAAGTATTATGCAAAGGTTGTGAATACCTATGTACATGTTATTTCTCAGTTTTTTAATTTTTAATAAATTTGGGAAAAAAAATCTTATGGGGCGACCTGATCTCAAGGCAAGTAGTGATTCAGCAGCACAAAATATACATTAA
This sequence comes from Thalassophryne amazonica, assembly GCF_902500255.1. NCBI lineage: Eukaryota > Metazoa > Chordata > Actinopteri > Batrachoidiformes > Batrachoididae > Thalassophryne > Thalassophryne amazonica. The sequence goes on along the minus strand of NC_047116.1, from coordinate 91,593,419 downwards.
TCTACTGGCTTGTGATATTGTGAGGAAAGCGCCTCATTTTCGTCACGGCAGCACAAATTCATTCTAATTCATTCCATGATGGCTGCACGAAATTAAAAGTGAAGCGGAGGGGTCGGGGTGGTTATGGTTAAGGTGGGGGGAAGGAGTAGGATTTGGAGCACAAAAAAAAAAAAAAAAATCGTGAGACTGTGCTGTATGGGGTGTTGTGAGTACAATTTAGAGGTAAAAAAAAAATGAATTTACTCAATTTTGGAATAAGGCTATAACATAACAATATGTGGAAAAAGTGAAGTGCTGTGAATACTTGGATGCATTGCTTTGCGATAGCATTTATACTGGTTGGGTATTGATTTGTATAGGAATTATAATGATGAGATGACAAAGAGGTAGGAAGAAACAAGTGAAATCATCTTCCTGCTCATTTTCAAACATGTAATTTGTAATGTTTAAATAGTTAATTTGAAATTTTCTTTTTTTTTTTTCATTTTTCTTTCGTTAAATTTTCTCATATAAGATTATATGTTTCATGTCTTTATTGTATCCAAAATAAATCATAAGAAGAAGAACAATAACAACAATAATTATGATAACAATAATAATAATATTAATAATAATTGGGAGGTGATGGTCTAGTGGTTAAGTACTGGGCTTGAGACTAGAGTCTCCTCTGTTCTAACCCCAGCCAGACCAAACAATCACCAAGAGCCCTTGGGCAAGGTCCTTAATCCCAGTGTTGCTCCCAGTGTGTATTGCGTGCCTTGCATGACAGCACCCTGATAACTATGGGTTAATGTGAAGTATCATTGTAAAGTGCTTTGAGCTTTTGATTCAGATGGAAAAGCTCTGTATAAATACAGTCTATTTATTGTCTAATAATAAAATAATTGTTAATATTATATGGTAAATTTGAAATATATACAAAACCACCATTTCTGCTTCTGAACAAGCATGCACCTCAAAATGTAATTAATTGCATTGATCACAGAAGCAGAAAAGGACTTGTACTAATTGTCCAGACAAAGGGACTGAGCTGGAAAGGATGTGCAGCAAGCTGAGGTGATAAGAAATGCAGAGGGTAATGTGCTGACAAGCGAGAAAAGTATGGTGAGAAGGTGGATGGAATATTTTGAGGAGCTGATGAATGAATTAAATGAGAGAGAAAATGTTGAGAAGGTGTCGTGACACGGACCCACAACAGGGTGCGTTAATGAACGGACAATGGATAAGCCAAAAAGTAACAATTTAATGTTATGAAGCGCACAACGAAGTACAGACAATAACAATAGTGCGGAATGTCAATCATACACAAGGTGGCGTGTGGCAGGCTCGAAGATAGAAGACGCCTGGTGATAGAAGAGCCGGAACCCACACAGCTTCCACCACCAACGGATCTGAAGAACACCGGAGCCGCCAAGCCCTGCGCCCCAGGTGGCCACTGTCTTCAGCAGTCAGACCCGGTACTGCTGACAGAGAACAGAAACAGTTTGATGAGTGTGAGTACGCACACTCAGTAATCCCACAGTCTGTGTTCAGTTAGGAGGGAGCACCTCCACCTCCAATCACACACTCGTGCAGCTCCTGAGACAACCACTTATCTGGGTGGGGTGGGAGGCGAAGCCGTCGCAGTCCACACCAAACGCCAACACAGCAGACAAGTAATCCGTCACAGGAAAACGGCTGCAAAAGAGATCAGACTATTGCTCGGTTTAGATTCAGCAGAGAAAATTACCTGTATGGTAGATGATTTCTCTGCGAGGAGGTGGAGTTGCAGTCCGGCCTTTATGGTGATGGTGATGGGTTGAATGAGTTACAGCTGGTGCTGATGAAGAGCGACAGCTGTCACTCCCAGTGGCTCCGGCGCCCTCTCGTGCTTGAAGCCCGCACTCCAAGCAGGGTGCCATCTGGTGGTGGTGGGCCAGCAGTACCTCCTCTTCAGCGGCCCACACAACAGGACCCCCCCCTCAACGGGCACCTCCTGGCACCCGACCAGGCTTGTCCGGGTGCCGCCGGTAGAAGTCGACCAGGAGGGCCGGGTCCAGGATGAAGCTCCTCTTCACCCAGGAGCGTTCTTCGGGTCCATACCCCTCCCAGTCCACCAAATACTGGAACCCCCGGCCCTTCCGACGGACGTCCAGGAGCCGGCGCACGGTCCAAGCCTGCTCCCCGTCGATGATCCGGGCAGGAGGCGGCGCCAGTCTGGGGGTACAGAGGGGTGAAATATGGTGAGGTTTGATGCGCGACACATGGAAGACAGGATGGATCCGCAGTGAAGCCGGCAGCTTCAGCTTCACCGCGGCAGGACTGAGGACATTGAGGATCGTAAATGGTCCGATGAAGCGGTCCTTCAGTTTCTGAGACTCGACCTGGAGTGGTATGTCCTTGGTTGAAAGCCACACCTCCTGCCCGGGCTGGTATGCAGGGGCCGGGGAACGCCGGCGGTCTGCATGGGCCTTGGCCCTCGTCCGGGCCTTCAACAGGGCAGAACGGGCGGTCCGCCACATCCGGCTGCACCTCCTGAGGTGGGCCTGGACTGAGGGCACACCGACCTCTCCCTCCACAAGTGGAAACAATGGGGGCTGGTACCCCAAACACACCTCAAACGGGGAAGGCCGGTGGCTTACGACACTTGGCTGTTGTGGGCGTACTCGATCCAGGCCAGATGGGTGCTCCAGGCCATCGGGTGCGCGGAGGTAACGCAACGGAGGGCCTGCTCTAGCTCCTGGTTGGCCCGCTCTGCCTGTCCGTTTGTCTGAGGCTGATACCCGGACGAGAGACTCACGGTGGCCCCCAGTTCCCTGCAGAAACTCCTCCAGACCTGAGAGGAGAACTGAGGGCCACGGTCTGAGACAGTGTCCGCTGGTATCCCATGCAGATGCACGACGTGGTGGACCAGGAGGTCTGCTGTCTCCTGGGCCATTGGGAGCTTCGGGAGGGCCACGAAGTGGGCCGCCTTGGAGAACCGGTCCACTATCGTGAGGATGGTGGTGTTGCCCTGGGACGGCGGGAGGCCCGTGACAAAGTCCAGGCCGATGTGGGACCAAGGGCGGTGAGGTACCGGTAGGGGCTGGAGGAGGCCTTGGGCCTTGTGGTGGTCGGCTTTGCCCCTGGCACAGGTGGTACAGGCCTGGACGTAGTCCCAGACGTCGGCCTCCATGGACGCCCACCAGAAGCGCTGCTGGACCACTGCCATGGTTCTGCGCACCCCGGGATGACAGGAGAGCTTGGAACCATGACAGAAGTCCAAAACCGCAGCTCTGGCCTCCGGTGGGACGTACAGTTTGTCCTTCGGGCCGGTCCCCGGGTCCGGGTTCCGTGTCAGGGCCTCCCGGACGGTCTTCTCCACGTCCCAGGTGAAAGTGGCCACAACAGTGGACTCGGGGATGATGGTCTCTTTAGGGTCTGACAACTCGGCCTTGGCCTCCTCTTCATGCACCCGGGACAGGGCATCCAACCATTGGTTATTGGTCCCGGGGCGGTATGTAATCTGGAAGTCAAAGCGCCCGAAGAACAGTGACCAGCGGGCTTGCCTGGGGTTCAGCCGCTTGGCGGTCCGGATGTACTCCAGGTTCCGATTGTCCGTGAAAACCGTGAAGGGCACCGTCGCTCCCTCCAACAGGTGTCTCCACTCTTCAAGAGCCTCCTTCACCACAAGGAGTTCCCGATTGCCGACGTCATAATTCCTCTCAGCCGGGGTCAACCTGCAGGAAAAATAGGCACAAGGGTGGAGAACCTTATCGGACTCCCTGCTCTGGGACAGCACGGCTCCTATCCCTGAGTCAGAGGCATCCACCTCCACTGTGAATTGGCGAGTAGGATCAGGCTGCACCAGAACTGGTGCAGACGAAAACCGGCGCTTCAACTCCCTAAACGCGGCTTCGCACCAATCCGACCAGGTGAAGGGGACCTTAGTGGAGGTCAGGGCTGTCAGGGGGCTAACTACCTGACTGTAGTCCTTAATGAACCTCCTGTAGAAATTCGCAAAGCCGAGGAACTGTTGCAGTTTCCTACGGTTTGTTGGTTGGGGCCAATCTCTCACCGCCGCAACCTTGGCCGGATCAGGGGCGACAGAGTTGGAGGAGATTATGAACCCCAGGAAGGACAAAGAAGAGCGGTGAAACTCGCACTTCTCGCCCTTCACAAACAGCCGGTTCTCCAACAACCGCTGTAGGACCTGACGTACATGCTTGACATGGGTCTCAGGATCCGGAGAAAAGATGAGTATATCGTCTACATATACAAAGACAAACCGACGCAGGAAGTCCTGCAAGACGTCATTAACCAATGCTTGGAACGTCGCAGGCACATTGGTGAGGCCGAACGGCATGACCAGGTACTCAAAGTGACCTAACGGGGTGTTAAATGCCGTCTTCCACTCGTCTCCCTCCCGGATCCGAACCAGGTGATAAGCATTCCTAAGATCCAATTTTGTAAAAATTTGGGCTCCATGCAAGGGCGTACACACTGAATCCAACAGAGGTAACGGGTATCAGTTGCGAACCGTGATCTCGTTCAGCCCTCTGTAATCAATGCATGGACGGAGTCTGCTGTCCTTCTTGCCCACAAAAAAGAAACCAGCACCCATCGGGGAGGAGGAGTTCCGGATCAACCCGGCAGCTAACGAGTCCCGGATGTAGGTCTCCATTGATTCGCCTTCCGGACGTGAGAGGTTGTACAGCCTGCTGGACGGGTACTCAGCGCCCGGTATCAAATCAATGGCACAATCATACGGACGGTTTGGGGGCAGCGTGAGTGCCAGATCCTTGCTGAAGACGTCAGCAAGGTCATGGTACTCGACTGGCACCGCCGCCAGATTGGGGGGGACTAAAACCTCCTCCTTAGCTGTCACACCGGGTGGAACCGAGGATCCTAAACACTCCCGGTGGCAGGTTTCACTCCACTGAACCACAACCCCAGACGGCCAATCAATCCGGGGATTGTGTTTCAACACCCATTGGAAAACCCAAAAACCACTCGGGAGGTAGAAGGTGTTACATAAAACACAATCTCCTCCCTGTGATTCCCAGAAACAACCAAAGTCACGGGCTGTGTCTGGTGTGTGATTAGTGGAAGAAGGGTGCCATCTAGTGCCCGCACCGACAATGGTGACGGTAAGGCCACTAGAGGGAGCCCAACCTCCTTTGCCCATCTGCTGTCGAGCAGATTCCCCTCCGACCCCGTGTCCACCAGTGCTGGGGCGTGAAGGGTTAGATCCCCACTCAGGATCGTGACTGGGATACGTGCAGATTTTCGGGGTTTCCCCGCGTGGGTATTGTGACCCACCCTTAGCCCAGTCTCTAAGGACGAGTGCTGCTGTTTTGACTGTTTGGGGCACTCTCTCTGTATGTGCTCGGTTGAGCTGCAGAGAAAACACTCTCCACGGATCAGCCTCCTTTATCTCTGATCTGATCACTTTTTGGCCCTGCTCATTTCCATAGCAATGTCAGCAGGGGGAGCTGTCATCACGTGGAGAGCCCTGGCTGTCGAGCGTGGGGAAGTCGGCTCCCTTTCGGACCCGGGAGGAAGAGGGACGGCTTGTGCCTGACCACGCCCCTCGTCTCGCTGCCGTCGGTGTTCTGTTAATCGGTTGTCTAACCATATAACCAGGTCGATAAGCCCGTCTAAATCCCGCGGCTCGTCCTTCGCCACCAGGTGCTCCTTAAGGACCAGAGACAGTCCGTTTACAAAGGCGGCGCGGAGCGCAACAGCATTCCAGCCGGCTTGCGCTGCCACGATGCGGAAGTCGACTGCATACTTCGCTGCGCTCCGACACCCCTGTCGTATCGACAGCAGCACGCTTAAAGCGGTCTCGCCTCTATGAGGGTGGTCGAACACCTGTCGGAACTCCCTCACAAACTCAGTGTAAATCGTTAGGAGCCGTGAATTCTGCTCCCAGAGCGCCGTAGCCCAGGCACGTGCCTCTCCTCGAAGCAGATTTATAATGTAAGCCACCCGGCTAGCGTCTGACGCGTACATTACGGGACGCTGTGAAAAGACGAGCGAGCACTGCATCAAGAAGTCCGCGCACGTCTCCACACAGCCTCCGTACGGCTCCGGAGGGCTTATGTATGCTTCAGGGGAAGGTGGGGGGGTTCGTTGAATGACCAGTGGAATGTCTGTCTCTGGCATTCGGTCAGCAGGAGGAGGTGCTGCAGCAGCGCCCTGAGCATGCGCTTCCACCTGGGCGGTGAGAGCCTCCATCCTTCGACTGAGAATAATGCTCTGCTCGGTAACTAAGTCCAACCGAGCAGTAAAGGCGGTTAAGATGTGCTGCAGCTCACCTAACACGCCTCCTGCTGGCGCCTGTGCACCTCGCTCTTCCATTGGCTGTTCAAGCGCTGGTTGATGCCCCTCGGGATCCATGACGCTGGCCGAGAAATCCTGTTGAGAAGGTGTCGTGACACGGACCCACAACCGGGGGGCGTTAATGAACGGACAATGGATAACCCAAAAAGTAACAATTTAATGTTGTGAAGCGCACAACGAAGTACAGACAATAACAATAGTGCGGAATGTCAATCATACACAAGGTGGCGTGTGGCAGGCTCAAAGATAGAAGACGTCTGGTGATAGAAGAGCCGGAACCCACACAGCTTCCACCACCAACGGATCTGAAGAACACCGGAGCCGCCAAGCCCTGCGCCCCAGGTGGCCACTGTCTTCAGCAGTCAGACCCGGTACTGCTGGCAGAGAACAGAAACAGTTTGATGAGTGTGAGTACGCACACTCAGTAATCCCACAGTCTGTGTTCAGTTAGGAGGGAGCACCTTCACCTCCAATCACACACTCGTGCAGCTCCTGAGACAACCACTTATCTGGGTGGGGTGGGAGGCGAAGCCATCGTAGTCCACACCAAACGCCAACACAGCAGACAAGGAATCCGTCACAGGAAAACGGCTGCAAAAGAGATCAGACTATTGCTCGGTTTAGCCCGCACTCCAAGCAGGGCGCCATCTGGTGGTGGTGGGCCAGCGGTACCTCCTCTTCAGCGGCCCACACAACAGAAAAGGCTGGATGATGTGGAGAGAGTAAATCAGGAAGTGCAAGGGATTAGTCAGGATGAAGTGAGGGAAGCTATGAAGAGGATGAAGAGTAGAAAGGCAACTGGTCCAGATTAGGGATGAGCGAGTACACCACTATCTGTATCTGTATCTGTTTAGCGAGCTAAATGATCTGTATCCATATCTGTACTCATAGTGTGCAGGGCCTAATGCAGGAGTGGGCGTGGTTTAACACAAAATGGCTGGGGCTTAAATTAATACATTATTTTAAGTCTGAAATTGATATGGATTGATCAGAAGTTGCAATATTTATTGTTTATTTGAAAACTATTAACAGAACAGCCTCAAAATTGAGATTCAACTCAATGTTTTTGATCACAAAAGTTAGAGAACTATTTACAGAACAAGTTTTATGAACTCAGAACATGAATATTCTTAAGTGTGTGAATGAATAACAGAACAGCCTCAGAATTGACATTCAGTGTCGTAGGAAATTATGAACTACTAAGTATGCTTGAACAAGAGTTGTCATACTCAACACAGCTTTCTTTTTTTAATTTTATGATTAAACTGTGATTTTTTTTTTCAATTATTTTTTATTTTTACTACCTAACGTTCTTGGCATTTTTTCCACACAAAGTTAAACAATATTGATTAATGCGTGTGTCTCTGTGTGTGCATGACTGTTTGTGTGTGCATGTGTGTGTGACTGTGTGAGAGGGAGAGAGATGTTGTTCAACTAACCAGTTTATTTTTATGAACTGCAGTGAGAAAGTGTCAGATACTGCATGCAGCCATATTCAATAAAAAATATTAATATAGGCTACTTTGTGTGTTCAGCTATATGCATGTATGTGTGTAAGTGGTCTGTAAGACTGTTTATTTTTTAATGATCTGTGTAAACTTGGTGATTCATGCAAACATCCAGTGATGGCAAACAGGGAAATAATATGTCAGCCTTGTTGACTGTATTCTTCTCAAAAGCATTGTGTTCAGTAGGAGCAAAGTTTTCCAACTGACTTTATATCACCAACAAAATGAAGAGCAAACAAACAAAAAAATAAATAAAAAATAAAATATAAAATAATAAATAAATAATAAATAAATAAAAACAACCGGAGTGGAGGCAGTGACTGATGCGACATGAGCCATTTTCAGCTCTGTCTTGTCAAATGCACCATGTATGATACGAAACAAGTTCACCAAGTAACTTTAAATATCATACAAACCATAAAAGACCAGAGCTGAACAAAACTTGAGTACTGAGAGAGCAACGTGAGGTAGAATCAAGCCAAGCACAGAGAGAGAGATCCTGTCTGTTTGTGTGTGAGAGAGAAAACCACGTCTGGCTGCAGAGAGACGTGTCTGTGTAGGGAGGGGCGGGTGTTGTGTGTGACTGGCCAATCACAGAGTGTGAAGACAGCTAGTTAGTCAATGAAAATTTTACTTCAGAACGAGCACAGATATTGATGACTTTTACTTGTATCATTCTCGTAGTCATCAAAAAAGCTTTATCCATTCTGATACTCATTTCAGACGAGTATCTGGCTCAATCCTAGTCCAGATGGCATCCCAGTGGAGGCATAGAAATGTCTAGGAGAGATGGCAGTGGAGTTTCTAACCAGATTGTTTATAAAATCTTAAAAAGTGAGAGGATGCCTGATGAGTGGAGAAGTGTGCTGGTTCCTTTTTTTACAGCAACGGTGATGTGCAGAGCTGCAGTAACTACAGAGACATCAAGCTGATCAGCCACTGCATGAAGTTATGGGAAAGAGTAGTAGAGGCTTAGAAAACAGGTGATGATGATCTGTGAGCAGCAATGTGATTTTGTGCACTACTTGATGCAATGTTTGCTTTGAGATGCTGATTTAGAAAAGTAGTGAAAAGGCCAAGAGCAGTTACATTTTGTGTTTCTGGATTTAGAGAAAGCTGATGACAGGGTGCCATCATTCCATCACAAATTAGGGCTTGGATTTTATTGTTTCTATATACAGTTAATTTAGAACTTCAACTGCTATAATTAATAGCGCTAATGAACTTCACTGCCCCGCCCATAGGGTCCCTCACCCCTTGTTTTTGTGTTTGTCGTTGTCTAACCCCCCGTGTGTGTATGTTAATATTGACACTTTATTAGCATTATGATAACTATTATTCTATATTAGTTTTTGTGTAATTTGAAAATATGCCATTTACATAAAAAACTGTTCAATAAAAGTTTGTTCACAAAAAAGTTTTATGAAAATGGCTGCATAAATTGTCTTATGGTTTGCAAGCAACTATATCAAACCGGCTCTCCGACAAACAAACCTTGCAACTTTTAGATTGGACCAACAGTCTAGATGACTGTTCATCTCACTCTTTGGTGTAATTATGACAGCAAAACTCTTTTGTGGAATTTACACACACACACACACACACACACACACAATACAAAATGTAGTCTTTCAGTGACCTGGCAGTTTTTGGAAATGGACAGGCTAACTTTTCATTACTGAGATATGAGAAGCACTTATTCAAAAACATTCATTTGCTGCAAAGGCCTTTCTTTGTACCACGAAGCACATCAAAAGAAGAGAAAAAATCAAGGTTGATTTTTTTAAATAAAGTTAAGTTAAAGTTTAAACTTTTTGGTAGCCTGAAACTGTGATACATTTTACTGACATTACCGAAATGTACTACAGGAAAAAGTAGTTGACTGTTGTTGATTGTAACTGCATGAAGTAATTTATTCATATATGCCTGCCCCACATGAAAACAGCTAAAGGAAGGTTATAGACCATCAAACAGTTTTCAACTCATACAACCCCTGGCAAAAATTATGGAATCACCGGCCTCAGAGGATGTTCATTCAGTTGTTTAATTTTGTAGAAAAAAAGCAGATCACAGACATGACACAAAACTAAAGTCATTTCAAATGGCAACTTTCTGGCTTTAAGAAATACTATAAGAAATCAAGAAAAAAAGATTGTGGCAGTCAGTAACGGTTACTTTTTTAGACCAAGCAGAGGAAAAAAATATGGACTCACTCAATTCTGAGGAAAAAATTATGGAATCACCCTGTAAATTTTCATCCCCCAAATTAACACCTGCATCAAATCAGACCTGCTCATTGACATTGACCCTATGCCATGACATTGACCCTATGCCATGACATTGACCCTATGTGTCTTTTTGCAAGGAATGTTTTTGCAGTTTTTGCTCTATGGCAAGATGCATTATCATCTTGAAAAATGATTTCATCATCTCCAAACATCCTTTCAATTGTCCAAAATATCAACATAAACTTGTGCATTTATTGATGATGTAATGACAGCCATCTCCCCAGTGCCTTTACCTGACATGCAGCCCCATATCATCAATGACTGTGGAAATTTACTTGTTGTCTTCAGGCAGTCATCTTTATAAATCTCATTGGAAAGGCACCAAACAAAAGTTCCAGCATCATCACTTTGCCCAATGCAGATTCGAGATTCATCACTGAATATGACTTTCATCCAGTCATCCACAGTCCACAATTGCTTTTCCTTAGCCCATTGTAACCTTGTTTTTTTCTGTTTAGGTGTTAATAATGTCTTTCATTTAGCTTTTCTGTATGTAAATCCCATTTCCTTTAGGCGGTTTCTTACAGTTCGGTCACAGATGTTGACTCCAGTTTCCTCCCATTCATTCCTTATTTGTTTTGTTGTACATTTTTCGATTTTTGAGACATATTGCTTTAAGTTTTCTGTCTTGACGCTTTGTCTTCCTTGGTCTACCAGTATGTTTGCCTTTAACAACCTTCCCATGTTGTTTGTATTTGGTCCAGAGTTTAGACACAGCTGACTGTGAACAACCAACATCTTTTGCAACATTGCATGATGATTTACTCTCTTTTAAGAGTTTGATAATCCTCTCCTTTGTTTCAATTGACATCTCTCGTGTTGGAGCCATGATTCATGTCAGTCCACTTGGTGCAACAGCTCTCCAAGGTGTGTTCACTCCTTTTTAGATGCAGACTAACGAGCAGATCTGATATGATGCAGGTGTTAGTTTTGGGGATGAAAATTTACAGGGTGATTCCATAATTTTTTCCTCAGAATTGAGTGATTCCATATTTTTTTCCTCTGCTTGGTCTAAAAAAGTAACCGTTACTGACTGCCACAATCTTTTTTTCTTGATTTCTTATAGTGTTTCTTAAAGCCAGAAAGTTGCCATTTGAAATGACTTTACTTTTGTGTCATGTCTGTGATCTGCTTTTTTTCTACAAAATTAAACAACTGAATGAACATCCTCCGAGGCCGGTGATTCCATAATTTTTGCCAGGGGTTGTAGAATACCTTTAAATGTTTGCCAATGGAGCAATTATCCTAAAACTATAATTTTAGAAATTGCATATTACCTTTAATGGAGGATAAACTGTAAAGCATGATGCAAAATTAGTTGGCTGTTGGGGTTGTAAATGTGAATGGTCTGCAGTGTGTATCGGTCTGTGTGGAGCTGTTGCTGGTAATGTAGCTGTCAGAGTGAAGCAATGTTTTAGTGGCGCTCTTCAATCAACCGCCAGCAGTGGCATAGATTGAACAGATTGTGGGTGAATTTCAGGTCGGCAGCGGTGAGTTCACACTCTGTGAGGAATGTTTGTAATCACGTCACTAACAGATGGCCTACTCGCTGGGCAGACAGAGGAGGTGCAGGACACCCAGGATGTCTGGAACATGGCACGGAGCACAGTGGTAGCAGGACCGAAAACAGTGCAGTGCAACTTTTTTCCCGTGTTTGTGTGTGTGTATGGTCCATTTGGTTGAGGTCAAGAAATGATATCAGCACTTTACAGTGAAGACACAAAGTCTTTACTCTAATTATTGTAAATGCAGCAAAATTAAGTTATTCTCTAAGAACCTTAATTTATAGCAGTTTAATTGTATATATTAATGTAATACGGTTTAAGTGATGGGACCACTCAACACAACTTCTTTTGAAACAAACAAAGTGTAAAGACAGGTTTTCTCCAAACCCACTTGGATTAAAACATTAAGGGCCCCTTCACACACAGTGCAAATACGTACACAGCTCATATGAGTGAACCACACAAACCTTGAGCTGAAGGGCAGGCGTGCACGATCCGGGTGCGAGGGTTCATGCAAGCGACAGTGTCTTTCGAGCAGGAACACAGTGTGAGCAGCTACACCACATTATGCCGCTGATGTGGAGAACAATAAAATAAAAACCATCTGTATAATTAGTGAATATCACTGGGTTGATAATGCACAAAAAGGGATGCAATACAGAACCCTGTGGTTAAATAACCCTGGTTAGAAGAAATGCCACTCACAGGATTCGAACCTGTAAGCTCTGATTACCAGAGGGAAACTTTACCACTGTGCTACCATCACTGACCTGTAATCAGGGAAGAAAAATGTCTGAACTCAACAAAGACATGGACAAAGTCCGCTGTATCTGGCCACTGCAGCCAGCACAAAGGCAAAAGATGTTTTATATATTTCCACGTGAGGACAGCAGACAGAGACACGCACCTCATAGAGGAATGTTGCACATTCACGTCCTTCCAAACATGAATCGTGTCCTCCAGCCAGGATGTCCAGGAACAGAGATTTTTACAGCCGCGGCTGTGAGTGGACACCCCCCCGTCCGTTCAGTGTCCATACCAACGTGTCATTCTGTGTTTCATTATTTTCATTATTTGTTATGTAATGGCATATGTAGGTATTGTATTGTATTGTATTGTAATAATTATATAACTGTCCTGTGGTGGTTTCTGTGTTTGTAATGTGTGCACTGAGCTGTCATCCAGCTGTCAGTGTGCTGCAATCAGCTGGCAGGCCCCTCACTGTGCTGTGTGCGATCAAACCTTGCTGTCCTGCCCCCATGTGATAACATCTTTACATACATATAAGCATTTTATGCAAGCATGCCACCCCAGCAAGCCAGATGTGTTGGAGGGAGGGGGAGCATGACACACATGCACAGGTGCGAGACACATGCATCATGTGTGTGGCTTTTTGCAACTCCACAGTCGTGGGGCACTTAGACAGATTTCACATTCAGACAGTTAGCTAACTGATTGTAGACTAATATATAGTTTAATATTCAACTTTAGGTTGTAATTCATTTAAACCCTCTTGCTTGGTGTTTAGATTTTTTTGTCTCTGAGCATTTTTTTATTTATGAGAATCTTTTTGTCAAATTTAGCTGTGTTTATTAGTGCGGTTGTATGACAGAGATCTGGGATATATGCAGTGTCTATCTGTGATGCTGCCTCATGTTATACTTAAGGATTATTAACTGAGTGCGAAGTCTGTATGGGAAAATATCAGATCAAGGTCGGCACGAAGCTGCTGACGGAGCAAAAGCTCCACCGTGTTGAATTCTCACAGGACATGCTGGACTCTGAAAAATGATGCCCACCTCTTCCACCATTCGGAAGATTCAGACGGCTTTTGGTGGCTTTTCAGTCGTGTGACTATCCGAGAAACTGTGGAAGAGGTGGGCATGTCACAACATGTCTTGTGAGACTTCAACACGGAGGCGCTTTTGCTCCGTCAGCAGCTTCGTGCCGAAGCCATCGGCATGAATTTCGTTGCAACTCTTTTCATGACCAACTCTTCTCTTACCAAAAAGTAGTATATGCAAGTATGTTTCAAGTATACTTCTAGTTTACTTTTTATATACTTATCAGTACTATTTTTTGGTAAGGGTTCTGTCACAGTGGAATGTGCCGAAAAAGTGCTGATGTCCACCTCTTCTGCAATTTCTCGGATAATCACAAGACGGCCCCCCATCACCACAGCATTCACTTTGGAAATAATCTGGTCATTTCAGCATGTTGATGGCCGAACGGAGCGCGGCTCGCTCTCCACTGTTGTGCGGACATCTTTAAACCGGTTGTACTGCTCCTTAATCTGTGTGATGCCCATAGGATTGTCACCGAAAGCCGTCAGAATAATCCGAATGGTTTCCACCTGGCTGTCGCCCAGTTTCTGGCTAAATTTGATGCGGCGCTGTTCCAGTCGTTCCACCATTTTCCTTGCAAAGAAAATCCAAGGAGAGACTACACCCATCCTCACACAAAGGCTGCTTACAAGCAAATGACGCAATCGACAGGCGTGAAAAAATTCACACATGCGCACGAAGGTTCAAGGTTGGCTCATGGAAGCACACGTGATTCAAATCCATCAGGTTTTTGAAAAAAATAAAAAGGTCGGATACTTTTCTAACAGACCTCATATTAAATGCACCACCTGCCACTGTCACCAATAATACATTATGTAGTTTCTTACAGAATGCAAGAATTGGTTAATAACTATGTAGCCTTGAGGTTCAGAAAAATGTGGTTTGAATTCATTTAGTGCTTTTCTACAGGCATCTCAGTAATACCCATGTGTTTAATTTTCAGTAATTAGTTTTCAAAAAGAAAAAAAAAAAAAGGAATACTGTCATAACATGCAATTGTCAAAGGAACATGGAACAATCAGATACTCGATTGCCAAAGATGTTTTAAGATTCCTGAGGCTTTTATAAACTCTTGTCATTTGCAGCTTTTCTCAGGGGCACCAGCCAGACACTGCTTGCACTCCCAGCAGCCTTTTCATTGTCGAGGTCGAGGAGCTTTGTTGTGTGTCCCTATGTATCTCTTTTGTGATGTGCATGTCACCATCCACTAAAGCAGTGGTTCATACAACTCCCACAATACAAAATGAAATCAATTAAAATATTTTTTTTCTATTTTTCTTGACATTGTTAAAATTTACAAAATATTAATTTGTTCTTGATCTTGAGCTTCTCACTGCGCTTGTCCTCTCTTTATTGCCTGATCAGGTCAGGTGTGAAAGCATCCTCAGTTGTTGAGAGTTGCTACATCAGTCACACTACAGGATTGTCTTGGGTTGTGATGGCAACCACGCAGGCCAATAACTGGTTCAACCCCACATCTTAAAAGTAGCCTACTGTCTAACAGTGATTGCCAAGTGAATTGTTGTTCCCTTGACTTTCTCCAGCTCTGCTGGATCATGGCAAAAAGGCCAAAATGCACCCATGGATTCTCCAAGGAGACCTAGTGCCAAAGACTTCCACTCATTCCTTTTGGTCATTGGCAAACAGGAAGCAATGGGACCCTAAAGAATTGGACATTTATTCTCCTGCCTATTATAGCCAAACATCTCTCTCAGGACCTCATGAATCCATAAGGTCAGCACAAGGCTTTTGTTGGTTTCAATGGCAGAATTCCTAGAAACATGAACATCACAGCTGAGCTAAGTCAGTCTCTACAGGTTTGGCACTCACTGTGTACAGAACAGATACACTGCAGAACAGTCCTGAAAGTCAGTGAATGTCCAAATCTCAGGCTTAACGCAAGACATTTACAAAACCATACACTCCACTCAATCAAATCCTCAAGTGCAAATTTTACAGAGTATTGCCTTTTGCTGTATCCAGTACTTGTGTGTACTTTGTTGTGTTTAGTGACATATTTCTTGATGTTAAAGCAGTAACATTTACATGTGGATGATGTGAGACATTTGCAACTGATGTGAATAGAATAGCAGCTCATCACTCTCAGATGAATCTGCTCAGTGATGCAAAACAGACAGCAGACAATCGGTCATACCAAAGAAAAAATGCAGTTGGTGAACAACTTGACAGGCTGTGCCTGCTACTTGTCCACATATTGAAAGTGACAGTTCGTGAAAGGAACGCTGTGGTTTCAGCTGCTAATTAAAATCTCCTTTCCTCCTCATCTTTTAATGCTCATCAGATATAATGGACAGGGCTAATTATATGCTGCCCAAAGTCTTAGTACCCACTTAGAACATGGAAAAATTAATTTTTGCCATCATTAGAGGGAGCACTTGGAGCTGCTATTTTGAACATTATGGAAATTACTGTAGATATTAAAGGAAAATATATATACGTGAAACTACTGTCAGAGCAGCTCTCATCATGTCACTGTCTTGGTTTAATTACATTTTGAAGAGCGTTCAAGACACCATTTGATAGAAATATTTTAACTGCACTATCAAAAAGCTTTAATAGATGAGAATGCATGACTGGGCATGATGTTGCACATTTCTGGAGGTTGCCAAATGTCATGAATAACTCCAAGCTGAACATTGCGGATTAATGATGTAACAGTGAGGGTCTGAGCACTTTTATGGTCTGCATCCATACATACCAAGAATAAAAATTAACAGATGTCTACTAGTAAGAAATTGTAGATGGAAAGATGGAAAGAAAAGGCATACAATGCAGGAGATGACAGGATGCAAATTTAACAGGGCAGTCACAACTTGTCGATTTAGCCAACACATGCCAATGTATTAAAAGTATGCCAAATACACTGGTGTATGTCTATTAAGTTATGGCTATGTTTTGGACAAGTTAAGAGCACATTGAAGCACCCGGGTACACACCGTAGTATGGCGAGTTCCTTGAAGAATTTTGGGCATGCACAATATTTTTGATGCATGTGAACATATGACACATACAGTTGTATGTAAAGGTTTGGGCCCCCCTGATGATTTCCATGATTTTCCTTTATAAATCTTTAGTTGTTTGGATCAGCAATTTCAGTTACATATATCATATAGCAGACAAACACAGTGATATTTCAGAAGTGAGATGAAGTTTATAGGATTTACAGAAAGTGTAAATGCTGAATGCAACCACCCAAACAGACAAACAGTTGATCGCCTCCATATCTGATCATCCAGTATAAACTGATCAAACTGTTGCACTGGTTTTTACTGCTTGTTAACAAGGTAGTATTTCTTGGAGCTTGGTGGAAAGTTGAATAATAAAACCTTGAGTTTCAAAGTCTATATGTGTTGGCCCTGCGACAGACTGGCTGCCTGTTCAAGGTGTACAATGCCTCTTGCCCAGTCTCCTCCACTGTGACCCTTATTTGGAAAAAGCAGAGAAAGAAAATAAGTAGATGAATGTTCCAATAAATTTTATTATCAGTGAAACCTGTCATTACTATTTCATGGTAATAACAGATATCACCCAAAAAAAATCGAATCTCATTAAGCCTGTGAGCCGCTTTGACTGATTGTCTGCTGTCATTTCTCTGTGGCCCAGTCAATGTGTTGACAATGTTGGCTAAATGAACTGAATTTATATAGCACTTTTTCCATCTGCATCACATGCTCAAAGCGCTTTACACACTAATGCCTCACATTCACCTCAGTGTGAGCGTGCTGTCATACAAGGTACTCACTACACACCAGGAGCAACTGGGGGATTAAGGACCTTGCCCAAGGGCCCTTAGTGATGTTCCCGTCAGACTGGGATTTGAACTGAGGAGCCTGTGGTCTCAAGCCAAATGCTTAACTACTAGACCATCACCTCCCATAAATAGTTGGATGGAATAGATGCAATGAAATTTTGGGGTGGATTCATGTAAAGGAGCAGAGGTGCAAAATTTTAAAATTGCCTCAATCCATAAATAAATTTGTCAAATCATTTTTTCCTCATTTATACTTTTTAAATTTGTTTATTTTTTGCAAATAAATAATCAGTTCATTAATTTACTTACTGCAACATGGGTCATTCCCATTTTTACAGAAGCTGCAAAAAATATAGAAATATAGAGATATAGAGACTGGACTGGAAGAGATACCAGTACTTCAGATATATATAAACAAAATAGTCACTCCTCTGTGCAGCCATGCTGCTCTGTGCACCCCTGATCCTGGTGGATCTCAGAAGTTAAGCAGAGTAGCTACTGATTAGTACTTGTGTGAAGACCACTTGGGAATACCAGGCACTGTGAACATGATTCTCTATGTATTTCTTCTTTGTTATTTCAGTTTTCTGAATAGTGGTTTCTGGGTTCTGCTTCAAATGTTTAAATCAACTACTTATGTATTCAGCAGCTCATCCTCTTTTCTAGCCTGGGAAAAGTTAGCTTCAAGCCTTAATCATAGAGGGTTTTCTCAGTCAACCGCTGCATTGCAACCTTTTCATCCCTTCCTTCATGTTATGCTCAGGTCGCAGTAAAAAGAAGGAGCGATGCCTCGATGTGGAGCTGTACCCGCTGGAGGAGACAGAACCGTGTCCCTGTGATGAGTTTTTGTCTCAGCCACATGGGAATTGGTCTGCCTGCATCTTCCCTGATCCTTCAGCTCCTGGGTCTCTGCACGGCTGGATGAGTCACCAAGATGTAAAGGAGTGTGGTCAAGGTCTGCGGTATAGAGCCGTGGCCTGCATTAGCCGACAAGGTCACCTAGTCAACCCCACACTCTGCACACATTCAGGTAGGAGCTGCAGGAATCTATGGCAATGTTCAAATGGTACAATTAAGATTGAAGCAGTGGAATTTGATGTTTATGCAACAATATCTGTGATTTA
Source organism: Thalassophryne amazonica (assembly GCF_902500255.1). NCBI lineage: Eukaryota > Metazoa > Chordata > Actinopteri > Batrachoidiformes > Batrachoididae > Thalassophryne > Thalassophryne amazonica. Next base: position 91,575,075 of record NC_047116.1, on the reverse strand, counting down.
CCATCTTCTGTTTGATTCACAGTTCAGCACTTTCAGTGATTTATAATATACATAAAAATTTAAAGGGGTGATATTGTCCACAGTTTCTGTCTAACATGGCCTGGAAATTTTGATGGATACAGTGGAGATGCGATTAAAATGGAAAGTACCTTTTTAAAGTCCATCCTTCAGCCTGAAAATGTCCCTAGATGTTCTGACATTAGGGACAAGTCCACTTCTTAGTGTGAACAATCACACTGTACTTCACTTCACATGTAACACATTTTCACTCTGTCTGTACTGTCCTGATCAATACTGCACCACATGATGCGCTTTTCCATTCATTCTACAAGTTTTCTTGTGCCCAAATATAGGTCTAACAATAAACTACAGCCAGAAAAAAACAGTTCTCCTGCAAAATGTGAATGCATCTGTTTAAACACACACTCACTGTATGAGCAAGTGTGCATGCATGAGGGTGCCTATGTTTTGAAGCAAACCATCTGTATGAGGAGATTTTTTTTAGGGAGCTGCATTTCACCACCTTGGACAGTGACTGACACATTTCATTCACAAACCATTCCACAGATTGCTACTGGGAGATCCTGTCCATGCTATGTTTTTACTATCTTAATGAAGTCACAACTAGGTTTAACTGTACTGTTTATGCAACAATACCATCATAACTATGCCCTTAGTTCCTACTATATCCTGATTTGGCTATGTCCTCACTGCATATTTGTTAAACATGTCCAAAATTCCATCATGTCCTCCAAGTCAATGAATCCGCCACACTTTTCTGTTGTGTTTATAACATGTTGTATAGGACCTTGCTGCATTCTCCCAGTTTTGTTTGTTTGTTTTTTTTCCACAGGTTATGGAAGTGTGGCTCAGTGTGACAGGGTATTACAGTTAAATATGACAATGGACAATGGTTTTAGTTTATTGGGCCGCAATTAATTTTGTCCTCAGGAAAGGAAAAAAAAATCCCTCTGATACTGAGGAAGAAACATCAAGCAGACCAGACTCAGAGGGGTGACCCACTGTTTAGGCCATTCTAACAGTTTCAAGATTTTTCAAAGTTTTACAAAACAGAACATAACAACAAAAGATGAATTTGATGAGAAGTCCATGCAGGTGTCTAGTCACAGGCAGGAGTCATCATTTATTCCATTCAGTGGGCCTGCAACACGTTCCATGTCCATTTCACAAATTATGCACTCCTCAAATCCTGCATATGACGTCATCCGCACCTTTGATGAAGAGAAAAAAGCAGAATCAGTCAGCCAGAAAAACTACACCTAAGGTAAAATCCATAAGCATTAAGCAACAGGCAAGCAGAGAAAATACTGAAGTGATCGCCGACCGCTAGCCCTAAGCATCACTAACAGACCCAGTTTTTAGATAAAGTTGAGGCTGAGATCCACTCTGTTTACTAATAAAATGGATTAAAAGGATAGGAGGCATAGTACCATGCTATGCTAGTATGCTAGCCACATGAGATGAAAAATAAATGCATCTTAAATCTGGATTTAAAGGTCTCTGGTGAATCTGACTGTTTTATTAGGGAGATCATTCCACAAAACAGGTGCATGATAAGAGAAGGCTCTGTGGTCCACAGACTTTTTATTCACCCAAGGGATACAAAGTAGCCCTGCACACTGAGAATGCAGAGCCTAAGCCGGTATGTAGGGCTTTACGAGGGCAGCTAATTAGAGAGGTCCTAGACCATGAATAATTTTCTAGGTTAAGAGCAGAACCTTCAGATCTGATCTCACAGGGACAGGAAGCCAGTTGAGAGATGCCAGAATGGGTGCAATGTGGTCAAACATTCTGCTTCTTGTCCAGAGTTTGGCAGCAATATTTTTAACCAATTGGAGACCCCTAATGCTGGACTGGGGTAAAACCAGAAAACAGAACATTGCAGTCGTCCAATGTAGAAGAGACAAATGTATAAATCAGGGTCTCTGCATCAGCCATAGACAGGATGGGACGAATCTTTGCTATGTTTTGCAGGTGGAAGAAAGCAGTCCTCATAATATCTCTAATGTGTAAGTAAAAGGACAGTGTAGGATCCAAAATCACTCCAAGGATCCACTCACGCAAGTCGTGGAATATTTCTAGTACATTGGAGAAATTGTCTCAAAGCAGTTTTTGATGCTGTATCCAAGATGGCTTTTCTTTTTTCCATTTGTTATTCCTATGGAAGGTTGACATTCGCTGAAGATTTTGTTGTAGATGCCCCTAATACCCAATTCAGCTGGAAAGTAGAACACGGTCCAACCTCTGCTCCTGCATTATGGTAGCAGATCTACACTTTTTTTCATTTATTACATTCAGTTTCATTCTTAATGTGATCAGTTGTGATTTAGATCAAATGGACTATTAGCTAATCACCAGACTGATATGATCCTCAATGCAATCCTAATTTGCTGCCCCTTCCTGTCTGTCAATGTTTACATTCAGGCTACATGGTGGAAGACTGCCATATCCCCTGTCCACTGGATTGCAAGCTCAGTGACTGGTCAGTTTGGTCTGCCTGCAGTCATTCTTGTGGCAGCGGGCTGAAGATCAGGTCCAAGTGGCTCAGGGAGAAAGCGTTCAATGGGGGCCGACCTTGCCCAAAACTGGATCTGAAGAACCAGGTAAGATGTGCAACAGTGCTTATACAACCCCTGGCAAAAATTATGGAATCACCGGCCTCGGAGGATGTTCATTCAGTTGTTTAATTTTGTAGAAAAAAAGCAGATCACAGACATGACACAAAACTAAAGTCATTTCAAATGGCAACTTTCTGGCGTTAAGAAACACTATAAGAAATCAAGAAAAAAAATTGTGGCAGTCAGTAACGGTTACTTTTTTAGACCAAGCAGAGGGAAAAAAATATGGAATCACTCAATTCTGAGGAAAAAAATATGGAATCATGAAAAACAAAAGAACGCTCCAACACATCACTAGTATTTTGTTACACCACCTCTGGCTTTTATAACAGCTTGCAGTCTCTGAGGCATGGACTTAATGAGTGACAAACAGTACTCTTCATCAATCTGGCTCCAACTTTCTCTGATTGCTGTTGCCAGATCAGCTTTGCAGGTTGGAGCCTTGTCATGGACCATTTTCTTCAACTTACACCAAAGATTTTCAATTGGATTAAGATCTGGACTATTTGCAGGCCATGACATTGACCCTATGTGTCTTTTTGCAAGGAATGTTCTCACAGTGTGCTCTATGGCAAGATACATTATCATCTTGAAAAATGATTTCATCATCCCCAAACATCCTTTCAATTAATGGGATAAGAAAAGTGTCCAAAATATCACCGTAAACTTGTGCATTTATTGATGATGTAATGACAGCCATCTCCCCAGTGCCTTTACATGACATGCAGCCCCATATCATCAATGACTGTGGAAATTTACATGTTCTCTTCAGGCAGTCATCTTTATAAATCTCATTGGAACGGCACCAAACAAAAGTTCCAGCATCATCACCTTGCCCAATGCAGATTCGAGATTCATCACTGAATATGACTTTCATCCAGTCATCCACAGTCCACGATTGCTTTTCTTTAGCTCATTGTAACCTTGTTTTTTTCTGTTTAGGTGTTAATGATGGCTTTCATTTAGCTTTTCTGTATGTAAATCCCATTTCCTTTAGGCGGTTTCTTACAGTTCGGTCACAGATGTTGACTCCAGTTTCCTCCCATTCGTTCCTCATTTGTTTTGTTGTGCATTTTTGATTTTTGAGACATATTGCTTTAAGTTTTCTGTCTTGACGCTTTGATGTCTTCCTTGGTCTACCAGTATGTTTGCCTTTAACAACCTTCCCATGTTGTTTGTATTTGGTCCAGAGTTTAGACACAGCTGACTGTGAACAACCAACATCTTTTGCAACATCGTGTGATGATTTACCCTCTTTTAAGAGTTTGATAATCCTCTCCTTTGTTTCAACTGACATCTCTCGTGTTGGAGCCATGATTCATGTCAGTCCACTTGGTACAACAGCTCTCCAAGTTGTGATCACTCCTTTTTAGATGCAGACTAACAAGCAGATCTGATTTGATGCAGGTGTTATTTTTGGGGATGAAAATTTACAAGGTGATTCCATAATTTATTCCTCAGAATTGAGTGAGTCCATATTTTTTTTCCCTCTGCTTGGTCTAAAAAAGTAACTGTTACTGACTGCCACAATTTTTTTCTTGATTTCTTATACTGTTTCTTAAAGCCAGAAAGTTGCCATTTGAAATGACTTTAGTTTTGTGTCATCTCCGTGATCTGCTTTTTTTCTACAAAATTAAACAACTGAATGAACATCCTCCGAGGCCAGTGATTCCATAATTATTGCCAGGGGTTGTACTTTCACCACTTCTACTCCTTATAACCACACTATTTTACTGGGTTTCCTCTCATTCACACACATGTACTTGCACCTACTGACTTTCATTCCCCTGCTCTCCAGAGCATATCTCCACCTCTGCAGGCTAGACTCAAACTGCTCTCTGCTCTCACTTCAGATCACAATGCTATATGCAAGCATCATAGTTCATGGAGACTCCTGACTGATGTCATCTGTCCATCACCACTATGAGCAAGAAAGGAATCAGAGCTGATTCTTGGTGTAATCCCACCTCCTTCCTACTGTGCATCTCACAGCTGTCACACAGTCCTTGTACATGTCCTGCACTCCCTCACATACTTCTCTGCCACTCCAGACTTCCTCATACAACCCTAATTCCAATGAAGTTGGGACACTATGTAAATAAAAACAGAATAAAATGATTTGAAAATCCTCTTCAACCTATATTCAGTTGAATACACCACAAAGACAAGATATTTAATGTTCAAACTGATAAACTTTATTGTTTTTGTGCAAATATTTGCTCATTTTGAAATGGATGCCTCCAACACGTTTCAAAAAAGCTGGAACAGTAGTATGTTTATCACTGTGTTAGATCACCTTTCCTTCTAACAACACTCAATAAGAGTACGACTTCAGTTGTTCAACAGTCCGGGGTCTCTGTTGTCATATTTTTGCTTCATAATGCGCCACACATCTTCAATAGGTGACAGGTCTGGACTGCAGGCAAGCCAGTCTGAAAAAGACATTGCTTGGATGGCAGGATGTGTTGCTCCAAAACCTGGATGTACCTTTCAGAATTGATGGCGCCATCACAGATGTGTAAGTTACCCATGCCATGGGCACTAACACATGTCCATACAATCACAGATGCTGGCTTTTGAACTTTGCACTGGTAACAATCTAGATGGTCTTTTTCCTCTTTTGTCCGGAGGACACGACATCTATGATTTTCAAAAACAATTTGCAATGAGGACTCATCAGACCACAGCACACTTTTACATTTTGTGTCTGTCCATTTCAAATGAGCTCGGGCCCAGAGAAGGAGGCGGCGTTTCTGGATGTTATTGATGTAAAGGTTTCACTTTGCATGGTAGAGTTTTAACTTGCACTTGTAGATGTAGCAATGAACTGTGTTAACTGACATTGGTTTTCTGAAGTGTTCCTGATCCCACGCGGTAAAATCATTTGCACAATGATGTAATGCAGTGCTGCCTGAGGGATCGAAGGTCATTGGCATTCAATGTTGGTTTTCGGCTGTGCTGCTTACGTGTAGAAAATTCTCCAGATTCTCTGAATCTTCTGATTATATTATGGACTGTAGCTGATAGAATCCCTAAATTTCTTGCAATTGAACATTGAGAAACATAGTTCTTAAACGGTTGAACTATTTTTTTCATATAGTTGTTCACAAAGTGGTGATCCTCGCCCCATCTTTGCTTGTGAACAGCTGAGCCTTTTGGAGATGCTCCTTTTATACCCAATCATGACACTCACCTGATTCCAAACAGGTGTTCTTTGAGCATTCATCAACTTTCCCAGTCTTTTGTTGCCCTGTCCCAACTTTTTTTGAACTGTATTGCAGGCATCCATTTCAAAATGAGCAAATATTTGCACAAAAACAATCAAGTTTATCAGTTTGACCATTAAATATCTTGTCTTTGCGGTGTATTAAATTAAAAATATGTTGAAGAGGATTTGCAAATCATTGTATTCTGTTTTTATTTACATTTTACACAACATCCCAACTTCAATGGAATTGGGGTTGTACAATACCACAACTCTTCTCTTGGCACCCTGTCATAAGCTTTCTCTAAATCCACAAACTCACAATGTAACTCCGTCTGGCTTTCTCTATGCATCTCCATCAGCATTCTCAGAGAAAAAATTGCATTGCTAGTGCTCTTTTTCAGCATGAAACCATATTGCTGCGCAAAGCTCTTCACCTATTTTCCAAGCCTAGTTTCTACTACTTTTTCCCATAACGTCATCCTGTGGCTGATCAATGTTATGCCCCTGTAGTTACTGCAGGTCTGCACCTCAGCCTCATTCTTAAAAATAGGAACTAGCACACTTTGTCTCCACTCCTCAAGCATCCTCTCACTTTCCAAGATTTTATTCAACAATCTGGTTAGAATCTCCACTGCCATCCCTCCTCGACATTTTCATGCCTCCACTGGAATGTCATCTGTACCAACTGTCTTTCCACTTTTCATCATCTTCATAGGTGCCCTCACTTTGTCCTTACTAATCTCTTGCTCTTCCTGATTTATTTTCTCCACCTCATCCAGCCTTTTTACTCTCTCATTTTATTCATTCATCAGCTCCTCAAAATATCCCCTCCATCTTCTCAACACACTCTCCTCACTTGTCAACACATTACCATCTGCATCTTTTACCACCCTAAACTGCTACACATCCTTTCCAGCTCGGCCCCTTTTTCTGGTCAATCGGTACTTTACTCCTTGTTTACTATACAACTTCTTGTACAGAATGATGAATGGTAAATGGATGCATTTATATAGCGCTTTTCCATCTGCATCAGATGCTCAAAGCGCTTTACACATCAGTGCCTTACATTCACCCTGATGTCAGGGTGCTGTCATGCAAGGTACTCATTGCACACGACACACACTACACACTTGGAGCAACTAGGGGATTAATGACCTTGCCCAAGGGCCCTTAGTGATTTAATGGTCAGGTTGGGATTTGAACCAAAGATCCTCTGGTCTCAAGGCCAACGCTTAAGCACTAGACCATCACCTCCCCAAATCCATCTACAGCTTGCTATGCCTTGTCCTTAGCTTTAGCCATTTCTGTTTTCACATTATGCGGCATCTCCTTTTACTCCTGTCTACGTTCTTCATCTCTCTAACTATCCCAATTCTTTATTGCCAACCTCTTTCTCCTTATGCTTTCCTGGACATCTTTGTTCCACCATCATGTCTCCTTGTCTTCCTTCCACTGTCCAGATGCCGCACCCAGTCCCTTCCTAGCTGTCTCCCTCACCACATCTGCAGTACTTTTCCAGCTGTCAAAATTTGCTTACCCTCCATCCAGTGCCTATCTCACCTGCTCACTGAATTTCACACAACAGCCTTCCTCCTTCAGCTTCCACCATCTGCTTCCTTGTTGAGCTCTCACTCACTTCTTCAACTCTAAAGTCATCCTCCAAACCACCATCTTATTTTGTCTAGCGATGCTGTTTAGCTACACTCTCTCCTGACAGTCTGGTAGTGTCGCTTTAAGGACGACCGACCGCGCCTGATGGCGATCTGCACTTCGTCTCTCTGTTTCAAGTTGAAAACTTCCACATTTCAGGCTCTGTTGACCCAGTAAGTTGTCAGAGAACAGAGAACTTTCAGAAGAAGTTGGCATGAGGAGTTTATTCGGACATTCCATTGTTAACGGACATTTTGTAATGAAAGAACGTGCGGGCAGAGTCGCATGTCGGGCCGGACCCGACCGCGGGGGGTCGCGACAGGAAAAACACCTCCGTGTTGGAAACCTTAACGGGCAAGTTGGAACATGCCCAAGATGTTAAACAATTTCTCAGTTACTCACTTGTTGAAAGCCATCAAAAGCTGCCTGAATTTTACAAATGGTTTTCAACACGGAGGTGTTTTTCCTGTCGCGGCGCACACAAATTCGCTGAGTCGTTTCCGTGACGACTCTGCGAATTTGCGTGCATGTCTTTCATTACAAAATGTCCTTAAACAGTGGAATGTCTGCATAAAGTCCTCATGCCGGCCTCTTCTGAATGTTCTCTGTTCTCTCACGACGTCCTGGGTGAATTAAGCCTTAAATTAGGATGTTTTCAGGTCGAAACAGGCCGACGACGGCGCCTGGAAGCACTGCGTGACATCCCGCTCCATGGGAAGTCCTTACACCGACAGAAACACCCCATAATCTCTCATCAGCCGTTAAACTTTTCACCGAAAACCAGCTAAATTTCTCGAATAGTGTCCACTCGGATATTCCTCACAGGTCCAGAAAAAATTTTGATAAAGCAACGCGCGCCGTCTCGAGCAGCGTGTGAAACAAAGGAATTCAGGCGAGAGGGCGGGACCACATCTCACTCAAGGCCTGCCCACAGGGAAATGACGTCACCGACACGCGTGAAAAAACTCATGCATGCGCACGAGGGTTCAAGCATGATTGGTGTAATCGCACGTCATTCAATATATATATAGTTAAAAAAAAATTTAAAGTGTCGGTTTCTTATCTAATCGACCTCGTATAATTTCATAATCATCATCATCATCAGCAGCAGCATATAAAAATAAGGCCACATTAAAAGATGAATCACTGGTCCAATTCTAAATTACTTTAAATTCTGCGTTTTACATCTTTTAATTTTTTGTTAATGTGTACTCACTGTTACATTGCAAAAAGCAGCAGTATAATGGATCACAGTTGATGTGTTGATCCAGATGAACCGCACCCCACAGTTCAGAGTGCATGAGAGCCGTGGATTAATTGCAGACATTACATAAATGTGATTTTGTGTCATGTGATTTTTTTATGTGATAACTGTGTTAATTTTCATACAGTTGAGGTAAAATCCCATTGTGAATGGAAGAAATGCAGCTGTGCCATGGTCGCACAGACTGTTTAAAAAAACAGCCTAGCCGTGATACTGTTGTGTCCTGCTGTCGCGGTGAGCTCACGCAGCCTCATGTACATGTATAACCTTGGGCTCCACTGCAGAAAACAGGCTCAGCATACTTCTGCAAAAAGACTCTCTGTTCGCATTAAACGGATTGAGGACAAAATGAGTGTTGTCCCTTGCCTGTACAGCTGTGTGTTGCACTTGATGCGATTGCACAGCCAAGGTGGCTGAAAGTTCACAGCACTGCAAAAATAACAAGTATTGCTGACTGTTTCTGAGTTTCTGCTTTCCAGGATCAGTGGGTAGGATGAATGTATTTATGAGTAAAATTATTACTTTTCACTTTTCATCAGACTAGATTGACATCCCTAGCTGAAGTTAGCTGTGATCAGTCTGGCTCCTTTTCTTTCTTTCTTTGTTTTTTTTGTTTTTTTTTTGTTTTTTGGTACATTTCATGATTTTAACAGGCTGTTTGTTATTCACCGATACTGGTCCAACTGCATTTAACAGTTAGGTATTTTATTTAAACATATTATGCAAAGCATTGGACACTTTGTTTTCATTCAGGACCACAAGCAAAGGCATCTCATTTTCATTACTCATTAAGTTATGAAGTTATTTTTAAAAAATCAAAAGCAAAGTTGCATTTGTCTGTTTATTTCTGATCCAATCCTTGGCTATAAAAAACCTGATCCTAACCGGGTCTTTTGTGATCTGTGACACCCCTTAATAAAAAGCCACTTTGGTTCATTCACTCCATTCTGGTTGAGCTACAGACCTGTGATATTAGCCACAGCAAGCAAGAGTATATGATGTGGTCCATGATCTCTCTTTCAACACTTAGCAATGATGACTCCAGAGCACACCTGAAAACCATGTCTGTCCGGTCATGTTTAGTGACTTTTACAAACCTTCTCCAACTCCACATAGTGGGAAGCACTTTTCTAAACAAATTTAGGGCGCATCTACAAAGGATTAGCATTGTGCCTGCATTTCTTCCACATGGAACTGGTGTTTTGAAAGCCTGAAAATGTTACATTTTGACAACGGGTCCAAGAGTGGATAAATCTCAAAATGTCACCTTTAAGTTTTCTTGTGTACAACCAATATGCAATTTTTGTGAAATGATGATGTCATAGCCCCACCTCTATAATCTCAGCCTTGACGCCAGCTGCAAGATTTCATGCCTTTCTCTGTCTTTCTCTGTCGGGTGTTCTGAAAAGCATCCATTATATACGTTTTCCATTAATTTGGGGTCTCCTGGCCCATTCTGATGCTTTCAGTTGTGGATTTTACCCATATCGCTGTCTTTGTTTGAGTACTAATCATTACATTCTGACTACAGCAGTTCATGTGTGGTGTGTCTGTGGTGCTACAACAGACTAGTGACTCTTAACATTTATGTGTCTTGCCATATTACTCACAATTTGGATAAATTTGCTGAAAATAAGACAAAACACAGTGATGTTTCTATGGGCCTGGTGCAAGCAGCAGTTTGCATTTTGTTTTATACCCTTCTTGTGTGGTTTTGCTCTATAGTTTTGTTCTCCAGCCAAGGCAGAGCTGCAGCAGGAGGTTTTGCATTCTACCCACATTTAAATGACACGGTTTATCACCCATCAGTCATGAGGGACTCCTGGGTGACCTCTACACATTGTGGTATCTTCAGACCAAATTATTTGTCTTGCAGGACATGCCCTTTGGTTGACACATAAATACAAGGCCATGTTAAGTAACGAAAAGATTGGGACAGGGCGAGGCCGGGGTGGATGAGTGGACAGATGGGAGCTCTTGATATACTGCAGTCAGGTTTTATCCTTTGAGTTGAACATTCTGTGACGGCACGTCTCTCATGGGGTCATGGTTTAAGGAGGGGAAGTGTTTTATGAATGCTCTCTGTATGCTTGAATGGGCTTGAAAGGACATTTGAGTTTGTAGAGGTCAATATGCATATGAGGCACGGCTGTGTGAAAAATATTCTGGTGTGTTCTTGTGTGGATTTGTGCACAGATGGTTAAGTGCCCACCAACAAGCTCGATATGGCCCCCTGTTGTAGTGTGTTGTAATAACCCCTGCTCCACTGTGGATAATGTTCCCATCCTAAAGGTAGACAAGCGCTCACTGACAATATGAACAAAATGAAACATTTAAATGAAGTGTGACACTCCCGAGTGTGGGCAGGACCGTTTTACAATGCCTACTCTATCGGTCAACAGGCACCAAAGGGGCGGGTCATGTCTCCCCACCGTTACGGGCATAAGTGGCTTCTCAAAGTGGCTTTAAACAAAGTAGTGCCACATTTCCCCAAACACCAGTTGTACTTACAGTTGCTCTTCATTACTTAATTTAGCCACTGTCAGGGTGTGATGGAGAATATTCACATTGCTAATGATTACCCTCTCCCTCTCAGTGCGACCCGCGCTGTCGTCTGGCCGCGCTCCCACCAGCAGATGTTTCCCCTCCGGCCGTGGCCAGAAGTGAGTGGCATGACAGATATGAAATTTACAGTGTGCTACAGCTCATCCTCTCATCACATGGTTGAGTGAGCAAGAAAGATGGTGAGAGCGACAGAGAGGGAGCGTGTCACCGTGAGAATAATGAGCGAGAATGGTCACGATGCCAAACAGACTGTGTAGGAGTAGAGCTGAAAAGCAAACTGCAAGTAAGCTGTTAATGAGGTAGTTTGCATTTTTATACGTGGGAAAAGTCAAGAAGAGCAGCAGTAATGACAGACAACGAACTCGCTATGACCGCGTATAGATTAAGATGCCCCCCCCCCACCAGAATCCACAGTCCAGGTTTGAGAGACACACTACGAATCCACAGTCCAGGTTTGAGAGACACACTACAGGTCGACTTGCTGTGGCCTAAAGCCATTTTACAGCTAAATACAGATAAAATACAGCTGTTATATATATGACCAATATGTGTAAGAGTGCAGCAGACTGAGCGAGGTGGGATCCAGTAACAAAACAAATTGGTTATTAGTACATTGCCATAATTAACCCTTGGGTTACATTAACCATGGTCGACAAAGGTAAAGGTTGACAAGCAGTCAGCGTTTGTCCCTTGATGTGCATGCTTGATGTGGTGTGCACGCTAACCTCTCCGTAAGATGTCTTGTAAATCACTTCAAAGGTACTATCTGCTTACAAAAACAGTGCTTTTAGGTATCAAAGTGTTCACCATCTTTTGAAAAATATATGAAAAAAGATGACATCTGGTTGGTGTGGTTCTTGTATGTAAACTGGTGCAGGTAACTGGAATAAAAAAAGAGAGTAGTATAGATGCTGATTTCAGCTGGTTGCATTGATATTAAAATCTCATGAGATATGGTCATGAGATTTGGCTCATGACCGAAAGAACGAGATCGCGAGTACAGGCGGCCGAGATGAGTTTCCTCCGCAGGGTGGCTGGGTGCTCCCTTAGAGATAGGGTGAAGAGCTCGGTCACTCGGGAGTAGCTTGGAGTTGAGCCGCTGCTCATCCATGTCAAAAGGAGTCAGTTGAGGTGGCTCGGGCATCTTTTCCGGATGCCGCCTGGACACCTCGCTGGAGAGGTGTTCCGGGCACGTCCCATTGGGAGGAGGCCCCGGGGAAGACCCAGGACACGCTGAAGGGACTACATCTCTCGGCTGGCTTGGGAACGCCTTGGGGATCCCCCGGAGAAGCTGGGGGAGGTGTGTGTGGATCGGTCTGGGCGGCTTTGCTTGAGCTGCTGCCCACGCGACCCGACTCTGGATAAAGCAAAAGAAAATGGATGGATGGATGGATGGATGCATTGATATTATCCATCTGGAAGTGTTTTTACTGTTGGCTCTAGATTTGGTGTAATATATAATTTGGGATGCAGCTCTAAATGTTCAGTGTGATATAAAGTCAGTTGTGCTTCAATTTGGGTTTTAGAGATAAAGAAACACTGCAAAGTACTGCAAATATTGATATATGTTGAATATTTATACATCAATGTAAATAACTAAAATGTGAAACCATTTTTTGCCATTTAGAACACAGCATATTTAACAAAAATGCGTAATTTATTTTCTTTTCAAGCAGGTTCCATTTAATCAGGATTTTGCAATCAGTTTATGTCATGCTCATCAACAGATGCCTCGTGTTGTCACGTGCAGGAGCGGGCAGTAAACCTCGAAAGACATCATTTGTTTAGGTTTGGTGCATTATTTATTTGATTCATGTCTTTAATGAAATTGAAACTCAGTCTCATATTTGACATTTGTGTCTGAAGTAAGTCGGGCTGAGACCCCCAACATGTCAACAAGCGAGTCTTGCAACTCTGTACAGTGACTCAAATTCTTCTAATTTTGTTTGCTAGTGCACATTGATGTGAAGATGAACAGGTGTTATGTGATCACACTCATTCATGAGATATTGATACATGATTGATTACAGATGCTTGCAATATTGTTGCTCAAGCATATGATCCCAGTCTGCCACCTAGTGTCTCAGAGTATTTGCTGAAGTAGGTATGTTTGTACAGATCAAATTAAAATTTCTGCTGACACACTAACGTAAAAAACCAAACAAATAAACAAGCGATCTGTGCTGTCTGGTCTCTATATGACAAAAGTAGGAGCTGTGTCTGCATTCTTGGCATTACATCAGACCTGTTTACGGTGGGAGATTGGCTCCACCAGGGCCATCCCTTGTCACCAATCCTGTTAATGATGTTCATGGTCAGGATTTCAAGGTCCAGTCAGTGACTGGTAGGTGTCCAGTTTGGTGATTTTAGACTTTAGTCTCTGCATCTTTTTGCAGATGATGTGGTTCTGTTGGCTACATCAGGCAGTGACCTCCAATGAGCACTGAGGAGGTTTGAGGCCAAGCGTGAAGCAAATCAGAATCAGAATCGTATTTATTGTAAGTTAGTTCTCACATGCAAGGAATTTGATCTCTTGTTATTGGTGCATAAACAACAATAAAAAAGAAAAGGAGAAAAATACTTCTGTAAGAAGTTAAAGAGTCAAACAGGAAAACTATGTTCACTGTTAGTACCTTTCAGTGCAGGGGTGACCAATCTATATACTCTGTGGAAGTGTGTGTGTGGGGGGTGGGGGGCAGGGTAAATGAGGTTCTCTGGCATTATTTATAAGTCTAGTTGTGGATGGAAATAAGCTCTTTTTGTGTCTTGAGGATTTAGTCCTGATGGACCTCAGCTGTCTTCAGAATGGAGGGTGACAAAAAGTTTGTGTACTAGGTGAGAGGGATTGACACAATCTTCCTTGCTTGCCTCAGAGCCTTGGAGGTGTACAGGTCCTGTAGGGATGGCAGACTGCAGTCGATCACCTTCTCTGCTGCGTTGATGATGCGCTGCAGTCTGCTCCTGGCAGCAGTGTACCAGACAGTGATGGAAGAGGAGATGATGACTCAATGATGGCATTTTAAATGGGATGAGAATCAGCACCTCCAAATATGAGACCATGGTCCTCTCTTGGTAAACAGTGGATTGTCCCCTCTGGCTCAGGGGAACATTACTGCCCCAAGTGGAACAGTTTAAGTATCTCGGGTCTTGTTGATGAGTGGAGGTAAGTCGGAGACTGAGATTGATAAACAGATTGGAGTAGCATCTGAACTCATACAGATGCTGTGTCAGACCATGATGGTGAAGGAGGAGCTGATTCGGAAGGCGAGGCACTGAATTTACCACTCGATTTATGTACCTATCCTCACCTATGGTCATGAACTTTGGGTAATGAACGAAAGAGTAAGATTGCAGATACAAGCGTCAGACATGAGAGTGCTCTGTCAGGTATCTGGGCTTACACTCCTGGACAGGGTGAGAAGCTTGGCTATGTTGGAGGGACTCGGAGCAGAGCTGCTGCTTCTTCACATGGAAAGGAGCTAGCTGAGGTGATTCTGTCACCTGGTGAAGATGCCCTCTGGTCATCTCCCTAGGGAGGTCTTCCAGGCATGTTCAACCAGGAGGAGGCCCTGGGGAAGATCCAGGAAATGCTACAGAGATTATATTTCCCAACTGGCTTGGGAACACCTTGTGATCCCCTGGGAAGTGATGCAGGACTTGGCCAAGGATAGGCAAGCATGGGATGAACTGCTTGCTCTGCTGCCACTGTGACCTGGAGCTGGATAAGAAGCTGAAAATGAATGAATGAATAAAATGCCATGTGTTAACAATTATACCACATGTTCACAATGAGGTACTAAAAGCTCACGTTTTGGCTTCAAGAGACTTGATTTAATCACAAATTTGTGTGTTTACCACCAGATGTTAAGATATCAGACCCTGTATCCCATAATTTCATAAACTGCCGATGTATTATACATCACTGTCTGCCAGTAAATGTCCCAGACAGGCAGTTATTTTTATTCTCCTAATGCCTCAGGCTCCGACTCCATCCAGTGTAGCCCTACGGCCTATGCTATAAAAACATCTTTCTCTCCATTTCCAACATTTCTCTGTAATGAGAAGTGCATACTGGGATATTTGTGAAATGTCCAGTCTGTATGTCCCAAGACACTAAGATGATGAAATACTAAGAAAATGCTGATCATGCCATATCATATAGTTTTCTAATTCTAATTTTTTTTCTTTTTGTACATCAAGCTGAACACTTGTTTTATGTTCAAATGTGTAGGATTTAAGGATGTTTGTTAGCAGAAATAGAATATAGCATTCATAACCACATGTAGATTACTGTACAATCAATGTGTTTTCATAAGCTTAGAATGAGCCGTTATTCTCAACATGGGAGCGGTAGTCGAGTAGGGACATACTTACTCCACCTTTGACATATTTCAGAGCATTAGATGACTGAAGAAAGCGAGACAAATAAAAAGAGGAATCAGTGGTTGCTCCCTGATACAGGCTCTGCTTGTTGCTAGCACAGGTGAACACGTTTGTGAGCCCTCATTGATTGTGACATGGGGGATCGTACATTTTGCTTATCATAAGAGAAAGCAAGTGAGCATGAATCCCCATCACCAAAGAAGCAAAAACATGAAGGGAAGCAAAGCCGTGACCAGTGGGGGCATCATGTGGTCTCTACCCTGTCCACTTGGCGAATAAAATCCTGCACACTGTAGGTTTAATATTTTGTCACTTTCGGCACAGCGTAATCATCACTCCACAGTTGCAGCAATGCACATGACGGTTTTCTGTTTAGCTTTAATGACCATGTTGAATCAGGAACTCTCCACTAGGTTTTATGCTCAGTGTTTTCCTATAAAGTGCATATTACTCCGCCTAAGACTGTAACATCCCCATTCACTCTGCTTTCTATTTCTGAAATGCAACACAATCAATAAGTTTTCCATTTCTGCTTGTGGAGTTTTGATTTGTCAGTTACACTTGCAGGTCAGAAAAAAATCAAACAAGTCTCTATTGAACAAGATGTTCAGCCTTAATGTTTTTCTGTTTCATTGGCAGCTTTGCTGTTGTTTGGTGTGAATGCCATTGATAGATGAGAGATGGTGCTTTGATTCAAGGATAAACGCTTTTCTGTAGTGACGTGGCCCTTTGTGCCTTGATGTGGTCTTTCAGTTGTAAATTCATTCCTCATTCTGATAAGTAGCTGTGGTGAATTTATTCCTCCTCCCAACTCCACACTGAGAGAAGATAATTACAGGGTGGAATCTCAGGAGCTTATAATTTGGCCCTTTCACATGTAAACCCTGAGTTTGTGTCGGGATACTGAGCGTACGTTCAGTTTGGACCGGCCAACCCATAATGGCCATGGGTAAATACTGGATTAATTGCAGACGTGAACATATTCATTAAAAAGTACCTGGAAATCACTAAAAATTTCATAAACATGTACACAGTTATGAGTGAAAACAAAACATGCACATCATGGGACAGAAGAAACCACATCAGAAGCCCATGACCCTGGACACCAGTGCTGTTGCTCTTTTGTTAAATCTAATAATCAACTGGACCTTTGATGCTTTATTTAAAACACACATGTGCATACATACACACACACACACACACACACACACACACACACACACACACACACACACACACACACACACACACACACACACACACACACACACACATTTATTTAGTTATTTATACACACACACACAAAATATATGTAGATATAAAATATACAAAAGCAAAAGTCTCTATGTTTTTGTATGGTTTTCCATGTAATGAACACTGTATATATTAGATCTTGTATAATGGATTTTTGCTCACATTGGGCAAAAATTCCCACCCCATCATGATGAATTCCCATTAAAAACCTCTTGCATGTATTGGTAGCCCAGTCTCACTTTTTTTGCACTCCCGTCATGAATTGATTCAAATTTTTGTGATTTTTTTTTTAACTCACTAGTTCTAACCCTACTCCTACCCCCAACCCTAACCATATCCACCCCTGAACCACCCGCTTCACTTTTAATTTCATGCAGCCATCAAGGAATGAATTAGAATGAATTCATGCTGCCATGATGAAAATGAGGCGCTTTTCATCACAATATCACAAACCAATGGATTAATGTATATTTCATGCTGCTGAATCATGACATGCCGTGAGACTGGGTTTATTCAGCTATCATGGGAGAATAATGGCTCTGAGTGGCTCTTACAGGCATTCGGTTAATGAGGCTCATTTCTGAGCATGGCGCTAATTTCAAGATCTTCAAAATTTAGCAACAACAGCGTGGGGCAGTTTGTGTACGAGTTACTACGATGACTAATGAGGATTTTAGAGGCAAGTGCGTGGTGCTTACGAGGCTGCTAAAAGCCCATTATCCCAGCGCCTGCAGCTATGCAGGACCTGAGAGGCTATTTTTGGAGCGGCTGCTCTGTGCTCCAGATGCTGTATATAAAATAATAATTTTGTTGTGGAACATAATAATTTTCTGCTAAAAACACCTCTAATCGCTTCTGGAATCATCACAGAAGACTGTTTCATCTGAACACTTTTTTTATCTCTCTTTCATGCTCCATGAGGAAACAAGTGTGGGAGGGGTGTGGAAGGGGTGGTGGATAGGATCAAACATTTGTATTCGTACATTGATGTCGCACTACATGGCACTGGCATGGCTCATGCGTGGCTCATACGTGGCTTAGCGTGACTGATAGAGCCATTCAAGGTTCTAATGACCAGTCGGTCGTGGCTCACTAGAGGCTGCTATGTGGCACATGCGGGGTGCAGATAGGCACATAGAGGTGCCTTAATAGTGGATATGTGATAGATGAAAACGTGGGTCATTCTTCAAATAATCACTACACACCCATGCGTGGCTCATTATTCATGGCTTATTATTTGGTGGGACCAAGGCTTGATGGACCAAAGACAACCGCTTTAGATGAGAGCCCTCTACATGGCTGCAAACCCTCTCCAGAGCCTGATTGTACCTACTAAATGATGGAGACTGCAAGGGCTGTGATTTGTCACTTTTATGTTTTCACTCCTTCCTCTCCTGTGATATTTAATATTTTTTGCAGTGTGCCTGCCAATTACATTTCGATCATGGATCAAATATGTTTGGCAGAAAAGCATGCAAATATGACCAACTTTACAACACAAAGTCAGAAAAAGATGCTCAAATGACCCGCAATTCATGGAGGGATATTGCATGTATGGGTACCGTTGGTTTGGAGGTTGACGATTGTACAAAGAAGTGGAGCTTGTTGAGGAACAAATTAATCCAGAAAAGCCACTGTTCCAGCGGAAAAATTGCATTAAGATACCACTGAGAACTTTAAAAGGGTCATCCACACGTCTACGTCATTGCATGTCCACAGAGTTGTACAATCATAAATGGGGCTTTCAGATTTTAAAGTACCACCCCACACTGGACTTAAAAAATAGAGTGACTTCACCTAATACAATCATTTTAGTGCACATAATGCCTGGCACTGTTTTAAGGCAGGTGTTATTTTTTTTCAGATGAACTTTTGCCCCAGTCATTAAATAAGGCAAGCCCCTATTCAAGGTCAGATGTTTAATCAAGGAAATACGTAAGCCTAATTGGAGCTGGGGATTCTCTGTAGCTCATTCAATGCCTTTTGATTTTGTCCGTTACATCCATATAACAGATTTTGTCCATTTTATTAATATTGTGGATTTTGTCAGTTTTATACATACAGTATAGCGGATTTCAATTTTAATGGAAAAAAATTCACTTGTCCACCTGAATTCTTCATATGCAAGTTTCAGAAAACCATTGTCAGTTAACACAGTTCTTCACTACATCAACAAGCGCAAGTTAAAACTCTACCATGCAATGCGAAAGCGATATATCAACAACATCCAGAAACGCCGCCGCCTTCTCTGAGCCCGAGCTCATTTGAAATGGACAAACACAAAGTGGAAAAGTGTGCTGTGGTCTATCTATCTATCTATCTATCTATCTATCTATCTATCTATCTATCTATCTATCTATCTATCTATCTATCTATCTATCTATCTATCTATCTATCTATCTATCTATCTATCTATGTTTTCACTTGCATTTCTCATTGAGATTGTACACAGTATCAAGTTTACATTGGATACAGTAATCTAATTGTTCTGATGCTGATGTATTTTTGCCACATATTGTTTATCTTTTGTCACACAGAACACATAACATGATGTTTCATGTCAAGGAATCATCTAAGAATCAGTGTTAGCTGTGAAGAAAATACCATTAATAAACAACACCAAAAAGAGAAACTATCTAGTATGTAGCATGTGATGACAAACAGCTATATTTCATAATACAGAAATTGCAGCTGCCTTTATTTAAAATGTGAGGTAATGATTTAATATGAGAAGAGTTCTCATTCCATATGTTTGTTCCAGTGAGAGAAAAAGCTCTTTGACCAAAGCTGTGATTAAACGTTGATGCAGGGTTAAGTGCCTGTAAAATGGTTCTGTTAATGTATTCCTGTCTGGCTGAGTAGTGTCATGGTAACTGATTACAGAGTAAATGAGCAGACAGATTATTTCAGAGCTTGATGTTCAAATAATATGTGTAATTACAGAAAGTCATGGCAGCACCCTGTGGTCGAGCCACGCAATGGCGAGTTCAACATAAATCATATAAATCCTTAATGTTGTTTGAGTTGGCAAATTGGACATGTATTGTAGAACCATGGATTATGTACATACTGTGATAAAACAAAACAAAAAACAACAAAAACACTTTGTTTTATCTTAAAATCATGTCTCTGCTATCTTAAACCTTTTCATTGACTGAAATAAAAAAAAAGAGTTTTAGTCGTGGTAACTTTTACAATGACTCAGTCTTTTCACACATTCTCCAGAAAATAAAAGGTCTTTGTGTGTTTCGTGTGTGTGTGTGTGTGTGTGTGTGTGCCCCGTGTTCTGTTTCAACCATTTCATATTTCTGTCAGGTTCTGTTTTTAATTCTGACTCCTATCCACTCACTGAAGTAAAGATAGGTTAACAAATAAAAGTATGTCACATAAACAATACTGAGTGTTCAGAAAGTAACTTATCTTTGCTTCCTTTAATAGCATTGTTGGTGCGCTGGTAGTGTAGCTGCCTTGCTTTAAGGGCCCCGTCACACTAGAGTATGAATGCTGTACAAATCATACATATTGGAAGAACAAACAGAATTTGAACTGCATTCTTACAGGAAAGACATTCGTACAGCCGTGTACCCAGAATGTGGTACGAAGCCCCAGCACAAATGATTCAGACGAGCTGTTAAGCTCCGAAATGACGCATACGTAGTGGAGGCATGGGGGACTAATTTTGGGGGGGGGGGACCGTTTGGTCTGCGACACCTGTGGAAAGTAAGTGGGTGGGGCGGTGGCAGGCTGAGCACTGTGCTCCACTCTTTTGAAAACACTGTTTTTGCCAAAATTGTATTAAATCAGAATAATAAACCATTAATATTTGGTAATAAAACACCAGGTATGCCCTAAAATGTTGTCTGTCATTCTGAAGAGTTGCTTGAAATTGGCTTGTTTTCTCAATTTCCTTTATTACCAATCCATGGTCTGGTGGCCACCAAACTACTGCTACTTGTTTTCTAAGCCACATAGTGGAAGTGGTGGTGATATGCCAAAATACAAGGTACATGCACTTCTAAAACACTGGACTGACCTTTTACCCATCTAAAAATAGTCCGAAATACACCACGGTTAGGGCCCCTTCACACATAACCCGATTGAGACCGACTTGCACATGAAGGAGGAATTGCATGCCATTCGAGAAAATTCGCAGCCGCCGCAAATGCCTCGTGCAGCTGTCGCTACAACCATTCATGCACACAAGTGGCAGAAAGACAGCGAATGCCCTGCGCATGCTCATTCGATCTCCCTCTCAGTAGGTGTCGGCCAAATTCCAGGTGTTTTTCACGAACATGCAACACCGCTCGCTGTACACTTAGAAAAGGCAGAGCTATTTGCGCACCTGGTATGGTAGTAGACAGCACCAGGTTATTCATCTAAAACATGAAAGAGAGAACAGTAATCCATGTCATTTCATTACTTCCTGGTATACGTCTCGGCAGAGGTTAAAGCCGCTCTTTATAACAGGAATTAAGTATTATAAATTGTGGTGTTTTATTCATTTTTCCCTCCGCTACAGTGTACGTGACTTTCCACATACTTGCACTGTGTTCGTGCACATGAACATGAGCGTGTACAAAACCGTTGCCACGGTATTGTGCACGATTGTTCGACCGTGTGCCCCTCTCAACAGCAGGTAGAATTTTTGTGGTTCCCTATTTCATTTTTGGTTTGTGGATTTTCTTCCAGTTTCTGCATCTTTCGTGTTATGTGTGAAGGGGCCCTTAGTGAAGATGAGCTACTATATATAGGTTATGTCACTGATGTCTCTGGTTACAAGTGGTGCACCAATGTCCGCCATACTGGTGATCAGTCATCATGTGGCCCAATGTTTCCGTTAGGTTATAAAATGCAAGGTCATACGTTCAGATGAGATTTGGTGCAATGAGCCGAGCCCCAAGGCGAACCATGCCAAAATGTCAGTCTGTCTTGTTGGATCCCATTCAGACCTTGTTTTCATGCCATGGCTCTCTGATTAGTTTGTGTTTAATTGACTGGATGGATCAGAGCACTCCCCCTGTTAGCGGTGATCATGGTAACCATGTGTGTAACACAGGAGAGAGAACGTGATTTGGATAACACAAGAAAGAGAATGAACTGTACTCTCTCTCTCTCTCCCTCTCAAATTATTGAGAGCAGTGTACAAAATGATGAATACAAACTAAATGTTATGCAGTAGGAAGCAAGATGTGGCATATATGTAAATATCTTAAAAATACTGCTCCTGTTTATACATATTATTGGTTGTCTATGGTGCAACACTATTCTGCTGCCTCATACTAGCAATGCACCAGTACAATTCATGACCCCATCTCATTTTAAGACCTGTGAACATCGATAAATCCAGGTGTACATGGGAGTTACACATGCTGGGTGTGAAAATGACAATTGCATTGGTTGGAACCTAGCCAATGATTGCTGGGTAGAAGATAAAGCCCAATGAGACTTGATCACGTCTTTCTAAATATAATATACAATGACAACTATTATACATATTAGAATGCAAGAAGAAGAAGATGTAGTTTTTCATTAATTTTCATGAGTATGTGCCTAAAACCCTGGGAAGAAACACACCTGGGAAGACCTTTTGGAGTCATGGGGTAACTGGATATGTGTGTTTGTTGATGCCACTGTCTTTGCGGGAGAACAGATGTCCAAGTCTTTTGGGTCCTTTCTGTGTAATGGGTGCGTCCTGTCTTGTGGTTGTAAGTCCTGGATGCTAACCAGTGGCCTAATATGATGACAGCATGTTTTTGGTAGGAGGTCTCTTTGGAGGATCCTTGAATACTGCTGTTATGTCAAATGAGTGGACACTTAGGGAAACTTACATTGTGAGTGAACATCAGACATGACATTTTGACCATGTGCTACATTTGACTGGGCATGATCCAGCACTGAGGACACCAGCAGCTGGAAAACTCCAAAGGAACACTCACATATCACCTTGCAGTGACAGATAGGTTTCTACTTTTGGGAGGTGGGGATGGAGTAGTTGTTTGCCTGGGTGGTTGCCAACCAGGAGTGGGGTGGAGTACATGCTCCCAGACCTGTAAGAATTCAATTTCCAGCTGCCTTGTTCCCAACAGCACTGTGGATTTCTAAAATGCAAAGATAAATGCCTCACTTATACAGGCAGCCATTACTAATACCTGCATTATGTGTTGACACATTTTAACTTATCTTCACATGAGCATATTTGACAGGTCATCATCACACAGGAACACAAACCCTCCATGGTTGTCAGTGCAGCCATTGTTTTGTAAGTCATCCATGAGCCCGCTGACAGTAATAGCACGTTCTATTTAAAGTTGTTGTGACACAGTGACAGAAAAATTTATTGAGGAGACTTTGTTTCTTTGAGGCCTCCTGTCTCATAGTCTCTCTCTTTACAATAACATGCCATCCCTTCAGGGGGGCCTGTTTCCTTCTGTCTGGTTCTGTGTTTGGGGATCTGTGTGTGCGTTTGCCTTGTGTTGTGCTTTTTGTGCCTATATGGTACAGCATTTTTGTGCAGGAAATACTTTCATGTGCAATGTTTTAGGCATAATTAATGCATCCTAGAAGCATTAAAAATTCTAAAAGCCTGATAAATATTCATAAATAAATGAAATGTGTGCTGAATTACAAGTTTGATGATAATCAATATGAACTTGTAACTCTGTCAAACAAGATCAAATACGTTTCATATCTGAGTGTTATGTAGGATGGCATACTTTACTTCATACATGAATGTGGTCAAATTGTGCATGGATTGCACATGAAGCAGGAATTGTATGCAATATGTGTAAAATCTGAGCTGCCTCTAACGCCTCATACACCTATTGATACAACTATTGGCGCACACCAGCGCCTGAACGACAGAGTGTGCCCAGTGAGAGCACATTTGAGCCCTCTTGCGGCAGGTGTCAGCCAAATTCCAGGTGACACAAACAAACATCTAACACCGCTCGCTTGGCACTTAGAAAATGTGTGGCCATTCGCGCTATTAGCAGACAATCACTTTTGAGCTGGTGGTGAAATTTGTCTAAGTGCCCTTACGACTGTGGAGTTGTCGAGTACACATGTGGCGTGCCAGAGTGTCGGCTCCCCCCACAACACGTGTGCGTGTGTTTCGAGTGCTCCCCCCACTCCACCCCCAACAAATGTGTGCATGTGGTTTGTGCACCCCTCCTCCTTTCTGCAGGTGAAACGCCTCTCATCTGATCACAGAGTGACACCTTGGTCTGTGCGCTGAATGGACAGGGGGTGTGGCTGGCTGCCAACAGCAGGAGGTGTTGACAACTCTGGTCCTGGACGTCACAGCTGCAGAACACCACCGTGTTTTGATGCACACACGTGAGTGTGTGCTTACTGTCCTCACGTGGAAATACATAAAAACATATATTGCTTTTGCGACAGGCTGGAGAGCTCGCACATTGACAGGCTGTCCAAGTGGAAACAGACCATCAGTTCACGTGGACATGCAGCAGGCGAACTGAACATCACGTCTGTCTGACAGGACACGCATGTCCTGTGAGTTGTGTGCCGCAGGACTATATAACAAGCCAACAGTGCGACAAATATGGCACTTTCAGTCATGTATTAACAGAAATACATCGTAACCAGCACCATTTATTTCTCTATTTTTAAAAATACATTTATGTCCTTGTTGATTTCAGGCATTCTCCGCACCATTTACAAGAAAGCAATGGTAGTGCAGTGGCAAAGGTTCTGGCTGGCAATCAGAGCTTATGTAAATTGCAGGTTCAAATTCCATGGGTGCATGTATTTTTTTTTTTTCACAGTAGCTGTGTGATGTGGTTACACATGCTGTAGCTGCTCAGTTTCAATTTCAGTTTCAATTTATTTCATTTATATAGTGCCAAATCACAACAAAGTTGCCTCATGGTGCTTCACACAAATAAGGTCTAACCTTACCAACCCCTAGCACTGTGTTCTCGCTGTGACAGTTTTGTGTATATATATATATATATATATATATATATATGTGTGTGTGTGTGTGTGTGTGTGTGTGTGTGTGTGTGTGTGTGTGTGTGTGTGTGTGTGTGTGTGTGTGTGTGTGTGTGCATGTGTTTACGCTTCTCCAAATCATGTAGGGCTCTGTTTTCCACCCAGTGCAAAGTGGCACTGTCTCAGTCCAACAGAAGTGTAATGGCCAGTGTCCACTCAGGGCGGGTGTCATATTTACACCAAACATCCTCATCCTCCTCATCCTAAATCACTTTACCTCTTGGCAAGTTGTTTGAAAAATGAGGTGTGGTCATGTGCATAGGTGGTGTGTTCATATTGTCCATCACATCATATCCTTTCTCCTAAGTTCAACTTAAACCAAGTCTAAAGTCTGGCAGAGTGAACTTCTTCAGTTCAAGAGCATGGCACTCAGACAAGCTTTTCAGATGTGGCTTCTGGTTGCACGTACACCCTGCTCCCCTGCCCCCTGCAGTTATCAACACCAATCTCCTGCAGTGACGTATTATGGCTACTGTTGGTGAGAAAAAAATGCAAGTGGGATGGAAGAGAGAGAAAAATTTCTGTTCCCAAGTTCTGTCTCCAGCTGTTTCTCCTTCTCTCTTGCTATTTCTTGCTCTCTGTCAGGCACATACACAAGAAACATCATTCAGTTAACACGTATCATAAATAATATGAGCTGCACTTGCACTCGTTCTCAATACCACAGTGCCGAACCCCTTAGATTATACTTGGACTACAACATGCTTTTGCCTCATGAATGCAGTAAATCCAGCCTGTTTGTGTCCTGTGTCCTGGTTTACATTGATATTTCCCATGGTCTAAATAGAAATGTGTGGTTGGACTCACCCCAAATGGATTTGCACCCTGTGCCGCTCGATTTTACACCCGCTATCAAGCTAGAGCCCCTAATGTCACTCTGTAGTGCAATAAATGAACATGAATCAACAGAATAGTTCAGTGCATGGAAAATGTACCTTTTGCTGTATTTGGTGGGATATGGAGAACATGCAGTTCTGTGCAAAGGGTTTAGGTACATTTAATATGCCTAAAATGTTTGAAAATAATGAACAGTTGCTAAATATCTAGTACTGACATTTAAAAATACATAAATACTATCTGTGATGGCTTTTCAACACTTCAGAATTTATTTTAGGTGGTAAAACTACATTATTTTTTGTATATACTCTTCAAATTTCCAAAGCAATGAAGTTACATTTAGTTTGTTTTTTTCTCAATATTTTATTGCTGCATCATCATTATCAGATGTCTGTGTTTTCTCTTATACAAAGCAATACATCTAAAAAGAAATCAAGTATTTTTTTTTTTCTTAATAAGAATTCTAATTGGGTAAGGTAATAATTTGCTCAATGCAAAAGGGAAAAACGTCATAGTAATATGCCCTCCAGCACCGAGCAGAGTTTATACCCTTGAAATGTGAATGAGTATATCTGGTAAAGTATTTAACCCTATAACTTGCAAACAAACGTACAGAGAAACCTCTACTTTAGCCAGACGGCAGTGTTGGGATTTTTTAGATGCATTGTTGTTAAAACTCCAGAGAAAAAAGTTTTGTTGTTGAAAAAAACACAAAATGTATCTAAAATAAGCAAATGTATACATTGAAATATTGTTGAAAAAAAACACAAAATGTATCTAAAATAAGCAAACATATACATTGAAATATGCCTAAAAGTATAATAATCACATAAATTACTTAAATATAACAAATCTTTGTGAAAGGCATGGTAATATACAACAACAGAACTAGACCCATATGTATGGGATATATGGGAACTCTCTACTTTCTGTATATGTTCCCCCATAAGAAAAAAATTCCATACAGATACAAATACAGATTCTTTATTGTCACTGTAATCAGTACAATGAAAGGTAAGGTGCACATCTTTCAGTGTAAATGTAACCTGAGTAAACCATGCACAGATTTGAAAGATCTGGACAAGAAAAGAAAAACAAACATAAAATATAACCGAGTGAAAGAGGTATGTCCAGAGTGCAAATTAAAAAGACTTTTTTTAAAAGAACATAGTAACACAAAAAAGAGAAAAGTGTGTGCCGAACTGTCAATATTTCAGTGGCAGTGGATACTGCACATAAATAAATATTGTACTCATTTCAAGTGTGGCATGTGACCTGGCTATTTGGTTCCGGTGTCATTCAAAGTTCTAACAGCAGTTGGGTTGAAACTGTTTTTCAGTCTATTTGTACTTGCTTTAATAGCCCTGTACCATCTGACTGATGGGTTCAAGCAGAGAGTGGCCAGGGTGGGATGAGTCCTTGGATGGTGTTGGCTCTCCTGAGACAGTAAGAGCCATGAAGGTCCCCCATTGTGGGTAGAGGGCACCCAATGATGTTCTCTGCCATTTTGGTAACCCTCTCGAGCTCTTTTTTATATTTGTTATTTTTCCTGAGAAGGAAGAGGGCCTTAGTCAGGGAGGTGAGCAAGTACCTGATGGTCACGCTGTCAGAGCTCTAGTGTTTCTCTGTGGAGAGAGGAGAACCTTCCAGAAGGACAACCATCTATGCAGCAATCCACCGATCAAGCCTGTATGGTAGAGTGGCCAGACGGAAGCCACTCCTTAGTAAAAAGCACACGACAGCCCACCTGGAGTTTGCCAAAATGTACCTGAAGGACTCTTGGACCATGAGAAACAAAATTCTCTGGTCTGATGAGACAAAGATTGAACTCTTTGGTGTGAATGCCAGACATCACATTTGGAGGGAACCAGGCACCATCCCTACAGTGAAGCATGGTGGTGGCAGCATCCTGCTGTGGGGATGTTTTTCAGTGGAAGGAACTAGGAGACTAGTCAGGATTGAGGGAAGGATGAATGCAGCAATGTACAGAGACATCCTAAGTGAAAACTTGCTCCAGAGCACTCTTGACCTCAGACTGGGGTTCATCTTTCAGCAGGACAATGATCCTAATCACACAGCCAAGATATCAAAGGAGTGGCTTCAGGGCAACTCTGTGAATGTCTTTGAGTGGCCCAACCAGAGACCAGACCTGAATCTGATTGAACATCTCTGGAGAGATCTGAAAATGGCTGTACACTGACGTTCCCCATCCAACTTGATGGAGTTTGAGAGGTGCTGCAATGAGGAATAGGCAAAACTGCCCAAAGATAGGTGCACCAAGCTTGTGGCATCATATTCAAGAAGACTTGAGGCTGCAATTCTAGCCCAAGGTCCATCAACAAAGTATTGAGCACAGGGTGTGAAAAAAACAAACTTCAACTTTTTCAAGATGCTTCTTCATTTTTTGGTTCCTTTAGGTGTAAAAAATAAATTGGGTGAAAGTTCATGAGATTTTAAAAATATTAACCACTGCTGCCAGCTCCTGTTGTTTGTGACATGCGAGTGACATTTTGAGTTCTGTACTGGATACATGAGTTCTGGATACATTAGTGGCAAATTTTGTTACATCTGCCTCAGGTCACATTTGTAATGATAAACTAGCCTCACAATATGATATGTGTCAAGCTACACCTATCATGATTCAGTACATATCACACAACATAACTGCATCATACGAAATCATAAACATAAAGTTATCTGTGGCGAATACTTTAACTGTGAAGCAATAAATTATTCTGAAGTACATATTGTAATCCTTGATATTATCTGTTTTTTATTTGTACATTTTATAAATCATTTATAGATTGTTATTTCTTTGGTGCAGTAGTTGGCTTTTCATGGTATCACAATACTAATTTAAAAATACATTGTGATCCCATACTGCCACCCAGGGGTTGTAACATCCCTTTGTGATGACATCCAAAATGTGTCACAGAAAATTCTCAGCTTGAAATGTAATCACTTTTTATGGAGATGAATAAATTTGACCCCAAAATGCAGACAACCACACGCTGACTTGATGTAATGAGTATTTTATTTATTTATTTATTTGTGTTTTACCAAAAAGTACAACGTTTACCACGAATATGGACAGAACAGGTAGTGAGACTGGGTGCAGCCAGCACAGGAGGTGTGTCAAGGACAGAGGTGGGATGGATGGAAGTCACTGTCAAGTCATTCTCAAGTCATCAATCTGCAAGTCCCAAGTCAAGTCTCAAGTCAGCTTGCACACAATTGGTGGTCAGTATGACTTGGGACTTGCTGTTTCATGACTTGAGAGTGACTTGATGGTGACTTCATCCCACCTCTGGTCAAGGAACTAGCAAGGAGGGAATGAATGAGCCAGTCTTTTAAATTGCACTGGAGTAGATGATTGATTGTAGGTGTGAGAGGTAAGCAGGTCAGGCAGTCTAAGACTCACAAGATCCTCAGAGAAAAAAAGGTAATATCCTCACAACACAAACAGAAAAAGGTGAAAGTCTGACATCACTAGCGTGCCAGTATGACTGATATCACAATTCCCTGCAGATGACAAGCAGCACTGTGACTTAGTGGTTAGCACTGTTGCCTCACAGCAAAAATATCATGGGTTTGATTCCTGCCTGTGGCCTTTCTGTGTGGAGTGTGCATGTTCTCTTCATGTTTGCGTGGGGTTTCCTCCCACATTTAAAGACATGCAGATTAGGTGAATTGGAAACTTTATAATTGTCCAGGTCTCTCTTGCATAAGAGGTCTTGATCTCAATGGAACTAACCTGGTTAAATAAAGATTAAATGCGTTGAAATTATAATATCTGGAAATTTGAAATTTAGTTTTCTGTTCACACAATGATAATATGAAAAATATTTGAACACTACATTTTTATTTAAATTGCAAGGGAGATAAAACTTTTGCACAGTACTGCAAATGGCTTCATATTCTTGCTCAGCCATTTGACATTGTTATAATGTTGAACACAGAGGAATTGGTCCAGACCAGCATGTGGTGAAAAGAAAGCTGCGTGTTGTTCCAGCAGGCGTAAGGGTTTTTTTTTTTTCTTATGGCTTTTGCAATAAAGCAGAAGAGCCTGAACAGTTAGTTGTCACCATCATAACAGTTACTTTTGCAAACCTTTTTTAGATACAGAGTGCACAGCCCATCTGAGCATATGGCCACCCAGGCCAACTTCCCTCTTACCATTTCCAGACAAATTAATTTCTTGGAGTAGCTGCAGCTCAGACCATGACACAGCTGCTTCTACCAACTGCAGCGTTTTCAAACCCTCAGCACCATGAATCATTCAGTGTGGCAAAATGTCCAGCATGGCTAGATTTACTGCAAATGATGAAGTACTTAATCATATTTTACCTTCATTAATGAAGACACAGAGCAGAATGCACGTTTTATGATGACACATAAGCAAAGCTATGCATTTCTGTCACTGCAGACCAAATCTAAACTAATGATCATATCACTGTTCTTCTCTCCCCTACCCAACTTCTGGCTTGTCATGCACTGCTTATACGGACATCCACGCAGGCTCAGGTCAGTGCTGTTCATTCTGTACATATGCTCTGCTTTAATGAAGACAAAATGCATGCCAGATTGTTCCAAGTCACATCCTCCCCTGTGACCCTGTGCTGCTTTTCTGGGTCGAGATCAAGAACAATAGCTTGATTGCAGAGAGGTGCGATGAGAAATAGTACATGTGAGGCAATTTGCAGGTAGTCGGCAAAGAGTTAGAGAGTATGTTGAAAGAAGCTGCACTGGATGATGTCGGTCAGATTTCTATTTGTATTTAAAATATACCAGACTACAGTAATATGTAAAGTTGGGGAAAATGAGAGAGGCATAACCAATGCAGTGAGTGCCAACTGTGTGACTTCCTCTTCGATCTGTGATACATACTTGACAATAAATCTTGTGCGTTTCAGTACCGTCTGTGCTCCCTGTTGTGGCACTTAACCTGCAAACTATTGATTTAATATCTGTCTAGACACTGTATGCGCTGTAACCCATGTGTGCTAAGTGTGGCCACAGCTATTCCTCACCTGGCAAATTGCTTCCAGCGCTCAATAACTGGTGTATATCCAGCAGGAAATGACCAGAATGTTGTCTTTGTGATGAAGGAAATGAGCTGTTTTAGCTGGAGATTGCACTCGTCCTGCAGCAGTGGAGAAAAGTGGTTGCAGAATGTCTGCCAGTTTACCCAACAGGGGCATCTGCAGGGACAGATGGGAGATGATGAGAGTGTGTAATAGGCATCTGCGTGGCCCATAGGGGAGGGAATACTCTATGCTTATTCCCTTTCTTTGGCAGGAGCACACACATGCACCACAACCTGTCATAGCTTTTTTTTTTTCTTTTTGCCCCGAAATATTTTCCTCCAGAGAGCACCTTTTATCATGGCAGACTGTTACATGGATTGAAAGTAAACATGTGGTTTGAGGAGTGTGGAAACCATCGCACTTGTTGTTCCTCAGGTCCCAGAGACACTGGATTTTGGAAGCAGTGAATATTCAGCAAATACACCTTTATCATTATGGCATATTACTTTGGTCTTTTTTTTTTTTTTTTTTACATTTCATGCATTTTTCTTTCCATATCACTGTAGCAAAAGTGCCTTAATTTTACCTCAAATTAATTCAGGGCACCACCTGTTGGTCTGAATGGCTTTAATACTGCTATGGTATCAGTGTGTGTAATATCAAACAACAGGAAATAATATAATCAGTCTCTTTCATTCAGTTGCATATTCTGTACATACAGGTTCAAGACCTCTGTTTTGCCCAAATAAATTGCAGACAACCGCTGTATGTGTGAACACTTATTTAACTCAGTCAGGGGTTAAACAGTACAGGACATATTGCAGTGATGCACTTTGATGAAGTGCAGAGGATAATTATTATATAACGGCCTTGTAACATGGTAGCATCTGTGGGAAATTTAAGAATAAATTACTTTATAATCTGCAGGGAGTTTATTTTCATATTTGTTAAAGTGATATAATAGTGGTACATGTGAATAGGTTAAATAATGCCACTTCTGCTAGATTCTGACAGAACCGGATTGCTTACTTTGAGAAATGTGATGGATATCTCTGGGGTCAGGTGCTAACGCAGTCTGTAATCTGATGTGCCATTCGTCCATTTCTCTCCCCCTTCAGCAGATCACTGGATAGGCCCTGACAGAGTGGATCTGCCGCCTATCGCGTGACTTGGTTTACAGGTCGTCCATAATTTCACAAAAAATATTGGTGGTTGGTTCGGTTCAGATCTTTGTTAAGTTTGCGTCATGGAACGGCACATTGAATTGAATGCCAGCATCGCAGCGACCTGGATGGATCCTGATGCTGTTAGGCTGTCTTCTTGGGTTATCAAAATAAAGGTTTGGTGACTTTATTAATCTATTCACCAAAAAGAAGAACTATGTCTTCTGTCGTCTTTGGAGAGATGCAGAAGTGGAACAAAATTACTTGGGGACAAAAACAAACTACAACAAAAATTATTCAACAAAGTAGATCTGCAATTTATAATAAATGGATTGTAGTTTTTATTTGGAAGGTCTTATGAGGAAGCAATGCTCGCCAGCAAATATTAGCTTTACCAAAGAAAGTTTGAAGCCACTTGAACTCAGAAATAAGAGAAATGGTAATTGGCAAGCAGTCTACAAATTGAGAAGTCAAATACCAAACAGGAATAAAGTCAAAAAGCAAAAACAAGAGCACAAAAGAGAGCGTGTGGCTGGAGATACTGGGTTTTAAAGGGTCCTAACTCTGCCACACAAGAACTGTGGGTCAAGTAGTCGTTAACTGCATTTCTTTGTTTAAGATGACAATAATTTATTGCATTCCACTCTTAAACTTCCCGCTCAAACCAAACTGTTACACAAATCTGCCATTGAATATAATCACACGAGAAACAAAACATGCTATCTATAATATCCTTTGCCTGATCCACTGATGGGGTCTTCTTGTTTTCTTGTTGTCCTGTGTTCAATGTTCCTGTTGGGCCTCCATATGTACCATAGCACAGGGCACACAAGGTCACCACTATATTTCACCCCAACAGGCAATTCCCTGCTTGATCTGTTGCCCAGGGGTCAGGATGAGGGGTTGTATTTTGACACCCCGAATTTTTGGGTGTCAAATGTAGTACCGTCTGTGCACCTGCAAAAGGAGTTCCTCTTGAATAAATCAATATTTCACCCTTCCTTAGTGGGGACTGACTTGAACCTGTTTGTGTTTTGAAGAATAACTGTGTGTTAACAGGATTAACTCAGTCTTTTTGTTCAACCTTGTTGAAGTCTGCGTGTGCATTGTCGTGCATTCAGAAGGTAGTTTGTATGATTTATGGTTATGCTGTGGCTGAAGGTTTCAGGTTAGGTTGCATTACATTCAGATGGTCTGACAAGCATTTCAGTATGCATTGAGAGACCACTTCTTCACATCTCCACATACAGATGCTGACGGTTGTCTTCCACATGCACATGGTGAAATGAAGGAATGCCAACAAAGTGTTTTTAATGCTTTGGGTCTGAGACCTTAGTCCACCAAACTACTTATTCTGTAAAAGTACTCTACTCCACGAATAGACTGGGTTAAAATATTCTGCAGTACTTTAAACAAGTTTGGTTGTAAGACCTTTCCAAATACCTATACAATCAATTTCAAGTTAGAGTTTGTTCTAAAATGACAAAATTTTATTGTCTTGGAATGAGTTGTTAAAAGAAACTGGACTGAATTTTAAGAAAAAATGTAACCATAACTTACACTCAATTACACTAAACTTACCTTAATTTGGTCCCACATGAAATAATAATGCTGTTGGAATATTTTGGAGAGAAAACTAAATGTGCAAATATAACTCATTTTCTAATAATTAAATCGAACGGTTTGTTTCACAAACGTACAAAAGTCAATGGCCATTTAGTACTTGAGGAGCTAAGACTATGCTATTTGCACCTTCTACCCCTTTTAAAACTTTTTTAGTCTTCTTAGATGACCCCAAAACATAATCAGAAGGGTCCAAAAAATTGCATCTGGTCTAAAGCCCTTTATCCAAGATGGCATTCAAAATAGTCACTTTTTTATTACTATGCATGAAATCTACATAGAAATGACTTTTTTTTTTTTTTTTTTTTACAATATTCCACTAGAAGAAGGGTTTTGTTCAAATTGAATGCATTTATGGTTAAATAATTTCTTTCAGATGTTTTAAAATTCTAAATGGTGCCCAGGACAGTCACCAAATTATTGGTATTTATAATGTCTCTAATATGCAGCATAGTAATAGACAATTGAATTAATGATAACAGAAAATCATATTTTGGTGGCTATTTTAGATGCCATCATGAATATCTGCGTAACAGCAGTTCATATTTTTGTGTACATCAACTCATAGTGTTCATGCAGAACATTACCACTACTAGAACTTCCTGAAAAACTCTTAAACATACAACTTGGAACCTAATTTAATGGCCCATTCATACTCTGACAGTTAGCCCGGCGTTTGCCAATGGAGAGTGAAAGGTTGCTTAATGTTGACCAGTGTAGATGTCCTCCAGACTCTGCAGGTGCTAAGTTGAGATCAGTCGGGTAACTCTGACGTTTGTTGTGGTCCCAGAAATCTTACTACTATGTAATCTCCACCAGTATGCCATTACTGCTAAGTTGCCCTCTGCTGGCCAACATCAGAGACTTGAATGCACCCACCACCTCCTCTGGATGAATATGAAGAAATGTGAAGGAATGTGTAGAACCTGTCTCAATGATCCACCAGTAGCAAGTGACACAATTGCAGAGTTACATTGAACTTAATGTCACGTGACGTCTCAGATGTTGACTCAATGATGAGCTCTGTCAAGCTACACTACTGCTCAGAGGAGTGCGCTACAAACACGGTGAAAGTTAAACTGCATCCTGTGTGAATCCGTGCACCACTGCCAAACATCAAGCACCAGCAGTACAACGAGAGAGCTGGGCTCTGTCAACTTTGTTGGAAACAGGAATTTGGACCCGTGGAGTGAGCCTTTGCCTGCATTTCTCTGAGATTTTTGTGAATCTGCTACATTGAAGCATCAGCTTTAGCCACTTCACATCAAAGTGTGAAAGGCCCTAAATGACAGTTCATCTCATTTGAAAACCACATATTCTCGAATCACGTGACTTTTTATTGACTAAATGATTATTTGGACAAACACACCAATAGGAAAGAGATTTAACATTACATACAGTAAACATAAGCTGAGCATTATAGTGAGGCTATGTTTGTGTAGGTGTGTGCATGACATCTTTTGTTTGCATGTCCATCAGGATCAGATTTCATGGTTTCCTTGCTCTCTATGTCTACTTACGTGTGTTACTTTGTGTGTCTGTGCTTGCACATACAGGTGTATGAGGCCAGGTCTTGCCACAGCAAATGCCGCCAGTATGAGTGGAGGACTGAGCCCTGGTCTATTTGTACCATCAACACAGTGGATGAGCTGCCAGCCTGCGGGGAGGGAGTCCAAAGCCGCAAAATCAGGTCAGTGAGCAGTTAAAGCTAGGCTGCAAGACAAAGTGCCATGTAGCGGGAAGGGCTAGACTGGCAACAGTCCTAGAACTAGAACCCACTCTGGTCTTGACACTCAGATTCTCAGAGGAAAATAAGTAGTCAACACGGCTTGTGCTGCCTAATGAGGGATGTTAGTTTTTGTTGTTGTTTTTTCTCAGTACATTTTTAGTAGCATTAAAAGTAGCTGCTGGCACAAAAAACAAACAAAAGATCTGATTCAACACAATATATATTGGTAATTGTGATGCAGAGATACGCAACTAATTGTGTTTATCATCATAAACACTAATGCAAATGAATAAATATTAAACACTGCTTTCCATGAGAGTCACCAGTGGTGGATAAACAGATTAAGAGAGAAAGAGATTGTAGAGTTTGAGGGAACTCATGTGTGTCCACAGAGGTGTGCAATTACATAATAATGTGAACCTGTCATTTTTTTTTTTCCAAAATGTCAGTGGCCCACACCTAGTAGGAACATACTAACAAGGAATCAATGCTACTGTTGTTCTGTTGAACAAATTGATTTGCACAGCTGCTGAAGAAAGTTTATTTTATTGCATTTTCATGAATAAACCATGGGTTGTTGTCAGTTTTGTGAAAAAAAATCCAATTTATATTTTAGTTTCTCCCAATTGGCATAAATCAGGGACAGGTGCACAAACAGATCTGTGCAGTGAAATCGTGGTATTTCTACCTATTTTTCAGGACACATTGATGATAATCATTACATTTGTACTGAGAAAAAAAATTGTGTAAAATCCTCTTAATTAGCTCAGGTTTCAGAGCGATAGAGTGAAACCAGTGTAGACCCCAACAGATGGAAGGAATTGTGGAAGTAAACAAGCCTTAAAAAGCTTACCTGAGGGCAAAAAGTAGTGTGTTTTCAGAAAGTTAGGGATGTGTTTTGAAAGTCAGAAAGGACCCAGTTAGGTGAGCTCCAGAGACTAGTTATAGCAGCATGTATGCTCTGGTAGGTGTGTGTGGAGGGGAGCGGCGCACGCTGAGGCCAGCAGTGTGGACGACGGTTTATGTGATCAAGACGAAATGCCACCCAGGGCTCGGGTCTGCTCTCTTCCCTGCCCCAACGACTATGTCATGGCACCCTGGGGACCGTGGAGCAGCTGCCCTCTGGTAAGAGACATAAACTGAAATTCTCTGTTTCAGAGTGGGTTTGTTTTATGTGACTGCTGGAAAAAAATGCCCATAATCCTCAGAAAGTAACTGAACTATTTCGGTATAATAAAGGAGGCCATTAGTGATCTCAATAAAAGTGTATCTTAAATTGTATTCTGATTAAAAGAATACACCAATGCAGTGAGGTTTGCATATATTTACATGTTAACACATGGATTTTAATGAACATGAGCTTTTTGTGCAGACTGTCAGCTTTAATCGGAGGTTAATTGCATCCAAATCAGGTGAACAGTGGACAAATGATAGCATTTAATGTGTGGTCCCCCATGTTTAAAGAGCAAATGATAATTCGACAGTTGGCTGCTAAGGTGTTAAACCCAGGAGCTTGCACTCTTCCCTTATTGCCTCGGCCAAGTAGGTCATGTTTTCTGTGTTTTTTGTCTGTTAGTACTATTACTTAAGCTGCATTAAAATGTTGAACACTGATATGATGTTATTTAACAAATTAATAGTCATTTAAAATAATCAGTACCAACACTTCTGTTCATATTCTCACCATGGGCACAATTTGGTGGGGGATGGGGGGCATGTCCCCCCCCCCACCTTTTCAACCAGGGGGGACAGAATATGTTATGCCCCCTCACCTTCTGACATATATGTGTGTACTTGAAACATGCTATGCCAGTCTTATGTGCAAACCATGTCAGTCTTATGTGCAAAACCATGTCAGAATAGTATCTTTGTTTCTGCAAGTTTATATTTTTAGCAGCAATAACTTGTTTGCAACACCTGTTTCTTGTTTGTCACATTCAGAATTTTCTGGGACTGCATTTGCCCAGATCTGAAACCAAAAATAATTGCCTCTAGGGACTAGTGTCTACACATAAGTATCAATGGACCATATGCTAATTTACTAAATTCCGAAAGTTAGAAAAGGAAATCAGAAACGCTATCTGGGACCTCAGAAAGCCCATCTGTAATTATTGCTTGATCTCCAAAATCAGTCTATGCAAGCGATATTCAGTATGAGTGTTGTCATTAGTGCCACTTTGAAAATTAAATTCATGATAAGTAATTTATCCTAAACTTATGATCTGTTGTTTTTCAAACTTATGCAAAAACAAATCTTGAGAAAAAAAAATACAGTATGAGATACTTAATAATTATTAAGAGCCTGTTCTTTCATATTCATGAATACATTTTACCACATTGCAGTTGAAAACTCAACCTATCATTCTTTTTGAGTTCTACACATGTGGTGATACCTTATTTACACAAGTATGTTAATAAAATCAATGCTGGCTATTCTCAGAATAAAATACTTATATCCACAGTTTCAAATTGCATAAGTCAAATGGTGTCCACTTTATGGTCTTCTCAAAACATTAAAATTACTGTTCTGGATGCTCAGAATGTATCTGAGCTTATCTAGAAACTGTTAGAAACCCCCAGCCTATGGGCTTCAGCCCTGCGGGCCTCGCACTTTGCCCCCCCCCCCCCCCCCCCCCATTTCTACTTCTAAGTTGCGTCATTGATTCTCACCAATGTCTATGTGACATGGAAATATTGTGAAGACCTTTTTGCTGAACTCGTGCAGCTTTGAAAATGAGCATTCAGTATTTAGTATTAATTACAAATACAGCTTTTATGTCTGCAAATCGGGCAGTTATGTAATGTACAGCGTGAAGTCACACTGAGCGTAACACAATATTGTGCACGCTGGATTACATTCAGTTTACTCGTGTTCCACTATTCAGCACTGAAGGTGTGCCCTGGGGCTGGAATTAAGTAGCTCATGTTCCACCGTGTTTGGAGCCACACAGCGGGTCACATCACCATGTTACTGTGTTATAGGTTTCCTGTCAAACACAACAGGTAATTGGACTGGAG
This sequence comes from Thalassophryne amazonica, assembly GCF_902500255.1. Lineage (NCBI taxonomy): Eukaryota > Metazoa > Chordata > Actinopteri > Batrachoidiformes > Batrachoididae > Thalassophryne > Thalassophryne amazonica. The sequence continues at coordinate 91,536,705 of NC_047116.1, read as the reverse complement.
TCTCAGAAATAGGAGGCGTATATGGTGGAGAAATGACCTAATTAGTCTGATGTGTCTCTGTACACATTTAGTTTCATTCCCTTTTGTCTATTTGCACTTTTAGCATCAATCAAATCAGTCATCCAATACATATGATGCTCCAACAGTGCCATACATGTCAGAATGAAAGCCAGTTAAACCATAAAAGCCAAATAAAATAGTTACCCATGATATGCTTCTCAAGGACAAATCCCAGCTGATGGACTCAATTCATCCAACATGCTCCTTTTCCTGGTTTCTGAGAAGACTATCTTGATATAAATCTGGCTAGATGTTCAACTGTCTCCACCAGCAGGGTGTACATGACACAAAGAGGTATTTATCAGTAATTGTTTGTCAGAGATTTTGCATAAAATAAATATGCAGCCTGTCAAAAACCTTAGCAGTGAGTTAAAGGCTCCACAGAGCAGCACAGCTGGATGATAACACATTCTGAGATTAACTTCAAAAGACATATTTAACATGACACATAATCACGTGGTTCACATTTGTGACATAAATAATACTTAAAAATAGTTATTCGATTGCATCATGTCATATATGAGTCACATTATATACATCTATATATATCCATCCATCCATCCATTCATTTTCTTCAGCTTTATCCGGAGTTGGGTTGCGGGAGCAGCAGCTCCAGCAAAGCCCCCCAGACCTCCCGATCCACACACACCTCTCCCAGCTCCTCCGGGGGAACCCCAAGGCGTTCCCAAGCCAGCCGAGAGATGTAGTCCCTCCAGCATGTCCTGGGTACTTCCCCGGGGCCTCTTCCCAATGGGACATGCCCGGAACACCTCTCCAGCGAGGCGTCCAGGGGGCATCCGGAAAAGATGCCCGAGCCACCTCAACTGACTCCTTTTGACGTGGAAGAGCAGCGGCTCAACTCTGAGCTATATATACATATATACATCATGCACTCATTAAATTTGCAGCAAGTATTAGGCAGACTGATGGTATTTTATGTAAGTAAATAAAATTGCTTGTTTGATTGGTCTGATTAAGATACAAGATCAGTCGTCTCTTGCACGTCTCCAGTTGGTGCAGAATGCTGCTGCTCGTCTTTTGACAAACACTTTTAGACGTGAGCATATTACGCCCGTCCTGTACTCACTCCACTGGCTTCCAGTTCGTTTTAGAATTGATTTTAAAATTTTAATGTTTGTTTTTAAAGCTATTTATGGCCTTGCACCTCCCTACTTGTCTGAAATTTTAACTTTGCGCACCTACAGTAGGACATTAAGGGCGTCTGGCCAGCTTTACTTAGATGTTCCAAGGTCAAGATATAAACACTGGGGTGATCATGCTTTCGCGGTAGCTGGCCCGAGACTGTGGAATGAGCTACCTCTTGAGTTACGTACTATTCCTGACGTAGCACTTTTTAAATCTAAGTTAAAGACTTATTTATTTAAACTGGCTTTTAACACTTAGTGGGGAGGTGACATGTTCTGTTATTTTTATGTTCTTTTTTTTATGTGTTGTTTTAAAATTTTATTTTAGATGTGTTTTATTTTTGTAAATTTGTGTTTTTAATGTTAAGCACTTTGGACACCAGTCGGTGCTGTAAAGCGCTTTATAAATAAATGTTGATTGATTGATTGATTGACAAGATGATGCCATTTGTTGTTTTTGAGTTGTGTTGAATGAGCTGTGGACAGAAAGAAGCTGTTTTTATGTCTTGAGGTTTTAGTCCTGATGGACCTCAGCTATCTGAAGGAGGAGAGGGTGACAAAAAGTTTGTGTCCTGGGTGAGGGATTGGCCACTATCTTCCTTACTTGCCTCAGGGCCCTGGAGGTGTACAGGTCTTGTAGGGCTCTGTGCAGGGTCCATGCTTCAGCTTTCTAAAATACCATTTTAGAAACAATAATAATAAATGTAATAAGTTTCTTTGCAGGTGTACTGTCAGTTGCATAAAAACAGAAAGGAAATTTGCTATCATCACACATCATGCATAGTGCTTGCTGTCTCCGGTGTTACAGCCTTCAACCAAAGTCTTTTTAATTCACCAGCTCACCCACTTTTCATGAAGTGAAGTAAGACCTGATCAATATAAGACTGGGAGTAGAAGATTTAGTTCATCAGACAAGATCTAGATAGATCTCCTCCCTGTAGGCTGTCTCATTATTTTCAGGTATTGGACCTACAGCAGTTGTGTCATTGGAAAATTTTACACTGGTATTGGTGGGGTGAAACGGCTGGAAGTCATAAGTGAAGAGAGAGTAGAGGAAAAGGCTGAGGATACACCCTTATGGCATTCCCATGCTCATAGTCAGAGTGAAGAAGGTATTGCTCCCCCAACCTCACACTCTGTCTGTTGTTGAGGAAGTCCAATACTCATGCACATGCATACTCCTGCATATGCGTTGCTGTTGTGATCTGTTTGTGGAAGGGTTGAGTGAAGAGCTGTTATAATTGCATTGTACGTGGACAGACTCCAGGACTGTGTGAGTACTCTAGGTAGTTCAAGCTCACCATGCTGCTCCTGACGATGAAGCTGACACCACGTATCTTGGGTTTACCAGTAGACTTGATTTGATGAAGATTTAGCCACCCTTTTCATGCCTCAGTTACTCTTCTTCTACCAGTATGGACTCAGATTGGGCAGTAGCGTCAGTGTAGTCTATTCATTTTGCAGGTCTTCACTGTGCATTTTCACAGTGTGTACAAGACAGACTCCATAATTCATTTCTGCATTTCTTAATACATGGAGGACATCCCTCTGGTTGTGGCAGTCCATCCAGAAGGTTGGTGAGGCAGACTATTTTTAGACCACCAAATCTAACACAGACTGTAGCAAACATGTGGATGTTAAAGTGGATTGTTCAGTCATGGGTGAAGATACTGAAGGACTTTTTTTTTGCCTCAATCCCAGAATCTGGTAACTCAGGGTCCCTGGTCATATTTTCTTTCACAAGCTGCCCTTCATCATCATGATCCTCTAGTTGTCAAGGGGAGCTCAGACCAGATGTGAGTTTTAGAGGTGGTATGGAGGCATAATGTCTGTGAACAGAGAAAAAGAGTTAAGGAGAACAGATGCACGATCACGGTGGGTGGTGCAAATTGAGGTGGACAACCAGAAAGATATTTTGACATAAGTTCAACTTGTGCTCCTCCTGCAGCGATATGACTCAATGTAATGAATGTGCAAGAAGGACAAAGAGACAGAGATCAATCAGACTCTGTGTCTGAACTCATTTGCTCATTCCAGACCCACTATTTAAAATGTAGAGTGTAAAATAATGCATGGACAGGTATTTGGCACAATTTTTTTTAAAAAGTACTTACAGTAGCAGGAGGTGGTAAAATCACAAGTCAGAATTTCAATACATCCACTTGGGAAATGATTCACAATACTAATACCAGCATTTTGCCATCACAATTAATCCTATATCTTGAAAATAACCCCCCACCCCTTGAATGTAACAAAGTATGGTCTATTTTCAATTGTCTGGCTATTCCGCTATGTGTAAAGTTTGTCCATGCTCTTCAAAAACTTTAGAAACACAATTCTTTCACAAAGGTTTAATTTCAGTAACACTGTGTGAATAACAGAACTTAGGAGGAGGCCATGCTCTTCAAAAACTTTAAAAACATAAACCATTGTCAAAGGTTTTATCAACTTCTTTACCCTCAGATCTTGTTTTTGGCTTGGCCATGACACTTGATTTACTACAACTTGCCATGCTTTGACTTGAAATTACATGTGTAATTGCATGACTTCTCTAAAACAAGTCCTACCAAGTCAGGAGCATTATATATCATAAACTTGAATGTTGTGTTCAATGCAAGGTTCAGCAAAACTAATCATGAAGTCAAAACAATTACATTCTAATATTTCAGAAGATGTTAAAATTACAGTATATATTGCAGTTTTCTTTTTTGCATGGGGTGGGGTTTGTCATGGTAGATACCCACTTCCTATATGAAATATCTCCTAAATTACACAATGCACAATCTCTGAAGTGGATGTAAGCATATTTGAAAAAAATATATATATTTTCTACCATTACCACCTCCTGCTACTTACAGGGCAAGTCACTAGTCACTACATCTTCAAAAATGTACAAATATACAGTGTTGTGAAAAAGTTTGAAATTTCTTAGGGTATCAAAAGACAAAACAATAAGTCACGGGTTTAATGTAAAAAAATTCAAAAAATTATGACCTTTAAACTTACTGTAAAAAGTCACTTCTACATCATGAATTAATATAAATAAAATGTAAAAGCCAAAATAATGGTGTGAGTAAGTAAGTGCATCTTATACGAGTAGTATAACACATATGATGGATGCATGAACATTCCCAAGACACTGATTATGTCTTGAACTTTATTTACATCAACTCTGAAGAAAAACAAACAGTATGGTCCTCTATGGGAAATCTGTGTGACGCAGGCACACAGGGGACCATGCAAGAAGGGACCGTGCAAGAAGGAGTGAGTGAGGGAAGACACCAAGACAACCCGGAAGAATTTATCAACTTCTGTGGCTGCAACTGGTGAAATTGTGCAGAGTGCAAGTTTTGAATTTTGCATCACCAGTCATACAGCTTCATGATGAAGTGGTGTAAAGAAGGATTTATTTATTTATTTTTTTTAAGAAAACTTGAAAGTTCAGCTTTAATTTGCCAGAAGGCATCTCAGAGATGTAAGCCTAGGTTTGATCTGTTTTGTTGAAATAAAATTCTTCTCTGCTGCACTCTGCTATGAATGGCGCTTATTTATTCATACTATGATTTTGTCTTTTAGATTTTTATTTATTTTAATTCATGATGGAGAGATTACTTCTTACTCTGAATTTAAAGGGAATAATTTTAGAAATTTGTATGTGGGTGATTCTTAGAATACGGGCACTTTTATGTCCCTTGATCATATTTTATGAAAAAAAGAAAAAAGGGGAAATTTCACACTTTTATAGTTATCTTTACAATGAAAGTGTTTTAAGAAATTTGTCCTAGTAGTCTATGATGACTTTTTCACCTTTTTTTCAGCATCATTATATGTAAATATTGCTGTTTTGTGCTTGTCCCACACCCAGACTTATGATCTTCAATGATAAAAATGAATAGTAAACAAACATTTTTTCTAATGTTTTAAAATATCTCTGAATAAAATATCAGTAAAATAATCAAAACATAATTGGGGTATTCAATGTCATACAACTGTTGTGATTTTTTTAAACGAAATGTAGTTGTCCCACACTATTGCCGTAATTTCCACCACAACAATAATGTCCCTTTAAAAAGTTTGTATGAAAGATTGTGTGGGTAGTTTCTATGGAGATAAACAGTAACATCAGAGCACATGTATATAGTGCCAAATCACAACAAAGAGTTGCCCCAAGGCGCTTTATATTGTAAGGCAATGGTGTGGTGGAAATTACATTTACAAGGCCAATAGTGCCCGTAGTTAAAGAATCACCCATGTATAAAGCCTGATCTTTTTTTTTTCTTTTA